>NW_024538568.1:600000-1010933 GCF_016647635.1 Suillus subaureus
CTCTACCTTAGGGTAGTCTACCTCCGTTTGCTTCTACATCAGACTTCATCTGATGTAGCCCCTATTCCTTCCGGACCTCCGGACCTCCTGTCCTCTGTACCTCTGGACGTCCTGGTATCCTGTCCTCCGTACTCTGGACCTCCAGACATCCTGTCCTCTGGACCTCCTATCCATCCATCCTGTTTTCCTGTAGAAGTATTACCTTGCAGTGGGAACTCTCCTGAGCATTTCCTGCATCCCTCCGGAACTCTCCCGTACTCCTCCAGAAGTCCTCCTGCACTCTCCACCAGAGTAGCCAGCCTCCGGAAGTCCTCCAGACTTCATCGGACCATCATCGGACTTCCTCTGAAATGAAGGGCACATACTTGGGTAAGGGGCACAGCGTACGAGCTGAGGCCAAGCCCCTCTGAGTCAGTCTCTCTTTCCCTTGAGCATGGTTCTTAACAAATCAGCAGAGTCCAAGGCTATGTACAAAGCATGTGGATAGTCTATTGGTAAGTAGAAATGGATCACAAATCATGAAACGGAAATGAAACATAGGTAGCGGATAAGGGAGCAGGACAGATATACAGATAACCGAAATACCAGAGTTAGGGGGTTACTGAAAAGAGACAAGCGCTGGTTGTGGATTCGGATGAGTTGTGGACTGGACCGGATGAGTGGACAGATTGAATGATGAGATGTTGGAGGGGGATAAGATGTGGATCTGAGATAAGGGTTGGATCTGAGATCCGGATATGCGGATATGACAGAGCCTACACATACCTGTTCAAGATCAGCAAGGGATATTGTGCTTGATGGTGGCATTGTGATTATGGAAATGACCAGAGCAGTTTGATGAAAGGAAAGGCAACAAAAAAAAAGTCATTTGAGGCACCTGATATAAGGAATTAGGCGATGCCTCATGTCGGTAACAAGGTAATTAGGCCCTGAATAGACTAGGTCAATCCAATGATAACAGGTAAAATCATGCATGGTTCACTTACATGGCATAACCAAGAGTGTAATCATTACCTTATGTTGACACCAATGAACACATGAGCTTCCTCATGGTGAGTGTGAGCAGCCAGTGGCTGAGATATCCAATTCAGAAAGCATCTCAGCATGTTTTGTGATGGTAGCCAAGAAAGTGAGCATGACCAAGATGGAAGAATTGAGAATCGAATGAGCAAAAGGTGAAGACATAAGGATTGAGAATCAACTGAGCAAAAGGTGAGCATGATGGGGATATAAGGATTGAGTGTTGATCGAGCAAAATGTGAGTGTGACAGGGATATAAGGATTGAGTGTTGATCAAGTGAAAGGTGAGCATGACAGGGGGATATAAGGATTGAGAGTTGAGTGAGCAAAGAGTGAGCATGACAGAGATATAAGACAAGATGAGGCCAGTTCCTCATTCCACATGACCGGCAGACTTGTGCATCAACTTCATGCACAAGAACATGTCAGTATCAATTGTGTTAATAACCAGGTAATCGCCCTGGATGCTATGATCTTCCACCAGTGCTGCACCACAGATGATTGAGTGAACTGAAAAAAATTCAGATGAGATCCTTGGTCTTTGATGAACATGCCAGAACTGAAAGTGTTTATCTTTGAGAGAGTGTTGTCCAACTGGAGCATCATATGGGTGAACAAGAGCAACTGGATGAGTTTGGCCATCCATGACACAAGTGAAAAGCATCAGTAAATGCCCAAATATCACTCCAGCTTGAGTTTGAAGGATGATGCAGTCATATCAAGGGAAGTTGTGAAATGAAGGACTACATCGAAGACAGTCTGTAGTGGTGCACCAGTCCATAATGGACTCATAGTTGACCTTTACAAAGTGATGCTCAGTTACCTGCATTCTATGTGTTAGTTGTGAATCAGAAAATAATAAAACAACATACAGTTTCATCAGGCATGAACTTGATTCATTTTCCGCCAGGTAGTGGTATTCCACAAGCAGGGAGGGAATCACTCAGAAAGTTTGCAAGCTTACTGCGAAACCAATTGAATGCATTATCATTTGCATGCTCTTACTTCAAGGCCACAAATGTTTGCTTGTTTTGCACTGCACCCAACTTAACATGAAATGTAGTGTCCAAGTCATTGTCAAGGTGTTCATCATTGTCTGCACTGCTCGAGTATGAAGGGTCCTTTTGAGATGCAATGAGGTCATCATAGTCCTCAATATCCAAACAAATTGAATGTGCAATGAGGAAGCAATGGTCGAGGCAAAGTACCTGTGTAAGATCAATGCAATTCTGTCCTGTTTTATGAACAAATGAGAGTACACACCTGTTCAGCAATATTTTTGAAGTTCATCCACCAAAGATAAATCCATCTGATTGGGCCATGACACTTCTCATTTGGCTTGGTATTAGTATTCTGTGTAGCACCCTTCACTTTGATATCATCAAACAGGTGGGCATATGCATGCTGTTTTCAGGTATGCCCAATTCTTTCCTGAGTCATCTTCTGCACTATATCACTAAATAATTTAGATTGTTAGTAAAACTTTAACACAACTCAAACAAGAAACTGACATCCAATAGTTGTGTGAACTCCATTATGGCCAGACGGCCCATAGCAATGGTTTCCAATGTGTGCACTTCAAGAGCAGCATACATGTTGATGTTCACATATTCATGGATGCATTGAAGGAGCAGATAAGGGAGTGCATGAGTGCCTTGGTCAATGACATCATGTGCAGCAAATACAATAAGCTATGAAACCATCAGAATTAGTACAAGTGAGAGTCAATGAAACACCTTACCTTAGAGATATCTTCATACTTGGAGCTGTCAGAAAATGATATGTCCATAACATGGTTAAAATGATTGATGTTGCACCAACGAGGCATTGAGTCAAAGCTATTCCAGTTGTTAAGTCAATAGCTGCTGTGCCCAAAGTTGAAAAATGTACTGTACATTGATTTTAGACTGTATCTGCTGACCAACTGATTTGATGCATTCCTGAAACTGAGTTCACAAATGGTTAGAAAAATTACCTTCATTATTTACATGTAAGTGGTCAAATGAGACTGCAGAATGGACATCCATGTGAGCAACATCTGAAAATGCATTCTTAAAGGAATCAATTAGAGTTGAGAATGAGAATACAGCAAAAGGAACTTATGTCTATGTCTTGAAGGCCTTGAGACATTGATTACTTTTCTTTGTCTTCTTGTTGACTGAAACTTCGAGCCTCCATGATTGTTGCTTGCATAGGCACACTTGTTTGCAGTGGATACAATGTCAGTACATTCCCAAGCTCTTCTCTAGGAATGAGACAAACAGGACAAGGGCATTTGCACTTGGTTCCATGTATCAATGCCATAACACATCTGTAGAATAACCATTAGAAAACTATAATGACAAGGCAATACACCTACTGCTTCTCATAGTCAGCTAATAAAATGAGAATAAGCGGGTAAAGGAGACACTTGATGTTATCCCAACATGTGACCCAACAACCAGTTTTTGAGAGCAGCACAATTGATTTGAGAAGATGCTTGAACAATTCATGCCAGACAACGTTCTTGAAATTGACAAAGGACTGAGTCCCAGAATACTGTTTGTCTTCTTTGACCTACAAAAATTAGTCATAAGCATAGAAGCCAACAGCAAATCGAATAATCTCTCATACAATTGGAAGCCAGCCTACAAGGTGACTGCCACCAAAACCTTCACCATTGCATATTCCAACAGGTAAATTTGCACATCATGCAATAATGGGATATTCCTTTTGATGACCAAACAAGAAGAGCTTTGCCTTATCAGCATATATAATGAAAGCAAAGGGCTTTCCTTCATCCTTCGGCAAGGATGACTATGAAACATACATTTACATTGTTAGAACATTCAAACTTAGTAGCACATACATACTTGACTATTCCAAAAGGCATTAGCTGTCCATGGCTCATCAAAGAACCATACAAAGTATTGTCTGTCAAATTTGTACAACCGTTGAGCATTGAACATGAATGCAGACCAAGGTGAGGGTCCTTCAACAAGTCACATGCCCAATCCCAGAGTGACCTATACCAGATATCAAAATTTTGCTCCTGGTCCTTATGCGGGACAGAAATCACTTCCTTTTTGAACTGTGCTTGAAAATTGATTGTCAATGAGGTATAGTAAGTCAGTACTCAGCAGAGGCTCACTTTTGCATGGCATGAAGATGCAGCATCCCACAGCTTACAGATGCCATCATAGTTGATGACTGAGAATCTTTCAAGCACAGCATGACAGATGAGACTGATGAGTTCATTCATCTGCAGTTTTGTGAGGTTGGCTTTCAGAATTAGTTCAGCAAAGTTGAAGTCAATATGCAAGGAAAATGGTTCCCAGGGAGTGGTATTTTTGGGTATGAGTGAGGGAGCAGCAGTGTGGCAGTGAAAATCAGCAAAGTGATCAGTCTTTATAGGGATGCCACTACATTGATGATACTCTGTCCTGATATCATCCTGCTGTGTTGCAGGTGGAAGGACATGATCATTTGATAGACCTATATAATGTTATGAGGACTGACCAGTTTTTTGACAATAGAAATATTGACATACCCCCAAGTTCATCAAGATGTACATACTCTGAGTCATTGAATGTAGGTTCACAAGTGGCAGGAGCCACATGAAAGCCCACAAATTATTAAATAAAACATGAATCTATGAAAAAATGAATCAAACCTTGGGACACACCTGGTCATTGTGATCAATGCAGGATTGGACAAGATTGAGGGTTCAACAGCTCAGTGTGTGCTTGAGCAGCTGTCAAGAGGAATTATACTCAGTGTGTTGGAACAAAGTATAAAAGACTCACCTGCTCAAGCATTCTGTCTCTCAAGATCTTCCTGCATCCATATAGTGTCACTCCTGCAGGCTTTTTGATGGGCAGCAAGTCCACAACTTTTGAATTTCTCATGGCATGTTTCACAGATTGAGGTCCATTTGGGTGGCATGAAGATGTACAAAACTCAAAAGTAAGTGTGAATACAAGAATATGAAGGGAATATGGATATCAATGTTATCGATGGAGATGCTACAGTGGCACTCAAGTCGCATTCCAATGCATTCAAATGGTGCGCACAATTGTGGGAATGACATGTCAACATCAACAAGATAATTGTCACAATTATCAGTTATTCTTATTGATTAGAACACCACATGATATTGTGGAAGTGACATCTCAATGACAATTGCAATGTCACATCATTGCAATGCTTCTAGGAAATTTCCGACATGCATCACATTATTTTGTCACATGCTCTCAAAATTACACTTCAAAATCATCATTTCTTGATTGGCATCTGTTAAGGTCATACTCAAAGGGTAACTGGATCTGAAGGGCTTTGGCCTCAGCTTGTGCGCTGTGCCCCTTACCTGAGTATTGCCCCTTATTTCAGGAAGGCAAGACTAGCGCGTCTGGAAGGTCGGACAAGTAGCATAACGGATCTGGATGACTTCCAGGTGAGGGATAAGTATCATATGGCTAATCCGGATGAGTCCAGACTAGAAACTAACAGTAGTGGACTGTCAGGGACAGAGGCGGATACAGATAGACTATAGGAATCAATCCTAAGTCTTGGAGGGTGACGAGAGTAGAGGTACTCAAGTCCAGAGGACAGGAATGAGCAGAACTAAGATGATATTTGAACTGAGGTACTACAGAAAGTTACAGGAGGTTATATACTATAGGTATCTAATGGAATGATCAATCAGCAGAGTCCGAGGCTATGTACGAAGCATGTGGATAGTCTATTGGTAAGTAGAAACGGATCACAAATCATGAAATGGAAATGAAACATAGGTAGTGGATAAGGGAGCAGGACGGATATACAGATAACTGAAATACTGGAGTTAGGGGGTTACTGAAAAGAGACAAGCGCTGGTTGGAGATTCGGATGAGTTGTGGACTGGACCGGATGAGTGGACAGATGAGATGTTGGAGGGGGATAAGATGTGGATAGCATCAGAGATAAGATGTGGATCTGAGATCCAGATATGCGGATATGACAGCATCCCTCAACATGCACTACTTATTAAAATAACTATGTAGGCATGTTCTATGGTAGTTATTATACCACACTTTTACTACTCAACTAAGAGTCTGTTTGGCCAGGACAACTTTGCCCAACTTTGCCCAATTTCAAAAAAGCAAGTTTGATTAAGTAATGCCAGTGTGTGCCAGTTGAGTGTGACTGATCATGATGTGTCAATTATCTATGTTATCACTTGATATGCCCTCAACCCATATGTGATTGAGTTCTCACCATTTGTGCAGTGCTGCCAGGATGCCACCCAAGGGCAAAGGTAAAAAAAAAAAGGCAGCCACTGAAGACAAGGACTCCATCAGAGAGGTGAAAGACTGCTGTGTCTGGTTATTGGCTGATGAAACAAGGTTGGTCGACTACATCGTTGACAAGCACTCAAAAGGAGGTGATGGGATGAATTTTATGAAGACTTTCTGGACTAACACCACTTTACATATGGTGGCTGGTCCAGTGCCTAAAGGTGCCCCCAAGACCTACAATTCCTGTCAGTCCAAGTGGGGTCGCATAAGTACTTGTTTGTGAGCGCTGGTACTTAATTAACTAACACATTTATAGATATTAAAAATGTACAAGGTCATCAATAAAATGAATGACACTTCAGGCTTATTGTACAACATGGAGAAAGGGGCCAATATAGATGATGGAGGGGAGACTATGAGGGCGGATTATATTTCAGTATGTGTTCTTCATCTCTCTTTATTTACCATGCTAACTATTTACATAGAAGAACCCTGACGTGAGGGCCTTCAAGAACAAAGGGTGGCCCCATTTTCAGAAGCTCCAGGGTGTCATCCTGGTGACCACCGGCAGCTGGACTGGCTTCTACACTGGCCTGAGCAACACCACAAATGCATCAACCCCAAGCCATACTACTGACACTACTGCAGGTACGTCAACCCCTGCAGCCAGTGACATCACCATGTTGTCGCTGGAGAAAGCACTTGACCAGGTCAAGTTCGGTACTGGTGGCACCAGAGATGTTGAGATGAGTGCCGACTCTATGTCATATCCCACAATCCAGACCCATGTTCCATCATATTCCCACGCCTTCCAAGCCTACATCTGGACCCCACTTCATATCCAGCTCATTCCCAGATCCCCTTCCGCTGTGCTCCACACCTCAGCAGGATCGACTATGCTCCGGATTTACCCTTGAGCTCTGGACCATCAGATCTCCACTGCTAGCCTGATCCATACCCCCCTGTCCCATCCACCCTATGCACACTCCATCCAGCAAGACATCTGAACTTCACCTCATCTCAGATTCCAGACTATATCCACCTTCTTGTATTCCGGTCCTGTATCCACCTTGTCTTCCAGATCCCCAGATCTCCAGACCTCTGGATATTAACTCCAGACCTATTCCCACCCTCTGTCCGATATCCTGCACCTATCCCCATTTAGGCATTCTCTGCCTTTCCAGCTTTCGGTTACCTCTTGTTCCGTCTTGCTTATTGATCCTTGTATGAGTCCTCATCTCCGAGTTCATTTACTTATGTTCCAACTTACTTATTAATGTGTTTCCACATGCTCATACATAGCCTTGCTCCTTTGCTTACTGATCCCCTCAGATATTGTCCAGTATATAACCCCTGTAGGTACTCCTGTAGTTCCTTAGTTTGAATATCAACTTAGACTTGCCCAATCCTCTCTCAGACTTTGGTCCACCTAAGTCTGTCCTACTCATCAGGCCTAGGGATTGATTCCCTAGGCCAGAGCTCTGCCTTTCTGGCACTTACCCTCTTTCCAGACTTAGGTCCAATCCCTGTCTCTCTGACTCTACCTTAGGGTAGTCTACCTCTGTTTGCTTCTACATTGGACTTCATCTGATGTAGCCCCTATTCCTTCCAGACCTCTGGACCTCCTGTCCCTCATACCTCCAGGCATCCTGTCCTTCAGACATTCCATCCTCCTAACCCTCAGACATCCTGCCCTCTGTACCTTTGGACATCCTGTCCTTCATACCTCTGGACATCCTGTCCTTCTGTCCTCTGTCATCCTGACCTCCTATCCTTCCATCCTGTTTCCTGTAGAAGTATTACCTTGCGGTGGGAACTCTCCTGAGCACTTCCTGCATTCCTCCGGACGTTTCCCATGCTCCTCCGGAAGTCCTCTAGCGCTCTCCAGCAGAGTAGCCAGCCTCCGGAAGTCCTCTGGACTTTGTCAGGACCATCATCAGACCTCATATGAAATGAAGGGCACATACTCAGGTAAGGGGCACAACATATGAGCTGAGGCCAAGCCCCTCTGAGTCAGTCTCTCTCTCCCTTGAGCAACATGGTTCTTAACACTCTAGGTCAATGCCACTGCTGCCACTGCCTCTCACTCCTATCACGCCAAGAGGCTTCAATGCTGCATTGCAGCCATTTCTTGCTCCTTCCATATCTTCCACACCTACCTCATTAATCTCAATGAAACACAAGTCCGATGGAGATGACAACTCACATGGTCAGTCCCACCCCCCAAACTCCAAGTCCAGGAGTGTGGCAGGGTCCTCAAAATCCCAACACCTCACTATGCCACACATGTTGGAATACTTTGGGGGGAAAGTGGTTGATAGCATCACCAACACCATGTTGGTCCTTCAGGACACCATTGCCGGACACTTTACTGATCCTGTCCCAGTCTGCAAGCAGCACACTGTACTTCAGGTCCAAAAGGAGAAGAACTTGGATGACAACAATGTCATCACCATGATGAACCTTTTTCAGTCTGATGTCACCATCACTGATAACTACAACTCCATCAAATGAGATGGCATTCACAAGGTTTTTTTGGCGTGGCACCTCAAGGAAGTGAGGGAAGCGCAGGCTAGGGAAAACATACCTACTTGAACCTACCTACTTGAACTTATGTACAATCCTGCAATCAATAGACTCATGTCGTGTTTGTGTTCAAGCAATTGAGTGATTAAAGAAACAACTGAGCGCAATACATTGTACGTGAGATACTCAAACATAACAAACTAATCTACTCTTGTACACCAGGCAGTGGCAGCAGGCCTCTACATTGCCATTCTTGCAAATAATCAACCCACATTGATTGTGTGATCTCATTGCGGACTTGGTGTGCATGGGTGCATGCCACATTGGTAGGTGGCCCATCAGCAAGTGTGCCACTGTCATAAGGAGCCCCCCACTCATCAGACTCCACATGATGATAATTGTTAAGAACCATGTTGCTCAAGGGAGAGAGAGACTGACTCAGAGGGGCTTGGCCTCAGCTCATATGCTGTGCCCCTTACCCAAGTATGTGCCCTTCATTTCAGAGGAAGTCTGATGATGGTCCAACAAAGTCCGGAGGACTTCCAGAGGCTGACTACTCTGGTGGAGAGTGTGGGAAGACTTCCGGAGGAGCGCGGGAAATGTCTGGAGGAGCACAGGAGAGTTCTGGAGGAATGCAGGAAGTGCTCAGGAGAGTTCCCACTGCAAGGTAATACTTCTACAGGATGTCCAGAGGTATGGAAGGAATAGGGGCTACATCGGATGAAGTCCAATGTAGAAACAAACAGAGGTAGACTACCCTAAGGTAGAGTCAGAGGGACAGGGATTGGACCTAAGTCTGGAAAGAGGGTAAGTGCCAGAAAGGTGGAGCTCCAGCCTAGGGAATCAATCCCTAGGCCTGATGGGTAGGACAGACTTAGGTGGACCAAAGTCTGAGAGAGGATTGGGCAAGTAGAGCAAAGTCTAAGATGATATTCAAACTGAGGAAACTACAGGAGTATCTACAGGGGTTATATACTGGAGACTATCTGAGGGGATCAGTAAGCAAAGGAGCAAGGCTATGTACAAGCATGTGGAAACACATTAGTAAGTAAGATGGAACATAACTAAATGAACTCAGAGATGAAGACTTGTACAAGGATCAATAAGCAAGACAGAACAAGAGGTAACCGAATGCTGGAAAGGTGGAGATGTCTAAATGGGGATAGGCGCAGGATATCGGACAGAGGGTGGGAATAGGTCAGGAGTTAATATCCGGAGATCTGGGGATCCAGAAGATGAGGTGGACACAGGACCGGAATATGAGGAGGTGGATATAGTCCAGAATCCAAGACAAGGTGAAGTCTGGATGTCTTGCTGGATGGAGTGTGCATAGGGTGGTATGGATCAGGCTGGCAGTGAGGATCCAGAGGTCCGGAGCTCAGGGGTAAATCCAGAGCGGAGTCAATCCTACTGAGGTGTGGAGCACACAGCAGAAGGGGATCTGGGAATGAGTTGGGTATGAAGTGGGGTCTGGACATAGGCTTGGAAGGCATGGGAATATGATGGAACGTGGGTCCAGATTGTGAGATATGATAATAATCCAGTATGTCATTGGGGTCATGAATGTGAATGATGTTGTGGACAAAACACACCACTGGAGGGATGCAAGATTGAATTTCCAGGCTGTACTCAGGAAGGAAGCAAATAATCCAGAAGCACTTTTTCAACACACCGAAAATGTGTTCAATGACATTGTGGAGCTGCACATGATGTAGATTGTATAACTCCTTGGGATTGCAAGGCCTGAAAAAATTTAGTACTAGGTGGTAAGCCAGTAGAATCACATACACCATCTGTGCCCAGCCCCATTCAGCAAGGTGGTAGTGCACACCACAGTAAGGCATGAGTAATTCATCACATGCAGCAAAGCCTGCATCTGCAAGGTACACCTTGCCCAGCAGGATTGTGAAATTCATTAAACAAGCCTCATTGTAGAGGCAAGCATCTGCTGCAGACCCTGGGAAGCCACTCAACATGTAAGTGAAACGCATATCGAAATCGCAGGTGACAAGGCAATTTTGTGTCAAATTGCCTTTGCAGTCACAAGCAGCATCATGATCAGCAGCGCCTGTTATGGACTAGGATAGTTGTAATGACAGCAGTTCAATAAGAATGTCAGCTGAAGTTATGTTCAGGACCTTACAAATGTAAGGGTCATAAGACAAAGCAAAGAGAGTGTCTTTGCTTTGAATATTGGTTTCAGATGACTTAGGATTGGAGGTCCTAAGCAAAAGAGTTATCCAGGTAAAACCTAGTAAGATTAAAGTGGGGTAACTAAAGCGTACAGGAGAGCTATTTATAGTAGACTACTGTGCTTTAGGGCAGGCGTGAGAGTGAGGTGAGTCAGAGATAAGAAATGCATAAGCGATAACAAGAATAGGTCAGCTAGCAACGGCGACTGCGGTTGTGATGTAATACAAGGTATGAATCAGAGATAAGTCTAGTGGCGGCGTCATGCGGCTCATGACGTAATACACAGTAAAAAGGAGAAAATGAATAGGGGCATATGTAACTGTAACATTACCCCTTGTTTAGGAACGAAGTCACCAACTTCAGTTATCCTGGTTAGCCCAATAGATGGGGTCGGCATTGTAATTTGAATCCAGGAGGTCGTTCTGTTCCTCAGTAATAGGAAGCGATCTATCAGCTAACTCAGCAGCATGATAAATGGTGTCCTGTTCAATCTCCCAATGAGCAAGGGCTTCGTAGAACCCAGTGTCAGTCCAAACCAGTGGAATGACCACTTCTCCCTTGAGGTCCTTACAAAAGACCAATAAATGTCCAGGTGCATACTCTTTGCAAACCTGACAGTAATAAGCTTGGCAGTTCTTATGACAATGCCCGACAGTGCAACAGTTGCAACATATGACATTGTCAATGGGTGCCATTTTTACAATAGTGATGGCGGACGATTGTGCTGGAGGAGAAGGGGATCTGGATTGTCGCTTGCGATTTCTATGTGACGAAGCTGATGTGGTTCATTTGGCGATACAGGTGGATCTGCGCCTAGTGGGGTATCGATGTGTGGTGGGTGCGATGGGGGTAAGAGAAGGAGAACCTGGTACATCAAGTACAGCAATAGGAGGGATATTATCATCCTGATGCTCAGTGGTAACTGCTGAAGGGACCAGTGGTGGGACTGGAATGGTAACATGTGGGGAAGGGGGCCGTGCGATTGGGTTGGTAGCAATTTGTTCTGTGACAATGTGGATAGCTCTCTGATAGCTTCCTTAGTATTGTCAGGCAGCAGATGGATTGCAGTATTATGAATGCGTATATGAAGGTGGCGGAAGATAGTTTTGTGACATTTGTCATCAAGAAGGTTGGTGGTATGCTCAATAAGGCTAGCGTCTCTGATGATTTGAATAATAAGTCTGCTAGAGATTGCTCCTCTTTCTCCTAGGAGGCAGTCTATCTCAATAGCGTACTGCTGGGAAGTGATAGTGGACTCGAACAGGGTGCCGGTTTTGACTTGATCAATGATTGAAAAGTAATTGATAAGGGTAGAGTCACTGGTCAAGGTAGAGTCAGTTAGAGGAGGGGAAGATGCATTGGTGGTAAGGTCGTTGGCAGTAGCAGTCTGGTATTCAAGGAGGGATAGGTGGGTGGCATTTTCAGATACAATATTCATAGCAGTGGTAAGTTCTTCGATGTGCTGTATGCAGAGGTGTAAGCATTCTAGAGACATTGTTCTGGAGTTACAATCGATGGGTCTTTTTATATGCAGAAAGGAGATTGACGGCATTGCTGAGGTTCTCTTCTGGGATCCATTCATTACTGGTGGAAGAATATCCCTTCCAAGATACTAGATAGCATCTTCGTTTACCCGTGCCTTTGTGCGATAAGATTGCATCAATTTCGTATTCTTCTTCGTTATCAATGATGTCTGGGGGAGGGTCATGGAAGTTCAGTCCATGAATTTCTGTTTCATGATAGGATGATAGTTGAGAAGCATGGAATGTGGGGTGAACTTTCCACTGCAGTGGTAATTGGAGTGTGAATGTGATAGGGGATATTACTGGTGGTGATGGGAAAGGGATCATATTGTTTTGGTGTGAGTTTCCTAGATGGTAGCTGTGTGATCAAATTCTTTCCAGATAACCAAACCTTATCTCCTATCTTCCATGGATGATATTTCTGTCCATGAGTTCATTCTGCCATTCGTTGCATGGCAAGGTTATGACAGGATAGTTGTCATATCCCGTATGCCAGATATAGATCCCATCATATTCCCACGCTTTCTGGACCTATTTCTGGACCCCATATCCAACTCATTCCTGGATCCCCTATCCTGTCTACCCTATGCACATTCCGTCCAGCAAGACATCCGGACTTTACCTCCTCTCAGATTCTGGACTACATCCACCACCTCACATATCTCAGTCCTGTTTCCGTCCTGCCTTCCGGATCCCTAGATCTCCGGACCTCTGGATATTAATTGTACTATCTCCAGACCATTCCCACCCTCTGTCCAAGATCCTGCGCCTATCCCCATTTAGGCATCTCTGCCTTTCCAGTTCTCAGTTATCTCTGTTTCCGTCTTGCTGATTGATCCTTGTACTAGTTTCATCTCTGAGTTCATTTAGTTATGTTCCATCTTACTTACCAATGTGTTTCCGCATGCTCATACATAGCCTTACTCCTTTGCTTACTGATCCTCTCAGATAGCCTTTAGTATATAACCCCTGTACAACTACAGTAGAGTCCTCAGTCTGAATATCATCTTAGTTCCTGCTCTCTCATCTTAGATCCTGTTCTACTTGCCAATCATCTTCTGGACTTCAGTCCATCTGAGTCTTGTCCTTTTCCATAAGGCCTAGGGAAGGATTCCCTAGGCCAGAATTCCAGACCTTCGGATCTGTCCCCTATGTCTCTGTCCCAAGTCTAGGGATTGCTTCCCTAGGCTGGAGTCTTGCCTTTCTGGCACTTACCCTCTTTCTGGACTTAGGTCCACTTCCTGTCCCTCCGACTCTACCTTAGGGTAGTCTACCTCTATTTGCTTCTACATCAGATGAAGTCTGATGTAGCCCCTATTCCTTCCGGACCTCCGGACCTCCTGTCTTCTGTACCTCTGGACCTCCTGTCCCTCATACCTCCAGGCATCCTGTCCTTCAGACGTTCTACCCTCCATACCTTCAGATGTTCTGCCCTCCATACCTTCGGACATTCCATCCTCCATACCTCTGGACCTCCTGTCCTCCATACTCTGGACCTCAGATCCTGTCCTGTCCTCCAGACCTCCTATCCTTCCATCCTGTTTTCCTGTAGAAGTATTACCTTGCAGTGGGAACTCTCCTGAGCACTTTCTGCATTCCTCCAGAACTCTCCTGTGCTCCTCCAGATGTTTCCCGCACTCTCCACCAGAGTAGCCAGCCTCTGGAAGTCCTCTAGGACTTCGTTGGACCATCATCAAAGGGCACATACTTGGGTAAGGGGCACAGCATACAAGCTGAGGCCAAGCCCCTCTGAGTCAGTCTCTCTCTCCTTTGAGCATGGTTCTTAACAATAGTGCTTCTTCTCTAGATTTTTGAAGTGAGCGAAGTCTGTCTTCTATGGCAGGGATGGTAGAGTCAGGGAGTACATGAGGTAGAGCTCTTGGTTCATATCCCATCATAAGGAAGAATGGTGATGCATTATGAGAGTCATGTTTTCAATGGTTGTGGATGAATTCTGCCATTGGGAGGTGTTCTACCCAGTCTTCAGGGTGATTGTGACAGTAAATATGGAGGTAGGTTTCAAGTTCTTGATTGAGCTGTTCAGTCTGGCCATCAGTCTGAGGGTGATAAGTGGTTGATGTGGCTATGTCATATTTCAAAAGCTTGGCAAGGGCTTTTGAGAATTTCGATACAAATTGTGGCCCTCAGTCAGAAATGACTTTCTCATGTAGTCCAAATCTTTGGTAGACATATTTGAAGAATTTCTTGGCAACACCTTCGGAGGTAATAGTTTTCACACAAGGGATGAGAATTACCCCCTTCATAAGGCCATGGTCGACCACAACCATAACAGAATCAAATCCCACACATGGGGGAAGATCAGTGATGAGATCAATGGAGACCTGGGTGAATGGAGCAGTAGCGGTGGAGGGAATTGGAACAAGAGGCAGTGTCATTGGATGGGTATTGGACTTCATTTGCTGACAAAGGGCGCAACCCTTGACGTATTTTCGGATATAAGTGCCCATGGAGGGCCACCAAAAGTCCTGTTTGACCAACTCTTCTGTCTTAAAACAACCAGGGTGACCAGCGGTAGTGTGATCATGACATTGTTCCAAAATAATATGCCGTCTGGCAGGATGGACATAAGCCCAGTCTTTATAATAAAGGATATCGTCTTTTATTGTCCAATCAGCGAGTGCGGATTTCATTGGGGGAAGAGATAACCCATCAAGGGTGTTGGAGGCAGCTTGGAAGGTGGGGTCAGAGTCAGAGGGATTGGGGTTTACAAGAGTGGTCATAAGTTCAACATCAAGGAGGTGAATGAACATGGAGTCGGGAAGGAGAGTGACATCAATAGATGATCTTGGTGCAGAACATCCACTAGGGATCAGGACAGCGGGAGAGGGCAATCCATGGCGGCAAGCTTTGTCCCAAGCGACAGGTGAGTGAGCTCTATATGTTAGGCAGGACAAATCAATTGCCACGGCTTGCTGGGCGAGTAGCTTCTGCGGAATGGAAGTAGAGGGGGTTTTTAAGGATCAGTAAAACAAGGACGGGATGAGGAGTTCCTTCAAATAGTGATGCATTCTGTCAGGGGCCTGAATACCGGCCATGAGGTTCAGCAATCAAATATCTGATAGTTTCATTCTGCAGGGTTCAATGTCTGCAACAGGTACCCACATGGGTGGTACATCCCATTGTCAGTCAGTCTGTAACAGCACTGCACCGGTGGCAACTAGAGAAGCATCAGTTGCCACAGCAAACTGCTGGCTTGGGTCAGGGTTTTGAGGACAGGTTGCTTCAAAAAGCAGTCGTTTAATGTGGAAAAGGTGGCGGGCAGAGATCTGACCACTGGAATATAGTGGCCTTCTTTCTTAGATCTATGAGTGGTCTGGCGATGTTGGAGTAGTGAGGGATGAAGTTTTGATAGAAATTGCAAAATCCTAGAAACAACTGAACCTCTTTTACTGTTGTTGGAACAGGCCAATCTCTGATTCCGTCAGTTTTGGCAACATCCATTGCAACACAACCTGGTCAAATAATCATGCCCAGGTATTCCACCTCTTGTGCGTCAAAGGTACATTTTTCCGGCTTAAGGAAGAGCTTTTCCTTCTGAATTCTATCAAGGATGTGTCAGGTATGATTGTGGTGAGAGGAAAGGTCATTGGAGAAAATCAGAATATCATCCATGTAGATAACCAGCCATCCTTCATTGATTTCTTGTTGGAACATCCGATTCATATATGCTTGGAAAGTAGTGGGGGAGTTGCAGAGACCGAAAAACATGATGTTTGGCTCAAAGAGACCATATTCTGTGGTAAAAGCGGCTTTCCATCTATCATCGGGGTGGATATGAATGTTGTTATAACCAGAACAGACGTCCATCTTTGTGAAATATTTAGCACCATGCAACTGAGCAACCAATGAAAGTGGTAATGGGAGAGGGTAAGCATTCTTAACTGTCCAGTTATTGATGTATCAGTAGTCTTGACAGGGACGAAGGTCTCCACTTTTCTTTCCTACAAAGAAGAAACCGCTTGCTTGTGGTGATTTCAATTCAGAGATAAAACCTTTCTTCACATTTTCATCAATAAAAGCTTTGACAGCAGTATGCTCCACTTCCAATAATGGGTACACCTTTGATGTTTTAGGAATAAAACTGGGTTTGGTTTCAATATGATGGTCGATACCAGGTCATTCTGGTGGCAACTGGTTGAGACCATCTTTTGCAAAGATATCAGCAAAATCATGAGGGTAGGAAGGGATGAGTTCCTCGAATGATTTCTTCTTTTGTTCAAGCCCAGCTGCTAAAGCAAACTGCTGTGCTTTGTTACTGGTTTTGACGTATTCAGTAGGTCATGACAGGGGTGTAACTGTGGGTTTCTGTTCCATAATGCTAGTACCATCTTTGGTTAATGGAGTATCCATGGAGATATTGGTGATAACCCGGAGTTCAGTAGCATTGGCGGGGTATTCAACCAAAAATTCATCATCATCGAGATGATATGTGGCGAGTTCGCATACAGGTAGGGCATAGTCCAAAGTCCATACATCATCTTTGGTGTCAAAAGAGTCGTCATTGTCACCAGGGATGGGATCAAAGTGTGGTAATACTGGGGGTTCTTCCTTGTCCAGGGTTTCTTCAATGGTAGCCTGGGGTATCGGTTTTCTGGGTAATGTGGTTGTGACCAACTCTGCAGGAGGCACCTTCAGCAGCACTACAACTGGAGTTGGTTCCAATTGCTGATCAGTCTTTTGGAAGAGAGGCAGGAGGCCGTTCTTCTTCCATTCATTATCAACATCTTCTTCAATTAAATCGCTCCTCTCACTTTGAGGGAGTTCCAGTGTTCCTGCTTTCCATCTGATTACTGGGTCCATAGCACGCAGCCAGGGAATCCCAAGTAAAATTTGATCACAACGGCCAAGCCATGTGATATTAAACTTTCCAATCATAGATCATTCATCAATTTTCATGATGAGGATGCAGTATTGGGTAATAGTGCCCCCCTTTGCATAACTTCCATCCGCAGTTGTGACTTGGAATGGTTTTGTGAGCTTATGTGTTCGAATATGATGGGTTTTGACAAATTCTTCTGAGATAAATGTTCTGGCAGCACCAGAGTCAACAATGGCTGTTGTTTCAATGGTTTTCAGATGAGTTTTGGAGATGAGCGAAATAGGAATGTTGTCATATCCGCATATCCAGATCTCAGATCCAACCCTTATCTCATCTCAGATCCACATCTTATCTCCAATGCTATCCACATCTTATCCCCCTCCAACATCTCATCATTCAATCTGTCCACTTGTCCAGTCTGGTCCACAACTTATCCAAATCCACAACCAGTGCTTGTCTCTTTTCGGTAACCCCCTAACTCCAGTATTTCGGTTATCTGTATATCCATCCTGCTCCCTTATCTGCTACCTATGCTTCATTTCCATTTCATGATTTGTGATCTGTTTCTACTTACCAATAGACTATCCACATGCTTCATACATAGCCTCGGACTCTGCTGATTGATCATTCCATTAGATACCTATAGTATATAACCTCCTGTAACTTTCTGTAGTACCTCAGCTCGAATGTCATCTTAGTTCTACTCATTCCTGTCCTCTGGACTTGAGTACCTCTACTCTTGTCACCCTCCAAGACTTAGGATTGATTCCTATAGTCTATCTGCATCCACCTCTGTCCCTGACAGTCCATTACTGTTAGTTTCTAGTCTGGACTCGTCCAGATTAGCCTTACAATACTTATCCCTCATCCAGAAGTCATCCAGATCCGTTATGCTACTCGTCCAACCTTCCAGATGCGCTAGTCTTGCCTTCCTGAAATAAGGGGCAATACTCAGGTAAGGGGCACAGCACATGAGCTGAGGCTGAAGCCCTTCAGATCTAGTTACCCTTTGAGTATGACCTTAACAAATGTGAAGTTCCTTTCTGATTCCAATACTTTGTACAAGTCTGATAGGTACATACATCAGAAGATACTAACATCAATCCAGTCTTCCACATCAAAAATCCTCGGCTAGGTGATGGATCGTTGTATCTTCATCTTCTTTATCATTATCCTCAATCTCTTCACAACGAACTGGGATTTTCCCATTCTTCTTCTGAGGGCAAGCTCTAGTCATGTGTCCCTTCTGGTGTCATGTAAAGCATAACCCTTTCTTCATATGATCGCTTCTCTCAGCTTCAGTAAGCTGATCTACTTCCATGGTATTTGGATCATGCTGATCAACAGAAGGTCTAGGTACATATCATTGTCTGGTTGGTTTGGTAGTGGTGCAATTGTTCTGTCAGAACATGGCACCCCTCTGCCAGTTACTGTCAAGCCTGATGGCTGCGGCAACATACTTTTCGAAGTCCATGGGAATGGTTTCCATTTGATAGATGGAATTGCCAATTTCTTTCTTAAGTCCGTCATTGAAAAAGGTGATTAAGATGGCATCTTGCTTTACAGTGGCCTGTGCAGCAAGGGTTTTGAAGCTAGGATGTAGGAAGTGAGATCGCCCATCTGTTTCAAGGTGCAGAGTTTGTTCATAGCTGTACCAATGGCATCGGCTGGCACAAAGGCTTCTTTGAACTTTGTTTCAAAGTTCACAAAGGTTCCGTAGGATTTGGAGGTGGAGTTCTCAACCTCAGTGTAAAAGGTGAGTGCCCATCCCATAGCGCTGTCTTCAGTCATGTACACAAGAGCAGTGATGACCTTTCTTTCATCTGTGTTGTAGATTGTGGCATTAAGGGCAAAGTATGCCTTAATCGCAAACAACCAATGTAAAGCCTGCTGAGGGCTTCCATCATATGTCATTGGAGCTCTGGCTTTAAGTTCTGCGGTATTGGTGGTTGACATCCTGATCTTCAGGTCTTAGTGATGTGTCTGGTTACAGGGGACGTTGCACCTCTCTCTGTTTTCTGGGTTCTGGGTTCTGGGACCTCCCTGATGGAGAGGGTCAGAGTAGCACTTTAATCTTTTGTTACAGACTAGGATAGTTGTAACAACAGCGGTTCAATAAGAACATTGGCTGAAGTTATGTTCAGGACCTTACAAATGTAAGGGTCATAAGACAAAGCAAAGAGAGTGTCTTTGCTTTGAATATTGGTTTCAGACAACTTAGGATTGGAGGTCCTAAGCAAAAGAGTTATCCAGGTAAAACCTAGTAAGATTAAAGTGGGGTAACTAAAGCGTACAGGAGAGCTATTTATAGTAGACTACTGTGCTTTAGGGCAGGCGTGAGAGTGAGGTGAGTCAGAGATAAGAAATGCATAAGCGATAACAAGAATAGGTCAGCTAGCAACGGCGACTGCGGTTGTGATGTAATACAAGGTATGAATCAGAGATAAGTCTAGCGGTGGCATCATGCAGCTCATGATGTAATACACAGTAAAAAGGAGAAAATGAATAGGGGCATACATAACTGTAACAGCGCCAGGGGCATGCGATGTGAGTGCCATTGATGGCACCAATCACATTGGCAAAGTAGGGATAGAGTTTTGTCATCCCGAGGATTTCAGCAGGCACAGGGGTTTGTGCATCCAGAAGCCAGACATAGGTGGAATAGATTGGTTGGGAGGACAATGCGATAAGAATTCATTTAAAATACCTGGTAGAATATATTAAACAAAGATTAGGATGAGAGCTAGGGGACGTACTTCAATATTGTGTCATTCAAGCACTGAAAGCACTCAGCAAGGTGGCATACAGCAAGGCCTGTAACACAGGCATACAGGAAGATGGCTAGCTGCTCTTCCAGTGTTACATTTCTGGAGTCATTCATTCCGCCACCACAAAGTATATTGCACAATATAATGAACATGTGGTGATGTACACCAAGCTCACATCTGATTCGTTCTGGGCGACCGTTAAGGAGCTTGTTGACCCAGTCAATCCTGGACAGCACTGAAGTATGGTAAGGTTGTTTGTTGTAGTAAGTGTTGGTATATGAGCTTAGGGTGTCCCTGGCAAGACCAACAACTTGAGAGGCTGAAAGTACCATATCCTGGAAGAAGCTTATGATAGCTCAGAGGTTCTTCATATCTGACTGCTCTGCATCTTTTACACCCTGCCCACCATCCTGCTCATTCTGCTCATCCCACTCATCCTGCTCCTCTTGATCTTCCTGATCTTCATGTGTGTCTCCATCAGTGGGAGGGTTGTCAGTGTGATATAAGAGACAGGGGAGCATGGCAATTATGGTGTGTGGGACATGTGTTTTTTTTTACTGATAACGCTAATCAGTGTGACATCAGTTTCAAGCTCCATGCTTACTTAATGATACTTGCTTTTTTGAAATCGGGCAAAGCTGGGCAAAGTTGTCCTGGCCGAACAGACTCTAATGATTTGACAAAGAGCTTGGGCCGCTATCGAGAAACTCAGAATTGATGTTTTGAAACTTGGAGTGGCTGTATATTAAGGTTTACAAGCTTAATAATATCGAGCCCTATGTTCGGCATTCTCCTTTTGCACACCTCTTGGCTCCACCAATCGCATTGCTCCATCACCAGCGCCGTAAGCTCACCGTAAACATCAAACTTCTTTTTGACAAGCGAAATTTACGGGTCTTTTGCTGATGCTGGCTTCCATAGGTCACTAGTTTTCGAGCTTCGACTCAATACATGGTTGCCCATTCAAGTGCAGCACATGTCAATTTTTCATCAATTATTTATTGAACATATTAAGATGCAGCCAAGGCCAGAAGCCAAAAAGGAGCGCGAAGCGCTCCTTTTGCTTCCTGTGCTCAAGGCACAATGGGTGTGGGACTAGTAGTTCTCTGCAGAATGGGGAGCTGAATTCGTGCCTTTCTTCGGATCACTCATCTCCAAGGAGCTCAAGTAGTAATACTCGATCACCAGCGTTGAGACGTTGATACTGAGTATTAGCGGATTATCACTTACCTACAACCTACGATGACCAACTCGAAGGAAGTAGGTCCGCATCCGTCTCGATGGCGCAAGTTCCTCCAGTACATTGAGGTACCTACTGATCCTGGAATTCCCAATACACCATGGATTAACCGCGACCTCATCCCCATGCCCAAAGAGCGCCGCACATATAAGATATGGTCCTACTTCATCTACTGGTGCATTTCTGGTCTCTGCATCTCAGGATATGCGGCGGGCAGCACATTACTCGCGTACGGCCTAGATGCGCGACAGGCTATCGTGTCCCTCGTCATCGGAGGTCTCATTGTTGGAGTGCTTTGTGTCGCCTGCGGGTGGATGGGAGAGAGGTAGGGATGCTGTGGTTACGGGACGGGTTCCATCAAAATGCTGACAGCTTAAAGACATCACATAGGTTTTACTGTAGCGTGCAGGTTCAGCTGGGGCATGCGGTGAGTATGCAACAACCGACAGCGGTACATTGTGTTGATTCCTCTTGCAGAGGCGCCTATTTTCCTGTCATCATTCGCGCTTTTGTGTGAGTGATGTAAACATATTGTGGTACATTACTTGATTTCACAATTCAAGGACCATCTTGTAAGTCTCGAATTTTTTTTTCAAGTGCCGAAAGCAGATGTGCGTATTTAGCTGGGATGGCCTCCAGGCCTACTGGGGTGGACAAGGTAATTTACTTTTTACTCATGTTCTCTGTCCCGTCGCTGATAAACTGCGCTATTCTGTGCAGCTGTTGCGGTATGTCCTCAAGTCTTCGCACATCTTACTTCATTCCACGCATTTGAGTAGGTAACAATCGGCGCTATTATTCCTGGTGCGCAACCTTCCTTTCAGATTAAGCAATACTTATTTTATGTTGTTTTAGGATTTGCCCACATGTGAGCACACTCAACTTGTCAACTCTTTTCGCCACTCACGCACAATGACTTAGGAAACAGACGTTAGCGGGAGGAATCTTGTTTACCAAGGACTTCATAGGCATAATGTCTGATACATCCTCCTTCCACAAACCCATTGAATCTGACATGTCGTATGCAGCATTTACTATGTGTTCTTCATCGCAACAATGCGCATCCCTCCCGAGCGACTCCAGAGACCATTCATAGTCTCGTCTGTCATGTTCGGCGGCACGTAAGCACCGTCATTATGAATCTAATTTCACGCATGTGCTACACTTAATTTACAATTCCAGCTTGATCGGACTTCTTGCTTGGGCGGTCTCGAACACGCATTCGGGTGGTTCCTTGTTCCAAGAGCAATCCAGTCCCGTTCACGGTGGAACGGGATGGTGAGACCATAACTTCAGATGAAATTTGATATTTTGATACACAATGTGATAGGGCCATGTTATTCGGTATCACCGCGATTCTCGGCGCATGGTGCGAGACTGTCCTTTCATCGCTTGCACGCGCATCTAATATATGCTGTGGCTATGGTGAAAAGGGGTGGTGGGACCCTCGGTCAAAGCGACTGGACTCGCTATGCCAACCGGCCATGTCTGTTCAACACTATCGCATTTTTGTTTACCAGACTAACACGTCCATTCAGATGCGCCCTCGCTATCTCAGCTCATCGCCGCGTACGTCCACTACCCATATTCGCCTTGGTTCAACCTGAATGATTACTCCCAGTCCATTTTGCATCATTGTATGTGCCACGATCGGCATCATCGTCACGTCATGCGCCCAAGAAATTGTAGGGAGCCTGATTTGGGAGCCTTTCCTGCTTCTCGCAACTCTGCAGGATTACTAGTAAGTGGAGGTTCATCCGCTGGGGCATAGTTTAACTCGTTTCTTCAGTCATGACTCACCAAGAGGTAAGGACAATCTTGCAGTAAGTATGGGTGCTCAATTCTTCATCGGACAGTTCGTGCTGCGATGTACGTGACACGTTAATGAGTTCTAGCCCCTTCTCTGACTGCACTTCAGTTTCTTTGCCGGACTCGGTTGTGTATGTGCCCAGCTCGGTATTAGCATTGTTCTCAACTCTGTGAGCGCCGGGATGGATCTTTCGTACGTCCTTACTCTCGTATCTCAACATATACCTAACACACGAGCAGGGGTGTCGTACCGTCCGTATTTACGTTTCTTGTACTCCGAATGCACAGATCAACAGATGTTCTTCCGCAGACGCTATATCAACATCAGGAGGGGTGCTTACTTGCTTGCCTTTCTGGGGCTAGCTTCGAACCCTTGGCAATACCTGTCTAATGCTTCAACTTTTCTGACCGTGATATCTGGCTTCGGAATATTCTGTACGTATTCAGGATGTTTTATTCATCACGCGTAAACTGTTCCCACTTAGTCGCTCCCTTTTCTGGGATCCTTCTTGCCGACTACTTCGTAGTAAGGAGATGCGTGATCAAGCTCGAGGACTGCTACATCGGCGACAAACGCTCTATTTACTGGTGCGCAAACATCACAAGGCATATTCTTCATCTCACTTCTACCAAGGTACCGCAACGGCATCCACTGGCGTGCCCCGCTTGCCTGGGTGCTTGGGGTCTTCCCAACTATGCCTGGGCTAATCATGACAACCCGCGACGCGACTGCGTGGAATGTGTGGGTGCGCATTTTCCATATTGCGTTCTTCGTCGGTAGGTTTGCCGCTATGAAACGGCATTTTAAATATTGAATGAAATTCGGTGACTCCGCAGGTCTTTTGATATCATTCATCACATTCTCGGTGATTTGTTGGGTCTCACCCCCTGGAAATGTGGGTATTGGAGTATTGTATCACGAGGACAGTGGTTTTGAAGCAGAGGGTGAGCCGGAGACCGAGAAGGATGAACCAGTCTAGGACTGGCATAGATCATGGTTTATTCTGCAAGCCTACCATATTCAAAGACACAATGGCCCTCATGTCGATCCACCAAAATGTGTTGTAGACTGAGGACTGCGACCCAAGCTAACAAGTTCTTCAATGGTGGGCATCACAATACCGAGGAGTCGTGCAAGCCACGCAGTGATCTGTCGATGGTAAGTTGTCCGAACGCGCATTGGTGCTCAAAGAGTACTAAAGGACGAGCATCGAACCGACATCACTTCACGATTCTGCTCTCACACCTTCACGAATGGAACTGTAAGCACGTTGCTAGTAAGATCTACATAGCAACTCGAGCGAGAGTGTGGTTAGGCAAGGTTAGCGTAACCAATGACTCTTGTTATCGTGTTCCGAAATTTTGAAATCTCACCGTCAAATGCAAGTGTATAACGCAACCCCCTCGTTTTATACATTGGGTGTACAAAGCGAAGGAAGAACGTTGGTGGGAAATAACCGGTCAGGAAGATCTAGATCAGTTACGCCTGGTGATTTGCATTTTTGCTGGTGTTCTGCAAATCATTTACTTGCAACCACTTCATAGTGCAGAAATTTTACAAACAAAGCAGAGATATACTCTAGAGCTAGTCGTAGGCAGTGCAATTCGTTGCTGCTCCGTTCAAATTCACAGTGCTGACCTACATCGATGATGAGTACATGCCAGTGACACAGGTGGAAATTGAAATACGCACGTCCTTGCAGCAGAGTGTGGTTGTGGATTGATTCGATGGACTCGATTGACTCGAGTTACTACATACGTCCACATTGGGAACGTTCCGGCACCTCGTACCTTCGCTCTATGCAACGTCAAGTGCAGATCAACTTAGTTCGTGTGTTCCTTTGAAACTAGAATCCAAAACGCACATAATCAGAGCTGGCAGCCTCACAACACACCGGGAACCCCAACGCGCAGCCTCCCACGTCCACGCCAGTGACTACAACGCTGGGTGTCGCAATCACGGAGACAGATGCACAAAGTAACACCAGTAGATGGATGAACATGGCGTGATGTGCAGCAAACTCAGGGAAATAAATTTTAAGATCATATTTTCAGCATGACTGGTAGAAATACGGTGGCAGTTCAAGATTCGCTAGAGAATCGCGACCGAGCTATACCCGAGATGTCATTAGGCGAACTTCTCGAAGATTTAAAATCCAATTGTAAGATGTGACATCACCCATGAATTCGAACTTCGAAGTAACCAATCTCCAACCAACCTATGGAAGAGCTTCGGATTCAGCACGCAGCAAATTGTTATAGAAGAAAAATAGAGGTTAACAAACCATCCCGAGCGGCAAAAAAAACCAAAACGAAACCAGATAACTGCCAGTGCATTAAGAGGGAATCGAACCCTCGGCGGGTCGATGGCAACGACCCAGGTTACCACTACCCCATTAATGCTTCGATCAGAACTTCGGAGGCCACCATGACGGCATCAGTGGTGTCGATGAATGATTGATGTTGTTAAACGTTATTAACGGTCGTTTCCTCCAACAACCTGTAGCTGTGTCTTTGGAATATTGTACCAGGGAGGGCAGTTATACGTCAGAAATTTCAACTTCGATTTCAACGGCTTCAAGGTTCAGAAGTAAAATGGCTTTTGAAATGGGTTTAAATAATAGAGTCGTCCTTGAAATTGTCATAGAAAAGTTGTTACAATAGTACGGCAATGGTACGGCACATTGCAATGTGGTAGCGCAATATATCGAAAAATAGCAAGATTCCTTCCAAAATGAGAACTCACTTGATTGAAGGCACACAGTGCGCAGCAATCGATTTCGCTGGCGAGAAACAAAATCGTTTATGCAGGAACGAGAATTAATATTGATGTCTCAATATACCTTGGCGTATCAAGGGCTACAGGTCTCGGTGAAGAGTGAGAGCCGGCGAAGCAAAAAGCATGGTGCACTTACATTCCGATCAGTACAAAAAGAAGACAGCGGCCGGCCATGTAGAAGACCTGGAGAACGCAGGTTCCAGCAAGCAGAGTATCGGATGCATATTCCTTACCAGTGGCTAGCGGAACCTCGTCTTGCCTGTTGGGACTGTCTAGTCGGGGTCCGGAGGGGCCACGAATTCCCATCTGAACCGTCTATTATATAATAAGATCCAATACTTTCACCTCACACATATAGACCAAGAACTTGAAGAAGAGCATGCATAAACTCTAGGAAGATCACTGAGGGCGGATCAGCAAAATCAAGTGAATGTCACCAATACGTACATGAATCTATGTGGAACTCGTCGAGTTCCCCATATTAGTGGTGGTTAAAGCTGTACTACGGGTATGGACAGCACCAAGACCGTCAAGCATGTCAGGCCAATATCAGTAGGGTCATACCATTTATCTGTTTCAATAACAAATTCAGCGATCCGCAGGATTACTCGCGCCCTGTTGCCCAATGTCAGCATGCTAGGATTGTGCCATTTGTCTGTCTCAACAACAGCTCTAGCTCCAGCAAACCACTCCGCTTGCTGTCATGATCGTGTTGACTTTAGCATGAGGCACGAAAATTTGGCGATCCTGTAGACCCCGACTACCTCAGACATATTAGCCTAGCACAGTACTGACTCGTTCCATGTGTGATCATTGGACTTGTGCCCTTTGATGATGATGATGATATTCCCGGGTCCATCTGACTCCAAGTTGGCAAATTTAGCTGATCGATGCTTGTTCAAAGTGCAAACTGTGAAAGCGGTTCCGCAGGCCGTCGGTCTGAAGCTTCTGCGAAATACAAAAACAGTCACCAAAAAGCATCGGATTATCGTGAACAAGATACAGTCCAATAAACGTCGAGAAGAGAAAATAGACCATTGATACAAGGAAGGAACGACAGCCTTCGCCCGGAAATTGCCCTACGCACCGAATTTGGCAAGTGCAACTAAATGGCTCATCATACCGGCCAGCAAACACTAGCATCTTTTCGTCGACAATGTCGTACGCGTACGGGGCCTACGGCCGCTCGCCGTCTCCTATATTCTCACAGAGTTCCATACTACTGGATGACTCCTCAGCAGACGAAGCACCCGATGTTCAACCAAGCGCGAGCCGGACGGGTTCGCCGGGGCCTCCAAATGCCGAGCATGGGGAGGCAGCAGGGGCGGACACGATGACATGCCTCTGGGACGACTGCGGTATTGTCTTCAGCCACCTACCCAGTCTCATAGAACACATCCACTCTAGTGCGTCCATGTCCTAACGTCGTTGAAACTAAACATAATGTGTGAGTGTGTTACAGCGCATATTGGGGTGCACAAGTCGAACTATACTTGCGAGTGGGCGACATGCAACCGTCGTGGGCTCGCACAGACTTCGCGATTCGCCTTGATATCCCATATCCGCTCGCATACCGGCGAGAAGCCCTTCATTTGTTCCCGGCCAGGTAAGTGGTGTCCTCTTAATACCATTCAAAGTAAACGAACATCACCTGTATTCTGTTTTTACTCTTACAATTTACCTCCATATGCCAATTGTCATTGTTCATATTTCAACTTCTCCTTTTATCGACCTACTCAAATATTCTCAGAATGCGACAAGTCCTTCACCCGCTCCGACGCGCTAGCAAAACACATGCGACTACAGCATAACATGCCCCCTCCACCGTCCGGTAGGGGCTCGTCAGGAACACGTAAACGCAAGCGCTCTCTCTCTCCCTCCCACCCCCAAACCAACGCACCTGCGCCCGAGCACTCCGCATTCAACACCTTCAAGCTCGAACCACAGACACCTTCTGAGCTTGATAACGGACTCGGAGGTGGGGGAGATTACTTTTCGGGACTCGTGCGGGAGGAGGACGATGAGGACGATGATGATGGAGAGGACGATGGACTTCCACCGCATTTGCAGCGGCTCTTGGATCCCAGGACTGGTTTGATCATGGGTCGCAGTCCTGCACTCGTCATGTATATAATTCAGAAAGCGAAAATGCGATACGCGCTCGAGACCCACGCGGCGCTCATCGAGGAACTCAGGTGCGCTGAATTGATTTGGATGGTCCTCGCAGCATTGATGTCATATCATTTAGGGTTACAAGGGCACAGGCGAAGGAAGAAAAGGCAAAGAAGGAAGTAATGCTGGATGAGTTGATCAAGACTGTTTTTGGGTGCGTTTGTCCGTGTCCGTACTCTGTCTGATCTTCATTAACTGGGTCCTACTGCTATCTAGAGAAGAAGCAGCAGCTGTCGCACATGTCCTTCCCCCACAGCGAGCTCGCCGGAGCCTACCACCACAAGCGCACCATGTACCAGCTGCATATCCACCGCAACATGTGCACTGAGGCTCCAGTGCGCTAGATCTCTATTGTATTAATGTTCTGCTATCGTTATCGTGATTTTGACATTGCCTACGCGTGTCATGCGGCCTATAGCTAAGATATTATACCTATCCAGGCTGCTGAGTAGAACCATTCCTCGTCTTTATCACGTACGTCCCTCATGAGCCACAGTTATTCTAACAATGTGGTTGTCGGTCAACGATGACTTGTAGTCATGTCTCTACTAGTGCTAGGATCCATGATCCAATAATTCTAGTAGTCTAACACAACAGTGGATATAAACGAAGCAACAATTACAGTGATTGATCTTTGCATCTACTCTCCTTTTTTACGCCTTGCGATCAGTGATCTTGCTCAAGAAGGCGCGGAATGCGTCGCGTCTCAACCTGTTACCCTTGACCACCTCGTGCGCAGCAGGTTCAGGGACCTGATCGATCATGGCATTGATCTCTTCCACTGCCTTCTTTTGATACTCCTCATAGCGCCTGGGAATGTTCAATCCCTGTTCGTCGTTGTACATGTCCTTCACAGCTTGTTCCCGCACAGCCTGATCTGCGCCCTTCTTCCCGTAGTTCTCATACAGGAGTTGTTTTTGCGCTTCGGTGCCGTATGTGAGTGCTGTGCACACACACCAGGAGCATTTGCCATCGACGATGTCGGTGCCAATTTTTCCGATTTCTGCCTCGGTGCCGTGGTAGTCTAGGTAGTCGTCTTGTACCTGGAAGAACTCGCCCATAGGAATGAGAATGCGGTCTGCCTCCTTGTATGGCTCAACGGTTTTTCCATTGAGCTCGTATACATCCGGGACACCACACATACGCATGGCGAGCGCGACACTGAGGTAGAAAGAGTAGAACGCAGTCTTATACCGTACAATGAAGGTATGTTTGTCAAGGTTGTATTTGCGAATGTCGATGTTATCTTCTGGGGCAGTGATCAGATCGACGAGCTGGCCCATCTCGGTTTTGTACGTGACCTGTAGTACGTCATGTCAGAAGGTGAGAACGTAGCAGAAGGGATTGCGAGAGGCATACATCTTGGAATAGCTCTAATAGATCTACGTAGTAGCTCTCTCGCCTGAAGTGGGTTTTCAGGAGGTGGTAAATTGCACCCTCGAGCATGAATGAGTCGTTGATGGCAACATTGTGGACTTTTCCAAGGCCCTTGACATCATGGACGCGGTACCAACAAGGTTGACCGCGTCGCGAGATGGAACCATCCATCATATCATCAGAAACGAGGAAAAATGCTTGCAGCTATAAATATAAGAGGGTGCTATTGGCTGAGCATGTGGAAGAAGCCGATAAAGCTGAAACGTACGAGTTCGATACACCATCCCAGCAGGGCGGCTTTGAAGTACTCGTCGTCGGTTAGAGGTCGGTTGAGAAGTATAGCGACGGTATCGACGACGGATATGCCACGATTGAGTTTTCCTCCTGGAACATTGTAAATGAGACTCTAGCCGATCGAAGCCAACGAGGTGGATGATCATGTCAACATCTCTATCGATCGAACATGCGAAAAATCGCTTACCTCGTTGAACCACGTCACGGCGTCCTCGGGCATTTTCTCTGATTTCATATGGTCAATAAGTTCCTCGCGGATGCGCTCGAATACGGCGAGGAACTTGTTGCGCTTGTCTGCTTTCGACATTGTGTATGCGTGGGTCGAATGTATAGTTGGCGATAAGATTGGGCTTGAGGCTAGGGAGACCAGGTCTAGGGTATGGTACTTCTGGGTGACGATGAAAGCTAGAAACAAGAAGAGTACTGGTACAAAATGATAAATCCTTGGTCGTTGGTTAAGTATGGTTGTAGATATAACCAGGGTGGATAAACATTACTTAGGAGTGGCCAGATCTTTATATTATTTGACCGGAGAGTGTAAGAATGAGACCACTTTTGATTTTTATGGAGAATCGAGATCGGATGACTTAAATTGATCTGCCTGGGTCCCGAACGAGCTCAGCTCAGTCTGTCCGACAGTGAGGAACACGGATAGACTCGGACACGACTAGGATTCAAATTTGAAACGCACAAATGCATTTGACCGGAATGGTAGAAACTGACCAGTCCTGTGTTACTCGTTCGAACTTCGGTTCCCTCTATCCAAGACCCCGAGGAGCCATGCCGACCTCCTAACACTCACTCTAACTTATCCACGCGCGTTCACAACAATTCGAATCACAAACACGCGTCAGCTCGTCTCTGACCTCCACTCATTCACCCCATCGACATCAACCAAGCATGCGAACGCTTCGACGCTACCTGCCTATGAAGGAATGTCAACCTTTATCGACATGCCTATATTGTCACATCACATATAGTCTTCACGTTTGTTACAGCTATCTTCGTATTCATAGGCCAGAATCTACAAAGTTCACTTGGCCGCTTTTGTTTATTGCTGGAGCAACACCAAACAGGGACGCTCAAACCAGCTACTTTTTACGATAAGTCGTTAACCTTGTGGGGCTTGTGCGGGACGGTACAATGCTATGATGAGACCTTGGAATCACAAGCGCTGATGGCATACTTACAGTTGCATACCTCCAACCCGATATGACCTTCAGTGATTTACAATGCTTTTCGCCGCTTGGCATAACTCCTTCGCCACACCGCATTCGGCGCAGGCACCTATAAGGCCCGTCGAGATTTTCATCGTGCCAGAGCGGGCACGTGAGAGGAACGCTACCCAGCCCAAGCTCACGCAGTTTGAACTTGAAAAAGTTTGAAAAGTGATTAATGATTGCTTGTACCTTGAAGTGATGTGGAACCGAAATTTTGAGGAAAAGCAACGGGATGGTAGACTCAGTTTGCAGGACTCGCTTGGACCATGGATGATGGAAGTCATGAGGTTCGAGCAGATCGTGACGATGTTGACCCGAATTCCTGGCGCAGCGTGGGATACGAATATGCATGTGGTGCGGAGAGCAGTAAGAAATTCGAAAGAGAAAGGCATCGAGAGCGCTCTAACAGCTGGGCGCAATGATCTCGTATCACAAACATAAGTACTTTCTACAGGAAATTATATATTTTGTGAAGGCACATTAACACTCGGTGCTTGCGTCCGAATTTTAGAACGATAGTGCATCACCAGCTCGCCTGCCTGACGCCAGAAATAATGCCGCACAGCAGCCAGAGTCATATCCAGCGGCAGAACAGAGTCATTGCAGAGGATTTCGTACAGGTCTTCACCCCGAACACGATCATGCAGGTTTTGATTATCGTCATGCGGTGGATGATGTGTCGATGTAGGACTGCCAGATATCCTGTCCAACTTTTCTTGAACCTGCATGTGATATCAACTATTGCATCGCCCACACAAGGGATTAACTTACATGATGGGTTAGTTTGCGCACTCTGAGGAATTTGCTCGACGTTAATTTGGATTGTGACCTTTTGAAGAACACGTTCAGAATACACGGCGTGTAATGAATGAAGTTCACTGACGTGTTGAGCAACTCGGGGAGTGGCTCATGTCCCTGTTCCGTGCCTGGCCAGGGTAACAATACAAAAGAGACCTTTACAGGAGGCGGGGTGTTAATTTTGTTGAATAGCAGGTATTCAGCAAGCCACAGAGGTATCGTCGACTCCAACTTGTATACGTCGGCCCATGTAGTTGACACGCTGCCCCTATAAACCGTTCTCCACCCGGGATATACTTCGTCAGATATTAATATTGTCATTGTAGGAGGCAACATCAGGGTGGGAGCATCGCTGGACATGGGAGGTGAAATAGGGTTTGCGAGGAGCGCCTGCACAGGCGATTTTTCAACAGTGTCTGTAGGTGCCTGGACAAAGCAATAGTCAGACAAACACAAATCTTCGTGTTCACCAAATTCACCTCTGGAGCGATTGACGTATCAGCCAGATTGCCAGAAGGGCTAGATATAGGTGAACCCGGCAACATGTCGCTGGTCGTTTTTCTCACAGTGCCTTTACCAAGGCTCTTCAGACGCCCCATGAACCCGCTGCCAGTAGGTGTGCTTGGCGTCGGTGTTGCCAGGACACTCGGAGGACCACTCCATGCAGAAAAATCACCGGCGTCTGACAGCGCGGTGCTTCCCGTAGACGGGCGCCGTGTATGAGGGTGGGGAGAGAAATAATCCAGGTCCCGAGACGCGCTGGGGAGCGAAGTCACTGGATCAAGGCCTTGCGTGCGTATTGATCGAGGACCAGGGGTGGCATCGTTCGGGGGCAATTGAGGGATAATGGATAAAGGTGGAGGAGATTTCAGCGGAACGAGCGGTATCATCGGGGTAAGAAGAGGGCTGGGTCGGGTCAAAGAGGGAAGTGAAGGAAGGACAGCGGGCAAACAAGTGGTTGATGTGACGACCGCACTACTAACAAGAACTCGTGGCGGCCTTGTCGGGGACTCGAAGGAATGCTGCAGTGTGGAACTAGAAGAGTTCCCATTCAGTTCCAGTGATAGTGGAGCCGCAGTGCGCTGCATGGCTGAGTGACCAGTCTCGGAACCTGTGGGTGTCGCGTTTACGACGAATGCGTTGCTCTTCGCGGATAAAGCCGAGGAACAAATTTCGCAGGACCCACCTGCCAATGTTAACTAAAGTGCGCGTTCAGATCAGATGAAAATTAATACGAAGAAGGATATCCTTACACCGGAGTTCATCACTAAAATGCCTGTCATGGTCAAAACCAGCTTCGTCTGCATATATCTCGGAATCGAAACAGCGCTCGTTGATATGCACAGTGAGGACACCAGTTTTCGTGTCCACAGACGACCAAGGCGAACTGACAGCATCACCCTCGATGCGCTCTCGGACTGCCTCAAGCGCCTCACGAGGACTCCGTTCTTTGTCACCCCCTGTCACACTCCCGTTGTCATGACGATATCCACTGCTTGAAGTACTGCAGGATCTACTCGCAGCACGCACCTCCTCACGGGCAAACCAACCTCTGCAAGCTCCTCGCACGATATCCCACACAGCAACCTCGCCGGTCGTATCCACCGTTAACGCATGCATCCGATCGTTCAGCAAGATAGCTCGCACGAGGCCAGGAGAGCCTACTATCAATGCATCCGCGTTTACATTTAAAGGCTCAGCATCAGCAGCGAACTCCCGAACTTCATATGCTGTTCGATGGTCCTGCACTGCATCAACATCGGTAGGCGCCATCGAGATCTGACTTTTCGTGCTCCGGAGAGTGTTGGGGGGCATGAGGGTGGGAGAGTGGTGAAAGGCAGCATGGAGTGGCGGACGTCCTCCCGGAACGGAGGCAATGGATGCTGCGGAGTATAATGTTGCAACCTCGGGATCGCGTCCACGCAGAGCGAATGAAGAAGAGGAGAAAGGACCATCAGGAGAGGTGAGTCGTACAAAAGATGTGAGCGGGACACCGGGGTAGGCTGCTGTTGCGTCATCCCTACGAACTAGTCGATAGCTCAGTAATGAAAATTTAACTTAAAATTGCAAGTGCACCTTGATGTATTGATGGTGGTGCAGACCACTGCATGGAGTCACGTCCAAGGGAAACTTGTCTCCTCGAGATCGTAGCAAAGGAACTATCAGCGATGATTTCTCTCTCTTCATCTAAGACCCGTTTCGGTACGTGTTTCGGCAGCCTCCAACGACTGATGCTCGATTTACCGGAGGCGGTCCAAAGAAGACCGTCATCCGCGGTCACGATTTTATTAATGCCTTCTCCGACTTCGACAGAAGATTCCCGCGCAACGGTGATGCAGGCACCGTCCGAAACATCTGCACATCCCTCCACATCGACTTTGCATACCATACCCGACTTGTCGCCAGAGTAGAACACCTCGAGCGAGGGATGCGTCGAATGTAGAGACCAAACAGAATCTGTGTGGTATGCAAACGTATGTAGGCATCGCTGAGACGACAATGACCATAGCTTGATGGATGCTAGTAATATAAATATTCAGAAAAAATATTCGACAGATCATGATGAATTACACACCGTCTGCAGAACCAGTGAGGAGCTGGCCGAACTCGTCAGAACAGAACATTGTTGAAACATTCATAACTTACATATCGCGCATCCTCTGACATAAGAATGGCTCTGATATTGTCCGTGTGGCCGACCAGCTTCCCTGTCCTCTTTCCCGAGCGCGGGTCCCACATCCTGACGACACGCTCCGGAGATCCACTTGCGATGGCATGTCCGTACGGGTCGGAGGCTATTGCATATACAGAAGCTTTGGGCGCGGTAGCATCAGGTGGGTTGAGGGTAAGGAATGGTTCGGGCGTTGTCGATGCTCGGGTAAGATCCCAGAGTTTAATGGTCCGGTCAAATGAGCCAGAAGCTATCCAATTCTGTTCACGACTAAATATATGTCAGTATGAACCATTATATTCGAGGAACGCGTACCAAAGAGCAAGGCAGCGTGCATAATCGGCATGAGACCCTATTGCAGACGGGTCACTGGGAGAAATGGCATGGGGATGCCAGGCCTTGATGGTTCCATCAGACGATGCAGAGACAACTGCTTATGGTCAGCCCGTTGACGCGCCACTGCATTCCATGTGCTTACCTGTCTGATTATAATTACAGAGCAAGAGATCATTTACCCAGTCCGTGTGGGTCTGCGCGCACTGACGGAAGCTAGAAGGCTACAAGAGATGCTTCCAGTTACACGCAACACAATAAATATTGTGTCTTACCGATCCCGATGTCAACGCATCGGTGTCCAACTGCCACTGAAGTTCGTACGGTAACTGGTCCGTTGTGCTGCCTCTTCGTTTTCGCCCCCCACCCTCCTTTACATCTCCAAGCACATCACCATCTCGTCGCTCGTCTTCCTCGGCCTCCTCAGCAAGTGTTTCATCTCCCATCCCCGTCAACATTTCCCACCGGTCTAACCGGTCTCTGCGGTGCCTGCTATCGTGTCTCCGCCTGAACGGAAGTCCTAAATCCCATGATATGATCAATCCATCCCTTCCCCCAGTATATAGTATGCCTTCCGGTGCGTTCCGACCTTCGAGACGCGTGGTTGTGTCGAGCGCAAGGGACATGACGCCCAGTCGATGCCTTGGATGAGAATTCTCCGAAATGCTCTTGGAGTCGGCCAGTGGTGTCTGAGAGGGTATGAGGAGTGGGCGTATTGAACCATTGCGGAGGACTCCAAGTGGCGGTAGCCTAAGCCGTGGAACATCGTCCGTGGGTGGAGGTATCACATATGATACCCTACGCCTGGGAGGTGCCATGTGAAGGAAGATACAAATTTACATGCAGGTATACAAGTAGTATGGTATACAGCTGTCTCTGGAGGACGCGATACGTCGACGAACTGTGATTGAATGCTGTTGTCGACGATGAGGAGAATGAGATGACGGGTATTGTTGAATGTATTTGGTGCCTGATCAACTTGAGTGCCGTACCAGCCACACGGCGCGGCTGCAGCTGTGTGCATGGGATGTAATCTAATCTTATCCACATTGGCTTCATTTGGCACCATCATGAACCACGTAAACTAAACTTGTACTTCACCCCATGACCATCCTCGACGAGAGTCATATCTAGCAGTTTTCTATTTTCAAAGACTGGTTTGCACGCCGAATAATAGCTCAGAGCAGCCGACAGTGATTTTGACCTGGATGAGTTTACTTCAATATTAATATAGGGACGCTCGATGTTGGGGGGCCGGGGCGCACATGTCACCCACGCGCACCGCCTAGCATGCCTACGACCCTTCCGCGTGCAACACCATCCTGTTACACGTGGCGACCCACGAAAGCCACCCTAAAACACCAGATCCCAATGACACACTCAATACACCTCCGTGCACAGTCGGTGTCACGCTCGCAGCCTACAGCCTGGCCACTGATCTAGATTCGTCTCAAATACTCGTCCGAAACGTGCTGCGTAACTATGTCAACGAAGCTTGTGCACCCTCTCCTGTTTGGTCTAATTTTATCTTTCCTTACTTCGTAAACCATGCCACAGTGCTGTGCACCATATAGCCGGCAATGACGAACCTGCTCGGGATTTCTACACAGTTGACCTCCTCTTATCTCGGAAGACATACCCGAGTGGAAGAAATATGTGCTTCAAAGCAACGATATGGGGACAAAAGAGGATGATAGTGCTCGCGATTCTGTTATTCCTCGGATTTCCTCCAGCCATTTGTCTCATTTGTTCCAGAAGTATTCGGATCAATTTTAGTCCCTCAGTCTTGTATTTACATTCTACAGGAAATACATATGCATAGCTGGGGAGCATGCTAGCTTAACACTGTTTTCAATTAGAACCAAGGATACGCACAGTCGAAAATTTTCAGAAACGACAGTCTCCCAATTTGCTGCACATGCTCCACGCGTATCTGGTCAAGTAGAAAATAACCCGGGATCGAAGTCTTCCAGTAAAAGTAAAATCAATAAGTAGTATACAAATTGGAGACAATCTTGGAGCTGGCACAGTAGTACTTACTTTCCTGGACTTGGGAGAACTTATTACTTGGACACCTATCGCTCTCCAGGGTCCTCCGGGGTGCTACTGTACCCCATGGGTTCCAAGGCGCAACTTTTAGGATGATGTGATTTTGAGTGAGGTCGACAAGCCATGACACCGTCTAATGTGGTCTTGGCTATAAAGTGATGCGGGTTCAAGCTGCATCCAACATAGCATTTAGCACTTCGCAAGAGTGATATCCGGAGATTGTCCGACGATTCTGAGTCTAAGCTTACAACATTCCGTAGTTAGATCGTGCATTAAAAGAAAAAGTAAGTCACGTATCAGAGTTTCAACAGGTTCGAAAATGACCACTTATTTATTGATTGAAATGGAAATAAATAAAAATTCGGATACGGGGAATCGAACCCCGAGCTACCGCGAATCCGATGTACCGATTGATGAGAGGCGGTAATGTTAACCATTACACCATATCCGATTGAATGGCAAGGGCCTTGTGAGTAATAGTAATGCTAGCTGTTAGTCCCTATATGCAGGTAGACTGAGCTTTGCAATTTACAAGCTTGGACATTCATCTCGCCATTCGTGATGCTCCCTGCTCGCATGTGGACGACAACAGCGCCTATCCTGCGGGCGTCGCGTGGTACTCGGGGCCTGCCAGTCCTTGTTAGAAATTATCCACGAGTTCGACTACCGACACCCAGCCTTTGTTCAACTCCCCTCCGCCAACTCTCAACATCCTCTCCTCGACATGCTCAATATACGCGCTTTCCATCCGAAAAACACCGCCACCCGTCGGGAGGGGTGATAGACAATCGCATGAAGTTTGCTATTGCACTTGTTGCAGTTGGAGGAGCATATTATGTCGTGCAGTACGTGTTCACTGGCAGTGCACTACTTGTGATGCCTTGTCTCACTTTAGCCCTCAAGTTTAGAACAAGTCCCTGAAACAGGTAGGTGGCGATTTATGGATATTAGTCCCAAGTACGAGACAAATGTGAGAGCAAGCTTGGCCTAAAGGAATAAACTCTCATATTCCCCCTTGTAGCTTGCACAGGCAGCATATGACGAGCTTTTGGCTGAATTCAGGGCAAGATACTACCTTCCAATCATCCTGTGACACAACACGTCCAACGAGTTGTTAATCGTATTCTTGAGTCGTCGGATCTTGGCCACTTACGTTCTAGCGAGCCTCGCCGGTCACTAGTGGAAGCACTAGATGACTTCTGGAGCGAAGACCCATTTACCGCTGGAAGGCCTTCTGGAGAGTCGTCTACCCCAGAAAGCGGAGGTAAAGAATGGAATTTACTTGTTGTGAATGATCCGTCATGTGTGAACGCCATGGCCACCTTTGGTTCGCTCTTGAGCTGCTTCTGCAAGTGAACCTTTACATATATGCTGGCCACAGGAAATATCGTGGTTTTCACTGGAATTCTACCTATATGCAAGGATGAACAGGGTTTGGCTGCTGTCCTTGGACACGGTACGCAATTCTGCCAAGGATAATCTGCGTAACTCAAATTATTCGGCAGAGATGGCCCACGTGGGTATGATGGCATGATACAACATGCACGTACATTCTGAATACCCCTTTGCCAGTTGCTCGACATGCTTCTGAACGTTATTCGTCCTCTAAAGTATTCCTAGCGCTAGCGGTTCTTCTGCAAACTGTCTTCGGGTTCGATTTTGGAATCACCCACCTCATAAGCACGCTGCTACTGGAGCTACCCAATTCGCGGACTCAGGAATACGAAGGTGTGTTTCTTCCAGTTTAAATATGGAAATGCTGACGTCAGGGACGTAGCTGATACTATCGGCATGCAGCTCAGTGCAAAGGCATGTTTTGACCCCCAAGCCGCTGTGGAGTGAGTGATGTGGGTTTTCCGTTGTCTGACTTATGTGCGCGACATCACAGAATGCATACGCGACTTGCACAATTTGAAAAGGCGCATGGAACAACAAGTCTGGAATTCTTGCGCACGCACCCTGGTGCGGAGCGGAGAATCAAAGTCAGTGTAGTGTTCCCACTTTGAGCTTCATGGTCTTATTTTTCCGTTAGCATCTCGAGGAACTAATACCAGAAGCCTACTCCATACAAGCCAGCAGCCCTCAATGCGCAGGTATGCAAGGCTCTGTGAGCCGGTTTAGGGAGTTTGCTCCTAGATGGTCGTAGATTATCCACCCGAGTTAGGATTTCTGTTTGTGATTACATTCGGGTTCTCTCGCTGCTTATTTTTTATTTGTGTGATCTGGAGAGTGGATTCGAAGAGGTACAAATCAGTGTTGCTACTAGAAAATGAACGGCATCAAACTTGAAGTGCTCGCGTGTGCCATATTTCTTCAAGCAGAAATTCTGTCCCTTCCGAACCCCCGAATCATAGGAAGAGCCATTGCAGGAAAATCCACTATCCTTTAGAGTGACAGGAGAACTGGGTTGGGTGCAAATTGTGTATGGTATATAAGTTACCGATGCAGTCTGGTACCTTGTTATCATTTTTCCTCCGAACAACTTCAAACCCTGAGCAAACACAGTCCGGATCACTCACGTCATTCACAATGAAAAGACCCCAGACTCTGCTCAGCTTGATGTCGTAGTCATCGTATAACGACTTCAACATATCCTTACTCCCCAGCTGCATGCTTCTCTTCCCTCCTTCTTGAACTTCAGTTTTGTCTGTTCGATCTTCTCCTTGTCACATCTTCGACACGTTATTTTTAGTGTATTAGCAGCTAGCTCTCCTTTACTAACACCGGAATTTCGACTGAAATAAAGGTAGCCATTATTTTACGGAAATCATACGTAATCGGAAAATAAACCCAACGTGGACGAGCGCCTCGTGTTTCCCGTAAATATTCACTTACTACTTCGTCTCGCTATAGCCAAGTCTCGCCCGTTGCGCGCTCGCAGTATGCCTTGCGCGCTCATTGTCTTCTCACGACGATGGTGCGCATGGCATCCTGCTTGCTCCGCAATACCTACCACCCCAGCAGTACAAAACACTGCCCTGGACAACTAGGACAGCATTGGAACTTGTCATCGCGAGCTCTCGGAATGTCCGAATGGTGTACATGTAGTTGTTGTTCTGTTGCTGATGGTGGCCGTCTTCTGCAGGCCAAAAAAACCCGCTGCAGGCATGTTGAGGCTGATCAGCGCAATCAAGACCGCCTTGCAATGCTGGAGACTTGGAGATAAGCATCAGCGAGGAACATCCACAGCCTCATCAGACACCCGCCCTAGCAATCTCCCAGCCCAGTCATCATCCCCCCTTTCCTCTACCCATGACCAAGCAGCTCTGCCTCAGGTGGAGGCAGCCATGGTTCTACCTGCACCTGCCTCAGGTGGGGGCTTGTATGGACATCCATTACCCGACCTAGACGACAATTGGGGGTCAGGCCCTTATGATGATGGCTATCTGATGGATTTGGATGACATGTCCAGTGCAGATGGTGATGACTGCCCTTTTTTCAGCTTGGACGATGAAGATATAGTACATAATCATGATGTGCTGTTTCTGCATGATCTGGAGGAGGAACTTATACTAGATGATGACATTGGTGACCACCTTTCAGATGAGGGTGCTGATCTTGATGCAGCAGATGATCTTGTCAACAACCCTGCCTTTCAAGCAGCTAATGCACTTGATGATGGTGAAGATGATGCACAACAAGGAGATGCTGATGAAGACGAAGACTTGTTCGATGAGCCTCCTGCTTTTGATGAACATTCTGCTATTTGGAATGCTTATGTGCGAGCATATGTTGCTGCTGCATTTAAGGGAGCCACTCACAAAGTGTGCCGCATCATCTTAGATGGTGTCACACGTGCACTGACTTCCACTTGAGACAATGCACCAGATCTCGATTTCGAGGGCCTCAATAACATGGGCAGGACTCTGCCAACTATTGAGAAGTGCCTTGGCATTAATCTCAACTCAATCATCACCTACCTTTTTCTATGCCCAGTCTGCTGGCAGGTACATGACTCATCGACACTCTATAATGACGACCTTGATGCAATATGCAGTGAAGAAGACTGTGATGGCATACTCTACACTACAAAGTCTCTTGCCACTGGCAAGCAGAAATGAAAACCAACAAAAGTCCTCCCTTATGTTCCACCATGCTGTGCTATCCAGCACTGGCTTCTCTGGCCTGGGAAGTATGAACAGCTGCAGCAATGGAGGAAGGAGGATGACGAGCCCACACATGTACCACTGGTTGACGCCATGGATGCTTTTCCAACTCCATGGCTCCCAATGCACAATATCCATGATGCCTTCAGATGGCGTGCTATTCAAGCAGGTTTGCAGCGCATACACCCTGAAGCACGAATTGCTCAGGTATATGGTGATGGTGTAAACCACCTCCTGCAATGCTTTGTGTCCCTCCTGTGCAGACTTATTTGGCAGATTAATCTTGACTGGTAAGCATTCACTCTACAATCCTTGTTGTCCACTAATCTATCTATTTTCAGGTTTCAATCTGTCAAGCGCAGGAATCATTCGACCAGAGTGCTCTATATGACATGTTGTAACAATCCTTGAGGCGTGCGGTACTTAACTGAAGAGACCTTCCTTATCATGGTCATTCCAGGACCAAATGAACTGACACTCGACCAGCTTAACAAGATAATGGACAGGTTCATGAGTGAAATGATACAACTATATTCCAGTATGTGCTGTTCTAAACAACGAGTCATTGTATCTGACTATGCACTAGGACATGATTTTCGGGTACACGGACATGAGAACAAGTTTCCCATCCACTCTGTTCTCAACTCCGAGGTGTGTGATTTACCTGCGAATCGCAAGCTCGAGGGACTTGCATCATTCTCATCAAAACTTTTTATGTGCCCGCAGTGTGAAACTCCATCTTATCACCTAGCCGATCCATGATGCTTCGATGCAGAATGTAAGTAATTTGTCCGAGTCTGACACATATGTTTTCTGACACATTTGCAGGTTTCAAATTATGAGACCCCTGGCGATATATCCGATATGCATTTCGAGCCCACTCAGCAGAAGATGCAGACAAGCAAGAAATCTTTGACCGTCATGGAGTATCATGGTCCCCTCTCAATAGACTCCCAGGTTGGCTTACATCACTCAATTCTGTTGTAGAATTTATGCACTGCATTTACCTGTGTGAGTGACTCATTCTATAATGAATGATTGATTGACAAATCTGTTACTAGGCATGGTCAGGCACGTCACAAAGATAATTATCCTTCAATTGGGAATGCTCAGTCCAATTCCACGTAACGACTGGTATCCCCTTGAACAAATTGATGAGTTTTTCTCCCAAATCATATGGCCAGTCTCAGTAGGACGATTACCTCCATCAGTATGTGGTCATCCACAATATACTTGCTGTGCTTTCTAATCAACAATTAAAGGTTACTTCTTCCTCTTTGAAGGCTGATCAATGGCACCTTCACATTAGCGTTCTTTTTGTTGGACTTTTTGTTTCATGGGAGGTTGATGGCACGTTGCCTGACATTGATGCACTGAAATCAAGATCAAATACAAAGAATGCGACTGCACATGTGAAGGCTGAGAAAATTATGCAACAGCGATGTTTAGAGACTTTGTTATCAGAAACTGAAAATCCTACAGATGAGCAGCTCGATGAGATCAACACTTCAACAATGGATAGATCTATTCGGCACCACTATGAAACTGTCCTCACATTCTCTACCACAATCCAAATCCTTTCATCCTGCTCGATTAGTCCAGATGAGATTGACTGTGGATGTGCTGCTCTGTCAAGAGCATGTCAAAACTGGGCCCATATGGGCTGTCATATGACACCCTACTTTCACTTCGCTCAGCACCTTCACTGTCAGCTTCTCCAATTTGGACTGTGCTATGCTACATGGGCCTTTCCTTACGAATGTAATAATGGTTTTCTTGGTAGGATGAACCACAACAACCACAAGGGCGGTGAGCTTGAATGTACCATGATGCATAAATGGTGGAAATGGGTATTGGTATGTGATCTCATTGGCTGTTTCCTTTCATCACATTATTTTCGCTGAGTTTTGTTGTAGCTGAATGCTTTTCATAGACTTCTGGAGCTTGATGATAATGATTGTGATTCTGTCGAGCTTCTTGAGTCGTGCCTTAAAGGAGGAACTTGTCCATGTCGTGGAACTTTACAGGAGTACTTAGCACAATTTGGAGAGGAAGGAAATCTATGTGAGTTGCCTTAGTTGAACTGTATGTGTCCGTTCTAATGAGAGCAGGACATGTGACTTATCCCCACCATCACAAGAACCTTAATCTTCAGGCCATCAATCCACTACTGTATGGACTGGTCTTGCGTTTTCTGCAGAACACCTGGAGAGATGATAATATCATCATCCATGCTGATGTTGTTCTTGCAAATGAGGGTATCTGTTTCATGGGACACGTCATGTCTTATTCGCACATCTTTGTTGAAGCTCTTCATTATGGTGCTGCAACCCAGCCCTGTGGACAATCAGCTTGCTATGGCTACATTGCAGGTTGCACTGCTGTTGAAATACAGTGGATATTCAAGATCAAACTTGACTATGACCATGACCGTCAACTTTCTAAAACAGTAGCTGTCATTTGTCGATTCATTACAAGTGATGGAGTGCCTGCATTCCCATGGGATTTACAGTTTGTCTTGTTTCATTTCTCGAGTGATTGGTTCCCAATTTTTCTATTGCAGTGCTGTTGATCTAGGTGTTCAGGTCTGGCATGCCAATATTCTTGGTGACACAGAGGCCATTGATGCTGAGCTCTTGTCTGGTCAGCTAATATTTATCCCGATCACTGTCCATGGCTCTGATTACTGGGTGACAGTCACCCACAACCATGTATGTACTGTACAAATTACATCGCCACTACTGCTAATTGTGCACTAGGACAGGACAGAGGTTGACATGGAAGTCACTGATGATTGATTATGCCTGCAGGATATTGTACCAAGGACCCTGGTGACTGCGTCACCCACACTGTTCTTATCTAGTATGAAGGTTTTACTCTCTGTCACACTATTCTGGTTGGGATCTTACCACTGACTATCTGATCAAGATTCCATTCATGATAGGTTCTACAGTGTGTGCAGTCTAACATTACAAGTCCAACCTATCTCTCTGCAACAGAGCAGAGAAGTGCCAATGCTCATTCGTAAATGCCTATCCATGTCGCTTCACTGTTAGTATTTGGTTCATAATCAAACTGTTAACTTACTGTCAAAGTCTGCATCTGGATGCAAATGATTGAGCATGAGTTACAAGTCATAACCATACCTTGAACACTGACCATTTGGTCCAGGTATCAGTTCTTGGTCTTTGATACCCTCTTCATCCTCTCCATCATATGCCACATCATTACTATGAGCAGCTCCAAGTTCACTGTTCCTCTGATCTGCAGTGTCAAAGCTGTCTTCTTGCCATGGAGTCATTTGGGAAGGAGCATCCATGTTAGGGTGTGCAGCTAGCCAGTCAGCACTAATGAATGCCCTGGAGATCTTGAGTTTCTTGATTCCTGGTTGTGGTAGGTCCTTGTCACACAGCTCTCCTCTTGTGATGGGAACACTGAAGTTATGTCCACCTCGCTCTGCTTTTCATTTACTGACAGTAGCATCCATCAACAGGACTTTTTCATTGACCTTAAAGTGCAAAAGGTCAGGTCTATTCAAGCAGTGTTGTCCTTGTCTCACCTGCTCATCTTGATAGGCTGGGGGTCAAGAAGCCCAAAAAGCATCTGCATTCTTCCCCCTCGATGATTTCTTCCCAGTCATTTGTGGAGCTATCTCAGTATTGGACTCAAATTCGATGGTGGGTCTGCTACTGTTACCTCCCCCACTATCTGACTCATCTGTAGATTGATAACAGACTTGGAAAAACCAGTCCCATTCAGGGCCATCCGTGCCAGTCTCCTTCCTGACATCAACAGCCAATCTTTCAGTGTTTTTCTGGCACAATATGGTAAGTTCAGTGCTTAGTATGCAGCTTAAAAATACTTACACGACCTTTGTGGGCAGTTTGCCACTGCTTGATCTTCTTTGCAACCACCATATCTGCCCCTTTGCCTCCTTTCTTCACAATGTCCTTGGTGTTTTCAAACACCTCCCACAACTGTCTAACAATGTCAGCATCTGTTTTTTGTGCAAGATGGTCTGCATGAAGCTGAGGATACACTTCACATCCTTTTTGTTGAACATAATGAATCATGTCATTGCACCACTCTGCGTTATCAGACCATGATCCAATGAAATTTGGATGCAGGAGGTTGGCATCATGAGTGGGGCACTCAAACCAGAAAACTCCGTCCTCGATCACCTCAAACAACAGAGCTTGTTTTGAATCCGAAATGCCCATTGTGTGAAAGAAGGAGTGTCGGATTGCATTCTGGAGAACATGTAAGTGGATATATTTATTATGAAACACAGGTGACTTACATTGAAAATGTTGTCTCTTACCGCCTTTGTTGCCTTGTCCACAGACTTCATGGTCAGAACTGCAATGTTCAAGCCTCGAAGGTCATCTATCATTGTGACCAGTTCCTGCATCAACATGCCTTGCGCCTTGACTGTCACATGGAGATCATATACCATGGTTCGGTGCTCTTCAACAATTGTCTACAATGCAGCATTCTCATTGGTGAGATGTTGGATGCATTGCTCGTGGTCAGTACGCTTGTTGCTCACCAACTCTAGCTGCTCAATTTTCATGCAAAGGTTTGAGATGAGGGTGTCTATATGTACAAGTTTATCCAAGAGTGCTGCACTAGAAGCTCCAGGTCTGGAATTGATATGCATAGGTGCTGGTTGTTGATGTGAGTTCAACAAGGCTGAGCATTGCGATATTTCAGTTCTGGTTGAGCTCCGGGTCGAAAGCCACCTGCACCAGTCTGTCCAGATCATGGGGTTGGTGCTTGCAGTGCCAGGTGATGTCTAATAGGAGGTTCAAATACGCTGCTTGCTGGAGTAACTGACAATTCACACGATTCCAGTAGCGGTGTGACTGATGAGGGTCGAGAGGAGACTGTCCTTGGGCCTACCCGACCTGTCGCTAGGTTCAATGGCACTGGAGCACAAGCCTTTGTAATGTGCCATGGGGCAGCCAGAGGAGAGCTGGGGGGAAGGGAGGAGTACTCTTCATCTTCAACAGGTGTGGGACTGCGCTGTCTATTGAACACTGGCTGATGTCTCTCTGTGCAAAGCACTGGGTCGATATATCCATCAGGGTCATCATTGAGACCCTCATCATTGTCATCCTCGGCTTGTTCTTCAGTGTGGTACCATTGCCGCTGCTGCATTTGCCTGGTAAGTGCCTCTGATTCTGCAATACTCATCTCTGGCTCAAATACTCTGGGAGGTTCAAATGGATCTAGGAATGTCACAGGGCCAGACCCGTCCCCTTTCCCCCCTCCTGCAGGTTGTACTTGCTTTGCACCAGACATGCTAGGTATAGCTTCTGGTTTCCGTTTCGTGCCAGCTGCTGATCGTGGCTTGATAGCACCGGGTGGCCTGAAGGGGACACTGGCTGGCTTATTGGGCACATTTCTTGTGAGGCCTACCATAACTATGGTCTGGAAAGGGTGCAGCTTAGGTGGATGGGTCAAAATGTGCAGGATGCGAGGCTGGAAGAACGGAACTGAGTAGATTAGAGCAATTTCTAGGCTACCACCAATTGAGCTGTTTCAAGTAGCTTGACCATGTGCAAATAATGGCTTCTGATTATTCAGGGGAAATGAGTTCCTTTATTGGGCGATAACTTGCTGATTGCTTGGACAAACGGTAAAATAAAGGTGACATGTTTATCTTATGGTTATCCACTGTATATCTTTCCATTACTTGTCATTTCCACAACATTTTCCCCTACCATTATTTGACCCCAAATTCCGGTGTAAGACTTTGTAACAAATGCAGGCTTGATAATATATATCCAATCCTCCGAGCAGGTTAGGATGTAGGCCCGCAACGACTCATTGCAAATATCTGTTGAGAGCTTCCATTAATAATCTCGCACTGCCGGCCCTATATTGTCCTGCAAGCTTTATATCTGAAGGTACATGGCACGCATATACGGCCTTGACACTTCAAGCAATGGCATCATGAGAGGACGAGCTTTCTGGCGACCAAGCAGCACAGATAACCCTATGCATTAGCACCTCCAATTAGTGGAAGTCACAGGTGCAAAATCACATTGCTCAATTACAAGGTACAGTCTAGTATGCAAACAACCGCAGCAATCCCAATAAAGGGGGGGGGGAAATTTTCCAAGGCAGCGCTGTGTAACACAGCACAGAGTAAAGGTAATTTACCACTGTAAGTAAACATGCAATGAAAGAAGAAGTATACGTGAATGTCTGGTGAAGAAAGAATAGAGTAAAACAGCTGGACTGAGATAGATTCTGTTTGAATAATGAGATTTTAAAAATTGCTGTAACAATAATTTTACTTACATACACAGCGCGGCGGGAACTCATCAGCGATCGTAAACATGCATAGATTCGTATGCCAGAGATGGCGCCTATATGGTGAAAATATCAGCGTTTAATGTGATCCGAATTCACAGACACGCACCGAAAGCAGTGAAGAAATTTCCTACGACTGATAGCGCAGATGGATCCCAAGGTGTCTTCAGTATGGCGATTGTTGATATGATTGTATAGCCAGTGGCTGTGACGATCATGCGGTTTAACAATAGTTCGCCCAACTGGTGAAACTCACTGCTATTATCTGCTGCTGTGACTCTTTCGAGCTCGGCCCAGGTGGTGCCCACGATAGAGAGGCAAACTGACACAGCCACATGTCAGGCCTTCAGGGATGGTATATTTCAATCGTGCTTGCCGTCTGTAACAAAACCTTGGCGATTGGCAAGTTTAAGCCCGGGATATGAGTCGTCTTGTTGGTACATTGAGTCTGTGCTGTCTTTTTGGGACTCGGAAGGTAATGGAAACATTGAAAACCAATGTACGTAGGATCCTACTTATATAGACAGCAGCAATAAATTATTATATTTTAATCTGGCTTCAATGGTAGCTGCAACATTTTGATATGTTTGACATATGTAGTTGTCCACGGCGAAGGTTTTGTCCGATCTGCACCTGGATCTCGATTGCATACTTGTTCCTTCTTAATATGGTAATTTGTTTGGCGTTCAGTTGTGCAAAGTACCACTGACGCTTCAAGTAACATTTTTACTTGCATGGCCATCCTCTGGCACCCGCACGCTGAGCATAATCGCAGTGCTGCGCTAAAGAGTTTTGAAAAATCTATGTACATTACTTACTACAAGACTAATTACATCCTAATTCTTGTTCTCAGACACATGGTCAATGGATTGCTTCTCAAGATCTCACTCGGTGCACCCATCACCACATTCGAATACATACAGGTACAAATTTGAATGAATCACATATCGATACGTAACACCGCTCACATAGCAAATCCCCGACTCCAGATCTGCAGATTTACGGCGGAGCAGGATGAACTTCCCATTCCCCAGTCCTTGCACTGTGTTCCGCGGGAATGGTAACAACACGTTTTAGCACCACTCTAGCAACGGCAGCGGTGCTAAACGCGGCACTCAACTCGTGCACCCTCCAACATTGTTGCCCGAGCTTGCTGGAACCCCTGATGCACATGCGCATTGGCACGGGCATGAGCGCTACAACAAGACACTCTGACCTATTTTAGTATACGGCCACGAACAGGCTTCGCGGTCATGTGTTCTTTATCACCTATCTTTTTGCTTATCCAGAATACCCCACTTCACCGCATCAAACACCATTCTTTTGTAACTTTTGTTGCGCTCGTCCTGTTCCGGTGACTCAAGGCACGCTTTATTTTATGGTCGTCACGAACAGGCTTCGCGGCTGTGCAATGTGCCCCCTTGTATAAGGCTACCCATCATATTATTTTATTCATTGATTGATGTACTACACGCTAGGATACAAACAATACAGCGTCTGAATGAGGTTTGACTGCCATGTTAGCAACAGGAAGCACATTTACCAGAGGTGGGTATTCTCGCAACGAAGGAAGTCAGTGAATAATGATACCGATACTGATATTCTCAAGCAGCAGTTCTCAGGTAAGGAGACAGCTTTGGTCAGCACCTCTGCAGATGGAAAAGGCAACTGCAGTGTTGGGTTGCGGGATCGAATGCTGGTAATGAGAGCAGAGGTTCACAGCTGGACTATCAAGGACATGCCTATTCCGCAAGGTCATTTTAAAACAGCGGTCGATCTCAGTGCTAGTGTACAGTGTAGAACACAGTGATCATGATGTACCGTTCTCATATCCTCCATTGCACGAGCCCTCCTGCAGTTGCCTTTCTGCCTTTTCCCATTCAGCAACAGTACCACCTTCACCTTTACTTTCCCAATGCCACTGGTCTAAGATCTTCTCTTTCAGAACCTCCATCTCCTCTCGTCCGTTGCCTCGATCTGTCCCATCATAATAACCAGGTGCGCGAAAATCGTACATCTTTCCTGTACGTTTCGATTCACATGCTACGAATTGAGCGAACGGGAGGCGGACGTCCTGGTATGCTTTCAGCGCGACGGGCACGTTATCCAATGTTGTGAGTGGGTGTGCAAGAAGGCGACCAAGGACAAAAGCATCCTTGATACAAAGAGATGAGTTTGCATGATCTGCTAAATGAACATGCCATACCTCGATTGCCTGACCAGCCCCAGCCCCACAGTAGGGCGTCATGGCATGGGCCTATGTATATGATCTAGTCAAAGGATTGTCGTGGCAGCAAAGAGGGGCTCACCGCATCACCTATCAGCACAACTCTGTCGCAAGTGAATAACGGCAATTCATTTACCACGTGAAGTGCTCATCTTGAAGGGTTTTCGAAACGCTGCGAAAAATATTCATGAGTCGAGGATAGCACAAACGACTCGGCCCAAATTACGTTCAGGGGGTGCTTGGCGTCAGGCTCGAAGTCCTGATATGCTTCCTCAGCCTCTTCTAGCGACACATCTGAAACCCAATGGCCTTCAAAAGGTGTGCCAGCTTTCTATTCATCAGAAGCATATGCTGCGACATTGATCTGCGTTCCTTGCGAAACAGGATACGAGACGATGTGCTTTCAAGTGTTCGTCAGCAAGTAGGGACCAGTTGGTTGTGATAAATTACCTTTCCCTTCCCGCAGAACTACGAAATAAAAGTTATTCCTGACAATCCTGACCGCTTTCTGAGGACTTACTATAATGAAATACTTCAAAGCTACGTTATTTGGATCCAATTCCGAGAGCTTCTCCGCTGGAAAGACGCTACGATAGACAAGCGTTCCAGTCCAAGATGGTTGAGTATAGTGTCTTATCTTGCTTGGGTCTACGGTGTCTGGGCCTATTGCTTCAAAGAATGTCTTCCGCACTGATGAGTGGATACCGTCTGCCCCTACTAACACGTCGGCGGTCGATGTGCTGTCATCAGTGAAGTAGAGGATGAGTGATCCTGGTGATTGCTTTTCATATTTGGTAAGCCGTTTATTAAAGTGGACAGTGCATGAGGACGAGATGCTTTGCTTGAGAACGTCAATGAGATCCTTGCGATGCATATTGGATCCCGGTCTAACTGTGAAAGGTCTTGTCATCTTCCTACCCCCAGTTCGAAATAATGGAGTTCACAGACACGTTTTGAAGACATCAAAACCACCCTCTGGGGCATTAGACTTCCTTAATCTCAGACCTGTTGAAACGGACCAGGTTAAACGCGGTTGCGACACAGGTTCTCGAAACAGACCGTAGCTAGAGGAAGGGTGGGGGGATTTTTCATATAATCCGAGTTCCACCATGACCTCCGCCGTGCGTCGCGAGACTGAAATCCCAGCCCCAGCGGTCGCGATGACATCGCGCGCTTCGTATAAGTCTATGTGAATATCACGCCCTGCGAACTTGCCAATCGTGATAGCGAGGACAAGCCCTCCTATGCCTGCACCACTACATAGGGAGTTTAGTCTGCGTCCCGTTTGTGAGAAGTTATCCGATTCACCAGATTGCTACTCGAAACTTGGGAGTGGAGGATGAGAACAACATTGGACGTGCGTTAGCTGAATTGGAGTAGCATAGTAGGCTGAGTAGCCATGCGACTCCCGTCACCCCGCCTGGTCGCGCTATTTGAGTTGTGTAAATTCTCCTCGCAGGCCTTAGGTGTAAAAGTAAATGACCTTGCCACTTACGCAGTTAGTACATAGTCTGATGGCTTTATGTACTTCTCGATTTCTGAATTGGATTCCAATTGCCCTCATCGCATGATATGCACATATGCAGGCACCTTGCCGGGGCCCTGTTTGAATTGGACTTATCAGGCATAAATACGATTGTGCCCATAACTTAACCATCGATCGGAGAAATGCTGCAAATACATGGTGGAGATCGTTTTGCCTGTTGATCGATCACGGTGAGTATTTGCAATGTGCACCAGGAATCTACTGACAACGACAAACTTCAGCGCCATCTCAAGTAACGAAGGAGAGACGTTAATGAAGAAAAGACAGTAGCGGGGGTGCAACGTTACCTTGAAGCGAAGATGGAATCTGGGGTCTTTTCATTATGAATGACGGACTTTGTTTGCTCAGGGTTTGAAGTGGAACCGAGAAAGGTACGAATGATAACAAGACACCATAATCAGAGCTCGTCAGTTACTACTTAGTACGAGCTTCGCACTTCGTCGTCGTTTCGACAAAGTTTTCCTTATGCTATGGCAGATTCGCCACATGATATAGTCTTCTTGAGTGGCGTGCAAGCATGTGCAAGTACATGCACACAGGATCAGACCCTGAAACAAATTCTTCATTCGGACGCGTTTGATGGGTTCACGACTAGCCAAACAAAGACACATAACACGTCGGTTAAGTGGATTTATTATTTCATATAAAATCTTCACGCGTGGGACACCACTCAAACAATTCGCCTCTTTTCTGAATTCGCAACCCAGCATCACTACAATGGCCGTCTTCGTTCAGCGCCCAGCACCAGCCTTCACAGCTACCGCAGTCGTAGAGGGTGAATTCAAGGAGACCTCCTTGTCCGAATACCTGGGCCAATGGTACGCGTCTCATGCGTCAGACATTCGTGAGAGGAGTGGCTAACATTAGCAATTATCTGCAAGGGTGATTCTTTTCTTCTATCCCATGTAAGGATGATCTTTCTCCTCCAGCGTCATATTCTCACCATGGCTGTCGTCACGCAAACAGGGATTTCACATTCGTTTGTCCAACTGAGATCTTGGCTTTCAATGATGCGCTTCCTCGATTCAAAGCGCTGAATGCATCCGTTCTCGGTTAGTTCGGAATCATTTTGTGGTCTATTAGACGCGTTCTGATGGTTTTATAGGTGTTTCCACGGATTCTCAGTATTCACACTTTGCATGGGCGCAACAACCGAGGAAGCAGGGCGGCATTGGACCTGACCTCAAGCTACCTTTGGTTGCGGACAGGAACATGACGATATCCAAGGATTATGGTGTCCTCATCGAGGAGGAAGGTATCGCACTGCGTGGTTTGTTCATCATTGACCCCAAGGGTATCGTCAGGTAGGTTCTCTATAAATCCTAGACCACTTTGGTAACTGACAGACTGTTAATAGGCAAATCACTGTTAATGATTTGCCCGTTGGTCGATCTGTGGACGAAACCATTCGTCTTCTCCAGGCCTTCCAATTTGTGGTACGGTTTTTTCTTTGTATATCGTAACGTTTCACTGCATCTTTTGCAGGAGGAACATGGAGAGGTTTGCCCTTTGGGCTGGACTGAGGGTGATAAAACCATCAAGCCGGACCCTAAAGGATCTATGGACTACTTCTCGACAGTGGATGATGCGGCCACCAATGGTCATGCGAACGGGCATGCCAAGAAACGTCTTCGCACAAATTGATAGATGGGTTTGCATGACTGCTAGATGTGATTACGGTCGACACTTCTCGTGCAGTTAGAACACCAAGGTAGACTTTCGGTATCTAGCCGTTTAATTTTCGCATACATATATCTTGCATATCACTATACATACTTACATCCTGTTATGGTAACACTTGACTTTCAACATTCTGAAGTTCACCAAGCTCGACGAAATGAAGTCAGATATAATTGAAGCCAAATAGATAAATTTCTACTCTAGTGTATCTGGCCAACGCTTGACTATCACTCCCTCCTGTGAAACCAGACTCCACACAGCCCAACGTCTGCCTCTAGCGATGGATCCGGAAAACAAAACTGAATGTCACTCAGCGTAGAGCAAGCTTTCGTCCACATTTTGGCATGTGTCCTCTCTGTACCTGAGCTCACAAACTCACTTGATAGAACAACGCCCACAGGTGAAGTAATCAACATCGAGGAAAGGCCAGACGAGGGCGTTGTGGGAGTATTGGATGATGTGGACAGTTGGAGGGATCCAGACAATGGGGGTGTCAACAATTGTGACTGTCTGGAACGAAATGGTGTGGTGATCTTGAGTGTGCGCAGGCCATTAAACCGCGAGATGATTGCATCGATGATGCCATATAGTATCTTCGAGCAAAGCGTCAAAATCAACGATTCTTGAATTCAGAAAATATTACTGACTTCGGCAGTGTCATCTTCCATCCAAAGCACCTCTACCTCCAAAACGGTGAGGCCGCGACTATTGGCAGCGCCGCTACCGGACAGTATTCCACCAGCAGCACCCAAGAATTTTTCAACTGTTCGTTTGTCCACTTCGTGAGTGAAGACTACATCCAGTTTGGAGACACCTTGAATTGCACGGAGGAGTACGGCAGGCCGCAACCCTGTGTACAGCGTGGTGGTGACATCCAAAACAACAGTTTGGAGCGCTTGTCCCAGTAAGGAGCATATTGCCATCATGAGTCGTGGAGGAGCATGTAGTTGAGAGAGCGATGGCAACATGGTTTCTCGTGCGAGACCAGATGCAAATATGGGTTGATTGAAGGAACATTCGGGTAATGAGGGATTCTCGACGACGTTAGGAAAGGCTAGATATTGTAGGGAGGATTGATTTCTGAGGAAATGTAGAATGTCGATGATTTGCTCCACAGAGATTGTGTCATCAAGGATGACCAATGTCTTCAATCGGAAAGAAAGAAGAGGCGACTGCGAAAATACTGGAACAAATGTCCGTAGCGTAAGAGATTGCAAGTTCGACATATTATGCAACGCAGTCATGAGATCAAGAGATGGTATAAGATGGCCGTCAGATGATGTCGTTGCTGGCCAAAAGTGACACAAGAAAGATTGGACCTTTGCAGCGAGAGACGCATGGGTGGCAAGGGTTCTACAAAGCTTTTCAACTTGTGGCTCTGATATCAATTGGAAGTCGAGTATCCGATATAATATGTTACGCGACGCGTCGCAGAGTTGAGCCGAAACAAGGGCAATACGCGGCAAATCGAACTTGGGTAAGAAAGACAGAATTGTCTCTAACAGCTCCACAGGAAGGCGCTGGATCGCAACACCTGCATGTGTTGCGTGTTCTGCAAACAATCCTGCACAAAAATGAACAGATTAGTTAATAGAACGGGCAAAGACTTGAGCACGCTTGCCTCACCTCCATTTTCATTTGACCGTTCTAGATCGCTGGGTGATTGTAAAGACTCCATCAAACTGGCTCTGCGTCCCAGGCCGCTGGGTCTCCTAATTTCGTCTGGTGATGCAGTAGAGGAATCACTAGAGGATCGGGGATATGTTGCAGCGGCATCACGAATGAATCCAACTGCTCCATGGCCGCCCACGGGGCTAGTGTTCTTGGACAAAGTTCTTTTGCGAGGGTTGAAGAGGGTGGTGACGCGTTTAAGAACACGACTTGGAGATTTCTCCTGGGGAACAGCACTATCTGCTGCAGCGTTTCTTCCTCCAGCTATGTCCAAATCAGAAGATAGCCTTGACGGTTCCGCAGAGCGTCGAGAGAGGAAGTGCATGATTGAACGTTGAGTTAGTTCGGACTTGAGGAGCTTATAAAAGTCAATCTTGTAGATGGGACGTTGATGGCCATATTAGAGTAGCTGCAGAGTTATTTTGAAAAACTTTCAGCCTGTTCAGAACAAAGAAGCTGCGGGAATAGTATAGAGTCGTTCTCAGGTGCTGCCGTATACAAGACTCATATATTGCCCATAAATCATATATATGAACGTCGATGTCGAGATCTCTGAATCAAGCTTAGAGCCGCGCTGTCACGGCCTTAACTCCAGTTCGACTAGCAGTTCGACGTTCAACAGTACTTGTAATTGCCAAGATTCTTGACAGCCACTCGTGATTGACACAAACGTTCTCCAGAACTGAATCGCTGGGGTGCAACTTGTAATACCTTCAAGGGTCCGAATTGCACAAGTCTTTCAAGTACCGTTCATGATTGATTTTAATGATTGAAATATTGGTGGTCAGTTCATCGATGGGTTTCACACAGTGTGTGAAGACTCGGATTCTTCGTCATTTACTAAATTACTTCTGGGAACACCGGTGCACGTCATCCAGAGGAAACTCGGAAATTTAACCAAATACCTACCACATCATCGACGTAATCATTTGCTTTGCTTCTGGTTCCTCCCGTCTCTTCTCCTCTAGACACCGTTTGGCTGGTCTGTTTTAACTTAATTTTGTTCTCTCCCATCAGCTCCTACTGGTAGGCGTCCTTGAAGTCTTGCGCCTGGAGCCGCAATACTCGAAGTGAGCGGCAGATGACTTAGAGCACCAATAATAACCTTCTTTACTACTCAAAACTCCGTACGTGAATCAGACTGGTCCGAGTCCACAATCAAGTCGTCAACGCAGTATCAAACCTTCCTGCCAATCTGGGACTGCCAGTGACCACGTTGTATGCTGTCACGACTCACGGTGGCCTGCCGGTAGTGCACCAACTCGTGGGCAACTTGAAGCTGACTAGAAGGACGTTTTGGTACAGGGCAATACCGTACTACAATTTATATCATCCTCCTGCAATCTCAATCTCGCACTAGTCGATTCGATCGTCGTTTGGGTGTCAACTTGGACTTACTACCGCTAGTACGCATTTGGATGAGCTTACTTCCCAAATGCTAAGGTACTATATCGTGAACCTGTGGAGACTCGAGTCAACTCACCCTGCTTCTAGGTACTTGTTGGCAGCATTTCGCTGGTTACGAACCTTCCTTCAAGTTAGACTCGGGTCGTCAAGGAACTTGGATGGCCAATCATCCATTGCTAAACCCGACCGGGCTCGGGTAGCCTGGATCAACGCAATGCAAAAGTTCGATGCACTAGATCAGAGCACAGATGCATTATCGGCCCCCAGACATGTCCCCACAAGGCTGATTAACATCTTCACGGGACAAGTCGAAGCCATCCAGAATGATACCACAAAGCGCTACGTCATTGCATCCTACCTCTGGAATCCAGACAGATTTACGGGCACTTCAGAACACTATTCTGGCTTGTGGGACGACATACCCCAGGCACCCACATTCGACGATTGGTTCCGTCTGACTTGCCTCATGCATCCAAACATCGTTCAGGCAGTTGATGCAGAGGAAAGGGAGTTGGATCGTTTGCACTGCCCATCGGAAGTGCCAGCAGGGCTATCGCGGGAATATTTACGAGAGATATTTTTCCTTGTCGCCAGGGAAGCCTTGTTGATGGGTCTTGAGTATGTCTGGATGGACAGCATTTGCGTCAACCAAGCGGATCCAGAAGATGTCGCACGTGAGATACCAAGGATGAGTGACTATTACAGTAATGCAGCTTGCTGCGTTGCTGTATCCGAAGCGCTACGCCGGCGCTATGCTACCGCCGAAGGCCCTTCCCAAGATGACGCAGGGCCAGAATCCAGAAGCGACCAAGCTTGGCGCAGGATTATAACTTGGATGAAGGGGTATCATGCCAAACGGGTCTGGGTCTTCCAAGAGACGTACTTGGCCAGAAAAGTTGTAGTCCGCGCTAGAAACATCCGAATCGACGCCAATGAATTGGTCAGGACTAGCGACTCGGTTTCGCCCCGCTCTCGTATCCTTCTCAGCATAACGAGCGACGAATTTCCCATTTCTCTCCCAATATCAAATTGGGATCGCCCAATGTCACCTGAACTCTGCTTGCAGTACTGTCGCAAGCGAGACTGCTCGTTCCTTCATGATAACGTCTACGGCATTCTTGGCCTATTTCCCTTCAAAATTCGCAATTCACTCCCGGTGGATTATCAACTTTCACCAGGGATCATTCTCGCCATATTTTCCTACTTGAGAGTTCGAGATGGGGATTTATCTGCTTTACTTACGCTCCAGCACGAATTCTACGAAAGGGATGAACCCGGTCTCGGCGTCTCGTGGTTTCCTGCGGGCTTTGGCTGGCAACCAAAAGATATATTTGGCGTTACGCCGCATGCCGAACTCTTGTCTCATGTTGACCCTGAGGGCATACTGCACATGTCCATGTACCATCTCGAAGTGGAGAAAGTTGCCACAAGCTTGAGTTTCGCGTCGATTGCGGTAGAGCATGATGATCTCAATATTGAGATCCATCTCATGCCACGCTATGCCGAGCTCTTCCGTAAAAGGCCGCCTCAAACCGGAATATATATTGTTGGGGGGATATTGGAACCCTCCAATAGCGGGCGCGAACCTTCTTTCTTTGGTCCGCCTACCTTGCGACAGCAAATCGCAAGCAAGGAGCGCGAGGAAAGAGAGAGGTTCTTGAATCGGAAAGCGAAAAAAGGCGAAGTTGTACTGGCAACCTTTGGGGAACAGAGTTGGTCGTTTGATGATGTTCCCAACTGGTGGTTCTGGCTTTTACTGGCAACAGATGATGAGGGAAAGACATGGAGAAGATTCGGAATAGCTATCAGCCACGAAGTTAATACTGGCTCGATCGCACGAAAGAGATTTAGTATTCGGTAATGAAAATATAGGCTACTACTGTGTGGATCATTGTGTACTAGATGTCCACTAGAGTTCGCACATTTTTGGCGTAGCGTCTATTACTAGATGGTCACCAGAGTTCGCGTTTTTTTTGCAACAACAATAGCTCCTCAACGTCTGGGTCAAAATGTACAATTCTTTTACCGTCGGATAGCCTGATGTCTAAAATACAATGCCTGCTAGTTTTTTTCTTGAGATGCGAAGAGTTGAGTCCTGCGGAGAGTGTAGCAGAGTGGGATTGTCTCAAGAGTTCGCGTTTTTGTTACACTATGTCACCCTGTCGTCGAACCATTTCACACTCCACACAACTGCGTATACACCAGCATCAACGCGTGTGTTCAGTGCCGCATTTCGGCACAGCGAAGTCTCAATTCATACATGCTGCACATATGCATCATTCTATCAAGAAAGTGGTCCCTGGAGTATTTATTTTAACATGGCCCATGTACAATCCCCATGTACCATTTCAGAATTTTCCATGATGATATGACTGCTGGAGTGTGCATTCTATGTGTAAAACTAGCCTCCAGCACCATAAACTGAGCCCTGGCATGGGAAGCACTTGGTTTTTTTTCACCAAAAAAATATGACAATGTGTATTATGCTGGGGAGAACCTATGTGCGATGTACATAAGGATTCTGTGTAGAATTGCGTGTGCTAGAGTGAAAACATGAACTCGCGTGACCATCTAGTAGAGCACATCTATGGGAGACTCGATATTTGACTTTGTTAGGAATGGAAGGGCATAAGTACTACTAACGCGCTGAAATGCAGTGTTTTGGATTATCATATATTGCTCTATGTAGAGTCGAAGCGGAATTAGGATGCAGATGCTGTGCCTGATACTGCAAAACTTACAGGTTTTCACTTGTACAGCCCAGATCTCTCTGATGATGTAGTACTACAGCATGCACAGCAACCTTGTGGCCTCCTGTAATCGGACAAGCACCCGCTCTTCCTTGAACTGCATCCCACCACCATCCAGCAGTCTTTCCATAGACTGAAACATCCATTTATCCTACCATCGCACTTTGGGAACCTTGGCAACTTTGACTCCAACAGATTCTTCAAAACTTTGTATGTTGTCCCTGGAGATAATCATCACCCAGATGATTTCTAACCGCACCCAGCTAGTACTCTCAACTTGTCCATTTCATCACACAGATCACAACCTCCATGAATGAGTGAGGAACAATGTTGGTTTTTCTCACTCTCGTTCCTCTCCTGGTTTCTGACCTTTGACAGTTCTTCCATCATTTGAAGGAACTTGGGCGAGGCTGTCCCAAGTTGCTGTCAAGGGTGCTCAATATAACTCCCATGAACATCAGCCCCATCCAAAATGTTTGGATGGGACCTGGGTGGATTTCCTCAAATACATTTACCGATTACTGGATGAACAAGAGAAGAATCAACTTATATGGCTGCATGGCATGGCAGGCATTGGAAAGTCTGCCATCATGTTCACTGTAGCTGAGAGGATGAAAGGTCTAAAAGTGACAGAAGAGATGAATGTTGAAAAGCAGCTAGCAGGAACATTCTTTTTCTCACACAAGCACATGAAATGTTGCATGGCTGGATATTTCTTTGCAACACTTGTCTACCAGCTTGCCAACAATTTCCCCAGCATTTGGAAGGATGTAAACAGGGCTATCCATGATAATCCCACTCTACTAGACCCTGATGCACCTCTCTGTGACCAGATGGAGGCTCTCTTTCCCCAACCTCTCTGGTGGCTTTGATCCAGATTGCACAAGTGTCCCCCTTTGACATTTGTTATTGATGCCCTTGATGAATGCACATCTGAACCTGAGCTTACTGATCTTATCCTTTTCCTTGCACAGGCTCTTCATGAGCCTGATCTACCCATGACACACATTCTACTCACCAGTTGCTCGGAATTGCATATCTGCAAAGCCTTTCAGAATAAGGAGGTGCAGCCATTGTTGTGTGAAATACCTGTGAAAACTTCTGGGAAGGCATTGGGACCATCGTCTTGCTAGACAGCACCAATGTTGACAATGATATCTATATATTTTTGCAGCATTCCTTTGAAGAGCTAGCAGATAACCACCCTGATTTCCTGCAGCCATCAAGGGATCAACTTGTGAAGCTGGCAAGCTGAGCAGGCAGACATTTCATTGTGGCATCTATGATGATGAAGTTTATTGGTGATGGAGACCATGATCCCTGTGATCAGCTTCACCTCATACTCAAGCTATCAAGTGAGCTGTTGCCAGGAACAGAGGTGTACAAGCTGTATGACTATATACTGAGCACATGTGCAGACCCTCAGTGGGCATACATGTACTTGTCCATCATTGCTGCCCTTGCAGACCCTTTGCTGATATCACAAGTCTCAAAACTTCTTGGTCCTTGCCTGGGCAAGAATGTCAAAACATCACTAATGCAGCTATGGTCTGTTATGGATATTCCTACCAACACCGGTCTTCCCATAAATATTCATCACTCATCCATTCGCAATTATGTTTCCAACCCCTCAAACTGCAGCCTCCTTCAAGTGCATGATATGTCTTCACCCCATTCCCTACTCACTGATTCCTCTCTCCACTTGATGATCCATGAGATTCCAGAACGCACAGCCCTCTTAGATGTGCTCTCAGAACTGAAGAAGCAGAGCCAAGCTATGAAAGCTCGGGACTCCCATAGATTAAAAGATTCATTAGCCTTCCTTGTTCTGCCACCAGAGCTGCTGTCAGTTCTCATCTGTATGTTATGGCTTCAGGGAGATTGCACTTCAGATTCACAATCTTGGCTGGGGACCATGGATGGGCATGCCTGGCTGCAGACCAGGAATGGGAGAGACTGGCTGCAGACCCAGGCAGGACAAGACTGGTTGCAGACCCATGCAGGGCAAGACTGGCTGCAGACCCACAGAGCGCAAGATTGGCTGCTGTCATATCCCATATGCCAGATATAGATCCCATCATATTCCCACGCTTTCCGGACCTATTTCCGGACCCCATATCTGATTCATTCCTGGATCCCCTATCCTGTCCACCCTATGCACATTCCATCCAGCAAGACATCCAGACTTTACCTCCTCTTGGATTCTGGACTACATCCACCACCTCACATATCTCAGTCCTGTTTCTGCCCTGCCTTCCGGATCCCCAGATCTCCAGTGTCTTAATAACTGAGGGTCTTATATAAATGCGTGTAAAATGTAATGACACCACAATTACACTGGGATAAGACTTCTTGCCAGTCCTCGATTAACATGGTCTATGACTTTTCTTCTTTTGTGGTAGATAACGTGTGAGTTCTTGGGAGGCTTGCTAAACCAATCAATGTGATTAACTTAGCCAGAGCTTTTGTGTTATATCCCAACTTATAAACTTGTCTAGGATAAACCGTCTAGACACTGGAACGTGGTTCCTTGTTAAGATAATTCTCTGTAGAGACTACGGTCTCAAATACAAATACGTTGACCAAAGACTGGTTGGTCAAATAGGCACAAAGTGGTGAGAAACTGGTCTCACAAATGAACAGATTGACCAAAGCTCATGTTGGTCAATATCAGATAACTAGGTGAGAAGCTGGTCTCACAAATGAACAGATTGACCAAAGCTCATGTTGGTCAATATCAGAAACTAGGTGAGAAGCTGGTCTCAAATAAACTAAGTTTCTATCATAAGAAACTTATGTAATCTCAAGGGAATGTCTTTTCCCTGCACTTGGTACTTCAAAGGGGCTTTTCTTTGTAAGCAACAATCTTCACAGTGAGTAGCTCAAACTGAGATTCAAATGATTGCAAGTGGGAGATCCTATTTTTTGGGGGGGGAGAATGGGCCCTCCTTATATACATTTTGTGTGGGAATATTATGTAAGTAAAAAAGCGGAGCAATGACATCAGAAGTGGAGCAGAATATTCCAGAAAGTGGAGCAGAACATTCCAGAATATTCCATAGGTGGAGTAATGACATCAGAGGTGAGTCATTGTGGAGCAGAACATTCTAGCAAGTGGAGCAGAACATTCCAGAACAAATGACATCATCATGACATCATAACTTTCAACAGAATACTTGCAGGAGTATCTGTGGAGCCATATGACATCATTATGACATCATACCCTGTAGGTACAATTTTGTGAAGTATCTGATCAGTCAGAGCATCCCAATAGAAAAATAAATCAAGGAAATACTAGAGAGAAAACAACTCAGAAATAATAATACAATAACAAGACACAAAACACAGGCTTTTTAGATAGGTTTTTGTTAGGCTTTGAACTTTTCTCTATGGTTTTCTCTAGCCAAAGTGAATAAGCCAAAGGCAAGGCAATACCTTAACCTTCTTGCTTCACAATATCAACTAGGTCATTATGTGATTCCCATCTCACAAATGACTTTTCTTCAAGATATAATAAATTCATGAATCACAGAGGGGAAACTGAACTATATGACCAAGGTTTGAAACCAAGGTATGGGTTGACTAGCCTGATGCCTAAGCTAACAGACTTTGTCTTTTAGGGGGGCTACCTAGTAGTCATGTCCATGCATGATTCCCAAATCATGCAGGACACCAGACCTCCGGATATTAACTGTACTATCTCCAGACCATTCCCATCCTCCATCCAAGATCCTGCACCTATCCCCATTTAGGCATCTCCGCCTTTCCAGTTCTCAGTTATCTCTGTTTCCATCTTGCTGATTGATCCTTGTACTAGTTTCATCTCCAAGTTCATTTACTTATGTTCCATCTTACTTACCAATGTGTTTCTGCATGCTCATACATAGCCTTACTCCTTTGCTTACTGATCCTCTCAGATAGCCTCTAGTATATAACCCCTGTACAACTACAGTAGAGTCCTCAGTCTGAATATCATCTTAGTTCCTGCTCTCTCATCTTAGATCCTGTTCTACTTGCCAATCATCTTCTGGACTTCAGTCCGTCTGAGTCTCGTCCTTTTCCATAAGGCCTAGGGAAGGATTCCCTAGGCCGGAATTCTGGACCTTCAGATTTGTCCCCTATGTCTCTGTCCCAAGTCTAGGGATTGCTTCCCTAGGCTAGAGTCTTGCCTTTCTGGCACTTACCCTCTTTCCAGACTTAGGTCCACTTCCTGTCCCTCCGACTCTACCTTAGGGTAGTCTACCTCCATTTGCTTCTACATTGGACTTTGTCTGATGTAGCCCCTACTCCTTCCGGACCTCCTGTCTTCTGTACCTCCGGATGTCCTGTCCCTCATACCTCTGGGCATCCTGTCCTTCAGATGTTCTGCCCTCCATACCTTCAGATGTTCTGCCCTCCGTACCTTCGGATGTTCCGTCCTCCATACCTCCGGACCTCCTGTCCTCCATACTCTGGACCTCCAGACATCTTGTCCTCCTGTCCTCTGGACCTCCTATCCTTCCATCCTGTTTTCCTGTAGAAGTATTACCTTGCAGTGGGAACTCTCCTGAGCACTTCCTGCATTCCTCCGGAACTCTCCATGCTCCTCCGGAAGTCCTCCTGCACTCTCCACCAGAGTGGCCAGCCTCCGGAAGTCCTCCAGACTTTGTTGGACCATCATTGGACTTCCTCTGAAATGAAGGGCACATACTCAGGTAAGGGGCACAGCATATGAGCTGAGGCCAAGCCCCTCTGAGTCAGTCTCTCTCTCTCCCTTGAGCATGGTTCTTAACAGCTGCAGACACATGGAGCACAAGACTGGCTACAGACCCAGGCAGCATTAGAGTGGCTGCGGACCCAGGCAGGACAAGTCTGGCTGTGAACCCAGGTGGGGTGAGACTGGCTGCAGACCCAGGTGGGGCAAGACTGGCTGCAGACCCAGGCAGGATGAGATTGGCTACAGATCCAGGCAGGACAGGACTGGCTGCAGACTGTCATATGCCATTCCAGACTCTCAACTCTAAATCCGCTTCTCTGGATATCCAGATCCGAGATCCGGATCTCAAATGATCTGATCTATCTTTATCTCCCTTCCAGAATCCAAACCCTATATCAGCGCCCAACCCCATTTAGACTGCCCCTGTCTCTGGACTCTGGTTAACCATGTTTCCCTTTTGATTATTGATCTGTTACATACATTTCATTTCCAGTGTTCATTATTTGTGATCCGTCCTACTTACTAATAGACTTTGCATATGCTTTGTACATAGCCTTTATGTTTGCTGACTGATTCCTATATGATACCTACAGTATATAAACCTCCTGTAACTCTCGGAAATACTCCAGTTCGAATATCATCTTAGTTCCTGCTCATTCCTGTGTCCTCTGGACTTGAGATAAGTCTCTTGTCATATTCCGAGTCTTAGGATTGCATCCTAGACTACATTTCCGACTCTACCTTAAGGGTAGTCCATCCTCTGTTAGTTTCTAGTCCGGACTTCATCCGGATTAGTCTTATCTGCTTGCCCAGGTAATATCCAGACATCCGTCGGATTTATCTCACATTTCAGATCTGGATGTCCATTATCCACCCTAGTCAAATCCCAGAAACTCTGGACAACTGTTCTAGCCCCCAGAAATTAAGGGCACATACTCAGGAAAGGGGCACAGCATATGAGCTGAGGCCAAGCCCTTGTGATCTGACCCCCTTGAGCATGTGACCTTAACACAGACACAGGGAGCATGGGACTGGCTGCAGACATGGGGAGCATGGGATTGGGTACAGGACTGGCTGCGGACCTTTGCAGGACGATCCTGGTTGTAGACCCAGGAAGGCAGAGGCTGGGTGCAGACCCCAGCAGGCAGAGACTGGTTGCAGACCCAGGGTGGACGAGACTGGCTGCAGACCCAGGGAGGGGAAGTCTGGTTGCAGAGCTGCAGAGGAAAAGACTGGTTGCAGACCCAGGGAGGATGAGGCTGGCTGCAGACACAGACCCCTGTGGGACAAGACTGGCTGCAGGCCCAGGCGGGACAAGGCTGGCTGCAGACCCAGGTGGAACAAGACTAGTTGCAGATCCAGGGAGGATGAGACTAGCTGCAGACTCAGGGAGGACAAGAATGGATGCAGACCCAGAGAGGATGAGAATGGATGCAGACCCAGGGAGGACAAGACTGGGTACAGACTCATGAAGGAGAAATACTGGCTGTAGACTCAAGGAGGGGAATGCTGGCTGCAGACCCAGGCAGCATGAGACTGGTTGCAGACCCAGGGAGGGGGAGTGTTATGCTCGGCGTTCGTAAGAATGGCTAAACGGTCACAAAGAGTCTAAAGCGTACACCTATGTATGAGTCATGTGAGTTAAGCAGTATATTGCAGGCCCTGGTCTGCATAGGTCAAGTTAAAGAATACAAGCGTAAGAGATAGAGTATATATAAGAGGATTAAAGCGGAGCTTTAATAAATGAATCGGAGATGAAAAGTAAATAGCGAATCAGAAAAGAGAATAAGGAATCGTACGATAGAACATTATAGAATGTCTGAGAATGATTAGTAATCGTGAATAAGTGAAGAGGTGAAAGGAAAAATAAGAACTGTAACATTACCCCCGTTGTAAGGGTAGTAGGCACCGACTACTATCAAAGAAGGCGATGCGATCGTTTATAATTAGTAAGAAGTTCAGAAGCATTACCTAGTTCGGCTTCTTTCATCCATTCATTCTCGGAACTCGGGAATCCCTTCCATTTTACATAGTATTGTCTTCTAGACAAAGATCCACGGTGTCCGACGACCGCTTCGACTTCGTGTTCTTCTTCACCATCAACTAAGTCAGGAGGAGGCGGAATATAATTAAGGCCGTGGGTATCGTTCTCTTTATAAGGAGAAAGGAGTGCGGTGTGGAATACTGGGTGAATGCGCCATTGCGCAGGTAAGGCGAGTCAGTAAGTTATGGGGGAAAGAACGTCGGTGATGATAAATGGTCCTTCGCGTTTTGGCGCGAGTTTCCGGTTAGGGTATCCGAGATGAAGGTTTTTGGCTTCAAGCCATACCTTATCGCCTTTAGAGAATGGTACGAATTTAGATGTGATTCGTTGACGCATGGTATTTCGTGTGAGTTCGTGAGCGGCTAGCGCTTCATCGCGTGCTTTATTAAGTAATGAAAGTCGTTGTTCTATGTTAGGGATGTTGGATTTCGGATGGGAATCGGGTAGGTGATGTGGGTGATAACCCATCATGAGGTAGAAAGGGGATGTGCCACGTGCGGAGTGATGACACAAATTATGAACGAATTCGGCTAGTGGCAACATGGGCGCCCAACCGGTTTGATCGTTGGCACAGAAGATCCGGAGATAGACTTCGAGTTCTTGATTTACTCGTTCGGTCTCTCCATCACTCTGGGGATGGAATGCGGTGGAAAGGGAATTCTTGTATCCGAGGAGTTTTCCGAGTTCAACCTGGAATCTAGAAGCGAACTGAGGTCCGCGGTCAGAGATAATTTTATCGTAAAGTCCGTATCTAGAGAAAACTTTAGAAAAGAAAATGTTCGTGACACCTTCAGCGTCTATTGTCTTGAGACAAGGGGTGAAGATTACCCCCTTCGAAAGTCCGTGGTCGACCACGACCATGATGCTATCAAAGCTGTCAGAGAGGGGAAGGTCCGTGATCAGGTCTACTGAACAGTGGGCGAAGGGTCGGTTGGAAATGGGGGCCGGTATGGGGAAGAGTGGCGGAGTAGAAGGGTGCATGTTTACTTTATTCTGTTGGCAGATGCAACAGCCTTCTACGAAGTTCTTGATGAAAGTGGCTAGACCTGGCCACCAGTAGTCGCGTGAGAGAAGTTCCTGGGTTTTGAAGCGTCCAGGGTGTCTGGCAGTAGGGGAATCATGGTGTAGTGAAGTGAGTTCTCGTCGGAGATCTCCGGGAGGTACATAAGTGAGTCCTTTAAATGAGAGAATTCTGTCGCTCAATTTCCAATCAGAAAGAGCAGAGCGGAGGGGAGGGGGAATCGAAGAGTCTGTGAGCGCTTGTAGCGCGGTATGTACTACAGGGTCAATGGAAGAGGAAATTCGTAATCTGTCTGTAAATGAAGTGTCAACGACGTTAATAAACATCGAGTCGGGAAGGAGTTGAATACTAGTATTGTCCTTTTCATCACTATCAACTGGAAGGTGATCCGTTCTATGAGAGAGTAAGTCAGGAATAATGAGTTCTTTTCCAGGTATGTGTTGAATCTGGAGTTCGAATTGGGAAAGGAAGGTTTGCCATCTTGCTTGGCGTCGGTTGAGATCTTGTATGTCTCTAGAATAAGTAAGGTTCTTATGGTCAGTTTGTATGGTCACAGGGTAAGGTGAACTGAGGAGATAATGTCTCCATGCTTTCAAAGCACGGACGATTGCAAGTAGTTCTCGATCGTAAATCTGATAATTACGTTCAGCGGGGTTAAACAATTGAGATAAAAATGAACATGGGAGCCAGTCTCCGTTATCGTTTTTCTGGAGGAGTACTGCTCCTGTAGCGTAAAGCAATGCGTCGGTTGCAATCGCAAAAGGGGAGTTCTTGTCAGGTATTTGAAGGATCGGAGAGGAGGTGAAGATACGTTTCAGTTTATTAAAAGCTTCCTCATGTTCAGGGGTCCAAGAGAATTCTTCGTCTTTCTTGGTAAGGTCGATTAGGGGTCTGGCAATTGAAGAATAATCAGCAATAAACCGTCGGTAAAAGTTAGCAAATCCGAGGAATGATCGAACTTCCTTTACTTTCATGGGAGTCTTCCATTCAGATATACCCTTTAATTTAGCAGGGTCCATGGCGATAGAACCGGGTTTGATAATCATGCCGAGGTATTCGATGTCGGTTATGTTGAGGGTGCATTTTTTGGGTTTAAGGTGGAGGAGGTTGTCGCGTAGTCTTTGAAGTACTTTGTGAGTATGGATACAGTGAGTCTCGTTGTCTTTAGAGAAGATTAGTATATCGTCCATATAAATGATGATCCACCCCTCCTGTATCATATCTCCGAACAGGTCGTTCATCATAGATTGAAAGGTAGCGGGCGAATTACACATTCCGAAGAACATGACCATGGGTTCAAAGAGTCCCCTGGAAGTGGCAAACGCCGCCTTCCATTGATCAGTTTTTCTCATACGTACGTTATTATAGCCCCATCGAATGTCCATCTTGGTGAATATCTTGGCGTCCTTTAGCTTATCTATAAGATCGGAGATTAGCGGTAAGGGGTAGTTATTCTTAACCGTGTGTTCGTTCAAGTAGCGATAGTCTTGGCAGGGTCGGAGGGAACTGTCTTTCTTCCCGACGAAGAAGAATGGAGAGGATTGAGGGGATTCGGAAGGAATGATAGTTCCTTTAGTGAGATGTTCGTCAATAAAATCGTTCATCGCCTTATCTTCTTTGGCATTAAGCGGATAGATTTTGCATTTCCGTGGTTCGAAGGATTCTTTGAGATCTATCTTGTGGTCGTATTTTCGTTCTGGGGGTAGGGTACCGTTAGCTACATCACCAAATACATCCTTGTATTGTCGGAACTCTTCGGGCACGAGTTCTTCAAAGGTTTTCTTTGGTTTGGCGGCGTCCTGGGCGAGTGTCTGTGAAATATTGTCAGTTTTTCATATATAGGTATAGAAGTCGTCGTCATCGTTGATGGGATCTAGAAGGTGTGGGAGAGTTTCGTTAGCAGGGTCCCACTCTGGTTCTAATTCTTCTAGTGCGTCGTAAAAGACGTCTTCATCTTCTTCGATTTCTTCGATGGTCGCTTTTTTCAGGGTACGCTCCCTTAAGTGGACTTCTTGATTAGTCCAATCGATATCTGGGTTTTCCTTTTTTAGCCAAGTCATTCCTAGGATAGCGTCTTCTCCTCCTAGAGAGGTTACAAAGAATCACTTCCGCATAGGGATATCTTTAATTAAAAATGAAAGTTCACAGTACCATGTGATTCTTCCAGCTTTGTTTAACGTGCCGTCTATGTTTCGCACAGGTATCAGGGTTTCGAGTTTGTGCGTGCAAATGTTTTCTTTGAGTATGAATTTCTCATCGATAAATTCACCTTCTGTGCCACAGTCGATTAGAGCGGCGGCTACGGTGGTTTTTTCGGTCTTCTTCGATCTAATGGTTAACGGCAAACGAATAGAATTAGTATCGCCAATAGATTGTACTAAAAGTCCAATTCTGGGAGTTTCTGACACCATGGCAGACTCCCCTAAGCAAAATCCTCCTCATCGCTGCTTTCATCCTTCTTAACTGGTTTCTTACCAGTTTTCTTCATCTGGTGTGCTTTAAACGCCTTCCATTCTTGGAATTCTTTGTAGTCGTCGTCAGATGACTCCTTGACTACTTTCCTGGTATTGGTTGTAACTGTGGGATGGTTAGGGCAATCTGCGGCTAAGCCCTTCTTACCGCATTTGAAGCATAGGCCGCCTTTGCACCTGCGCTCCCATTCTTGAGGAGTAAGGTAAGTCTTCCTCGTCTTCTTCTCACTTTCTTCGTCATCTACTTCTACTTTATCTATATCCATAGCGTAGGGATCTTTCGCCTTGGTATAGGAAGGAGGTGCTATTAAGGTCCTTCGTACCTCGACGTCTAAGGCTTTCTCTAGCCATGTCCTGATAGTAGTGGGGGTTGTTTCGAAGGCATAAATAGCGGAGACTATCTCACGCTTTAGCCCGTTTCTGAAGAACATGATCTTCGTGTTCTCTTCGGAGATGCCGGTGTCGGTGAGGATGGTTCAGAATAAGGATGCATAAGCGGCTACGCTGCTGGTTTGTCTAAGGGAAGAAATATGGCGGATTGCCGTTTGTTCAATGTTCTTAGGAAAGAAAGTGGATTTGAATTGCTTAGCAAAATCCAGCCAGGTTCCGTAGTTCTTTGTCGTGGCAGCTGCCTTAAGTTGGCCTTTGGCCCATTTCGCGGCCTCGCCTTTAGTCATAAGGCTGAGGGCAAAGATGACTTTCTTCTTGTCATTGTCATAGACTTCATCGTTCATATCTAGGTACGCTTCTACTTGAAGCGTCCATCCCTGGGCAAGGCGGGTATCGCCGTTGAAGGGTGAGGGGGTCTTTCCGATTTCTTTAGGCATTGGTGCTGATAGGGATCGTTCGTAGGTTTGGGTATGGAAGTTCCAAACTCTGTTCTTAGGGGCGATGCTAGCGTAGTAGGCTGCCCACTGGTCGATGGAATATCTGGTGCCCTTGGCGTCTGTCTGGTAGAACTCTTGTTCTTCTTCATCCCAGGTGAAACCGGGAGGAGTCGGGGTGATCGGTGGTATGGTGTCTGGTTCTGGGCGCGAGTTCTGGGGAACCGCGCAGTAAAGAAGTAACTTGACCTTTTGTTACGCTCGGCGTTCGTAAGAACGGCTAAACAGTCACAAAGAGTCTAAAGCATACACCTATGTACGAGTCGTGCAAGTTAAGCAGTATATTGCAGGCCCTGGTCTGCGTAGGTCAAGTTAAAGAATACAAGTGTAAGAGATAGAGTATATATAAGAGGATTAAAGCGGAGCTTTAATAAATGAATCGGAGATGAAAAGTAAATAGCGAATCAGAAAAGAGAATAAGGAATCGTACGATAGAACATTATAGAATGTCTGAGAATGATTAGTAATCGTGAATAAGTGAAGAGGTGAAAGGAAAAATAAGAACTGTAACAGGGAGACTGGCTGCAGACCCAGGGAGCACAATACTGGGTGCAGACCCCAGCAGGATGAGACTGGCTGCCAACCCAGGCAGGATGATACTGGCTGCAGACCCAGGGAGCATGAGACTGGATGCAGACCCTTGCAGGATGATACTGGCTGCAGACCCAGGCAGGACTAGATTGGGTGCAGATGCAGGCAGAACCAGACTGGCTGCAGAACCAAGCAGAACCAGACTGGGTGCAGACCCAGGAAGTGAGTGACCAGTTGCAGACTCAAGCAGCACAAGACTGGCTGCAGGCCTCAGGAGGGCTGATCTGGATGCCCCCAAGCAGGTGAGACTGGCTGCAAACACAAGTAGGGCAAGACTGGCTTCAGACCCAGCAAGGGTGCAACTGGCTCCAAACACAGGGAGTGAAAGACTGGCTCCAGACCCCAGCCAGGCAAAACTGGCTTCAGACTCTGGGCAGGCAAGACTGGCTTCAGACTCTGGGAGGGAGAGACTGGCTTCAGACCCCAGGCAGGCTGGACTGGCTTCAGATTCTGGGCAGGTGAGACTGGCTTCAGACCCTGGGTGGGTTAGACTGGCTGCAGATGCCCCATGGTCAAGCATGGCAATCCACTCCTGTGGCATCTGTCTGGGTGACTATGGAAGAATTCTCAAGTATGTTGGAAGCAGTCAATGAGTATATCATTGTCCCAGAATCACTATTACTACTGCCTTTCCAAGTAGTCCAACAGTTCAAAAGCTTGCCAGATTTCTTAATGTTTCCAATGTTCCTGGTGTTGATGCCCTGAGATCATTTCACATCTGCACTGCCAGCAGTTCCTGACAGGGGGGTCATCCATGCTATGAATGTGTTTGCAGCTTTTGCACATGAGGCACAGAAACGAAGTCAATCAGCTTCCAATGCTCTCAAGTACACATGTCAAAACTGGGTTGTTTATCTGTCACATGCCCTAAATCCATGGGACGACACGCTTAACCATGTATTCCAAGCCTTCTGGAATTGTCACCTCCTTTCCTGGTTCGAACGGCAGTGGTGTTTGAGGGGTCTGTGGTCTTGTCTTGATATGCTATCTGAAGGACAGAAACTTGCCAAGGTATGCATTTTTCTAATAATTCTCAATTCACCCGCCCAAATATTTAAAAGCTGATATTGCCTTGTTTTAGGTTTGAGGTTTTTTCCATTCTATGGCACCCTTTGTAACATCTCATCCTTAGTTCGAGCCCGCAAACGAGCGGCCTACTTTCGAAGGGCTGTTAGCCACCAGTCCCGATTCCCGATACTCGACAACAGAAGCTCCAGCACCCGCGTCCACCTCTGAAATGTCAACCATAGTACCATCGACTCTCGGAACTATTTTTCTCACAGAAAAACGAGTCGTTGCCTCACATCCGTGGCCTGTTCCTAATCCTTGCCAACCTCCTACTTCGCCTCTTGCACCACCCTTGCCACCCGTTCCTTCTTCAAGGCCCAATACAGCTGTATTACATGCTGGCTCATCCAGAAAGCGAACATCGGATGGGGCTGAGATCAATAGCGACAGTCCACTTGAGTCGGACACCCCTAGCCCATCAAAATGTCAGAAATGAAGCAGCATTTGCGACGCAAGAGCACCGGTATGTAATGTACTATGGGTTCTTACGGCGGATAACGTGATGTAGTTCGCCGCTTGTTGTTAGTACATGGGAGCGTTTTACAGTTTGATATCGACCTCTGTCCAGAGTTCTCTCTTGAGTAGTGGCATGTTCCAAAGCCTGTTCACACACCAGTCGTTCCATGAGAGCATGACTATAGTTTGATGGATATGTAGTAAGCATTGTATCTTCGTATTTCCTTTTTACGTTCTGCATCGATCAGCCATTGCATACTTATTCCAAGTTATACCCTTGACACGTGGATAGTAATCAGACTAGAGGTCGGCGCCGCTGACTTGTGACCGTGTGGAGTGATTGGGGTATAAGTCATCCCAACAATCATAGTCAATCTAAAGAGGAGGGTAGCCCATGGTAGTTTTCCATCCATCGGGGATTGTCCAATCGGCGTTACAAACGAAGTCCCAGTCCGTACTCCGAATGTTCTCTTTCTGGGCGTCGACAAAAGCATGGACCGAGCACATCCCATCTGGATGATCTTGACACCCTTTTAGATTCGCCAGTGGTGCAACACCATCATTAATGATCACACGAATTTGTGGGTCGTGTTCCGTGGAGCACGACAGAACTGATGAAAAAAATCAGGTGTAATTTAGAAGGATCTCAAAATTACTTACGCTGGAACTGTACATTGGTTGCGAAGGGACCAATATCTGTTGTCCTGAACGTGCGCTGTTCTGGAATATGATCAGTGGGCAATGGTCCCATTGCCGCGAAGCTCGAAAGGTTCAATGCGGTAAGGACTGTCAATGAACGAAGATCAGAACGTTTTCCAAGGTCAAGTCCATCAACGAGCTGACCACTTAATACCACAGTTTTATGTGTCGCATCCACATAAAGGCTGTGTCCAAGGGGGAAAGTGACAGCGTTATGAAGTGTCGCATCGGTAGAACTATTGTGCGTTTCAATTGGTGTCTGAGTGAGACGAGACACGAGCTCTTGCACATAGCCAATTCCTTCTGCCCTGCCAAAAGGTGAGCCCCAAGCTACAATGTACCTGTATATTTTTATCAGAATTCGACTTTCGGAGGCAAGCGAAGGAAAGAATGCACCAAAAAATAAGATCTTGTCTGGTCGAGATCAGCGGCGTGCAAACATTATAAAAGAGATTTCTCACGCATAATCGAAGCCTTCCCACTCCTTCTCTGTGAAGAGTTCGCAGAACTTGGAATAACCAAGAGCGACCGACTCGTAGGCGCACAATTCTTGCATGGCGTAAGCATCTTCAACATCCAATTCAAATCCATCGAGGTATTGCTGCAAACGAGGAACGGTATCCTTGAGATACACTGCTTTCCACGTATTAACATGTGTTTGGCTGCGGTAGCCCCGATCGGGATCGTCATTATTGGCGCAAGATCGTTGAGGGCAAAGAGAATTGTTTGACTGACATGCACGCATTGTTAAATGGGTATCTTAGAATAGTTCAGATGACTTACACCTTTGGCCTCGATCATGATCTGTTGTTGATACTGGCCCTCGAGAGGGTAACCAAAAAATCCGAGAGCAAAATTTTGCGCAGAGTTCAACACCCGGGTTCTTCATACGTCATCTTCAGCATGGGAATTATCGACCCTTGAAATACTTACGCGGACGCCGTTCTGAACACAGGCAAGGTATTTGTTTCGCTAAAATTCTGAATGATATGGTCAAATCGAAGAACGAAGCAGGGAGACGTAAAAGCCAACCTTCAGAAGGAACCCGTATCTCATACGCATCGACACGCCGAGATCGTCTAAACGAATATCACAATCTGCTGCTATAAGAGGTGATGGTTCTCTTACACAACTGAGACCTCCCAAAATGCGTCAATCCTGACAATAATTGAGCATTGGAGCTACTTTCTGATAACATATGACCGCTACCTTGGCTTACTAGCTTGTATGTCCTGTGAAAGTGAAATCAGATATCGGCTACCTTGTTCATTTTCTAAGCGACCTCACCAGTCGTCCAAAAATGAAAGAGGCCCAGTAGCTGTGACATTTTCTGCATTCCTATTTAACTTCAAGGCAAACCTACCCGGCCCAGTACCGTTAGCTATTGCACAAACCCTCTCTCAGAAGCTACTTAAACATCTAGGTGTGGTCGACTCACAGTAATCACCAGGGTATCGTGCACCGTGACGATGTAGAAGATGAACGCCAGTGATATTGCAGGTATCGGGAGCTTCCGGACCAGAATCAATACCAAATTTTCCACGTTGGACGGAGTACCACGGAGATAGGCTTCCCCAGCTACGGAAAATATCGAAGTCCTTCGTTCTGTCCTTCACGTTGTCCTGAGAAAATCGCGTGGGGGATACAAGGTGCACCACACCAGAATGCAAAGGATAAGCAGGAGCTGTAGCAGCTACGCCAGGCTCGGCACCTGCTTGTGTTGGACCTGGAGAGCCAACACTACACAACTATAGCTCTAGTCTTGAAAACAATGGCAGCTGGAGAGAAACATACCTGGATGGAAACATGGAGGGGAACGCGTTGGTGGGCTCTGCCGGAGGGTATTCATGCCATTCGGGTGCTCCTACGTGCGAAGGCAGTAAAGCAGTGAAGAGTGAAAATGGCAAGCATGATTGGTTTGAGGAGACATATTGCGCAACCACAGCCAGACATACGAAGAATCCTGCGAAGAAGGCAGTGCCAATGCGCAAGAACAGTGACCGCCGCGCACTACTAAGGCATGAGGAAGGCAATGTCAGATCGCCGAGGTAAACTCGACTCTGGCCGCCCATTCTCTTAACTTCGGGTGTAAACACTGGGAGGGTCAGGTCGCGTCGTGACTCGGAGTCCTGCACCTGTACGTGCTCAGTCAGAAGAAGGTCATTTTCCTCCTTCAACTTGGTGGATGGCCTTATGAGGCGTTCGACCATCTTCTTCTATACTATTGGGAGCAGTGAACTATTTTGCCAATTGGCTGAGACAGCCTCACGTCATCTCCTCGCTTTCTTCTCGCTTCGCTTCTTTATAAAATGAGTGTTATTCATGAAATAATTCATTTGTACGGTACCGCGCTAGTGCATGATTTTCCGTAAAATTTAGAAAAGTCTTCAGATTCAAACATAGGCTATCAGTCGGAACTCATTGAATCGACCGACAAAGCTGAAGATAGAGTAAGGGAAGGGAGAAGTAAGGACATTAAACTGAAGCAAACATGTCGATCAGAGTCTGGGGTCTTTTGTTGTGAATGCCGTGAGGGTGTTCGGACTGTGTTCGCTCATTGAAGTTGTTTGAAGGAAGCGAGCAAGGTCCGACCAGTCACCAGTGATAACAGGGTACCATGAACTCAAAATGTGGTTGTTGGCGGAGTGGATGACGATAGATGACGATGTCACGGGTGCGGATCAGTCCAAGGATGCAGTGAGTGGTACACTTATACCGGCTCGATCGCACGAAAGAGTTTTAGTACTCGGTAATAAAAACACAAACCACTACTATGCAGATCATCATGTACAAGAGTGCCTAGCTTGGGAGTATTTGCCAGAAATAATATTTATCACAGAGGCAGGCATGGTGTAAGAACCTTCCGAAGAAGAGCTGAAGCTATCATAGGGCACAAAAGTGAATTCCTTTTCATGGACGAACTATCATAAAAAAGAGCTTTCAGCGCAATGACTGGGCCTACTTAAGATGGACCTCCGAGGATCTATACACCGCAACAATCTTGTCAGTCGGTTTCGAACCAACTCTAAGAGATACAGATTTTGACTCTGCTGTAGTAACCATTCGGCTAAGACCAGTCAGATGGACCTCTGAGGAAATCACCCATGAGTCAATGTCAAGATGTGTTCTGATTATAGAGGAAGACCTGCCATTCGGTAGGGTTCAAGAACCTGCACAAATGAAGAGAGAGAGAGATTTTGATTCTGTTGTGGTAACCACTTGGCTAAGACCAATTAAGAGGAGACCAGAGTGAATGTCGAAGTGTGTTCCAATAGGGGAAAAAACCTTGTCTTCGGCAGGTTTGACAAATGTTGACTCTATTGTGGAAACCGTTCATCTGGCTCTAAGATGGACCTTCAAGGAAACCATCCATAAGTGACTAGTGACTCTTCAAGGGACGTTCCGATAGAAAAACAACACCTTGTCATCGGCAGGTTTCGAACACAAACCAAGTGACAGATTTAGATTCTGTCGTGGTAACCACTTTGGCTAGGACGAAGTTGAGATGAACATCTGAGGAAATCCACCCATGAGGATCTTCAGGGCGTGTTCCGATAGAAAAAATCTGTCAATCGGCAAGTTTCGAACCTGCACAGTCCAAGAGAAACAGATTTCGATTCTGTTGTGGTAGCCACTTGACTAAGGCCAGTTAGGCGAACCCCCAACGAAATTATCTACGAGTGAAGGTCAAGGTGTAATAAGACATTTGTCGGCAGGTTTTGAATCTGCACCGCCAAATATTTCTGATCTGTTCTGGTGCCAGACTGCCAGTTGGCTATGACTAAAGATAGACTTTGAAGGATCCATCTATAAGTCAATGTTCAAAACGTGATAAAAGGAAAAAGATTGTTTCGAACCTGCAAGAGATTTCTGTTCTGTCACGCTTATCACTTGGCTACATAAGATGGACCTCTGTAGTACAAGTCGAGAATGATCATGCACTGACAGTAGAATCATGTACACAAAACATGCCAGAGTCGGGATGCCAGCGTCGTGATTGCTAATGGCAATTAATTCTCACCGGGTCGATTGTACAGCCACTTAATTATGGGTTGATATCGACCTCGTAGTATGAGGTAACCACAGCATGCACGATATAACGTAGCGGTGTTTTCGCAAAAGACGCATTCACGAAGTATATAAAGAATACCAATCGAGTAAAGAAATCTTTGGGGTTATCTATCCCGTAACTTCTTCAACACCCGTTCATGCAATGCCCTTGCCACACCGCTCACAAAGGAGCTATCACAGACTACCCCGGCGTCGATGTAGGCCACCCTTGCATGTTCGTCTTTTATACGTACAGACTTTATGGCATCAACAATAAGGGTCTTGAAGTCTGGAATTGGTAGCAGGCTGAGAAGCTCGGAAGATGGTGATGATGTTGAAGAGGAGCTTGAGCCGAAAAGAGAGTATGACGCATCTAGAATAGCAATCCGTTGTCCTATCATTAACCGGAAGTCAAGAGCATGTCTACCACGTTATGTTAAGCTGCGTTCATGACCATTATGATAGCGAAGAACCGCACCTGAGGTCGCCATATAGCACCCTCCACCAGCCCAAGCCTTTGACGTATGTGTCTACCCACGGGTCGGATATACGTGGCCGACCTCTACCGCGTCCTGGCGACTGCTTGGCGTCACGGGAGCTCGCTCTCATGTGTTCAAGTTCCACTGCTATAGGAAGGGTGTTTCGAAGGAGTTCGACAAGGCGGTCAAGTGATGACGCCAATGGGCCGTGGCGGAGAACATGGCGGAGATATGGCTCAGCTTCTTCATGGGGATTGGTTCGTAGCTGGTGATTTGAAAAACGAACTTGAGGCGGAGCGAGAGAAGAAGGTTGTAGGAGGGTCGGCGAAGGCGCACAACGTGAAAAGCGTAACTCGAAAGATCCACCTGTAGGCGATAGCTGGTCCGTACAAGTAATTAAGACCGTATAATCCTGCAGAAGTGGAGTGAGACATCACTCGACAAATGGACGGTGAAGCTCACTGAGGCGTACGCAAACTCTACAGTTTGCAGGTCAAATGATAATAGTCTCACGTCCGGCCATCTCTTGCCTTTCCCCATTCGTGCCACTGCATTGTGTAAGTATCGATAATACATCAACAACTTCAAGCACAGCATACCTTCACGGGCAATGACGACCATTTTAGAAACGCGGGCCCACTCCTCTAGAAACTCGTCCACACAGGTATCGACCTCTTCAGATAAAAATGAGACCACAGCCTCGGCTGCATCGTAGATGATTCTTTTCGATGGACGAATGATATTTTTGCTGCTAGACCCTGCTGCGGCACGCTTCCCAACTGGCTGTTGTACGTACTTCAATTTCACGCATGTTACTACCTGCGCCTTCTTATCTGACCACCAGTTCAATGGTATGACGCGGATGTTGGGCATGGCCGCTTCGGCTGCTGGTGCGCCTGATAGAATGTCTGAGGACTGAACACAAAGTGCCGGTACAGAACGGGCAAGGGACGATTGAATGTGTCCAAGCTCGGATATCTGTGGGAGAGTGACCGTGGGGTTGACATGGGTGTAGGGGATGCCACGGAGCTTAAACTGACGCTCGACTCGGGTGTATGCAACGCGTGCGCTGGAAGGACAATTGAGAATTGTTAGAAGACGACAGAATAAGCTTTCATACCAACAATATGCATATAACTCCCGGAGTACTTGCGTCTCCAAGTTGAAACTGCGCTTACATGTTAGCAATACAAACCGGAGAGCTGAAAAATATCTTACCTATCTTCGCTTCTTGATAATTCTGGAGGGATATCATCTCGTTTTCTCTTTTGCAACACCAGTGGTTCGTGCGACATAGATGAGATCACAATCTCATCCATGCCAGCACCAGCATTCCTATCACCTCGTATTCGTCTCACATCAAGCCAGCCGATATCCTCCATGATCATGTTGCCAAACATCGTGTCTGAGAGCATTTTTGTCGATATAAGCGCGTACCTGAACTCTTCATCCGTGAGGACAAGCACGAGGTAGTGCGTGGGGAAGTTGGCAAGTTGGATATACATCATGCCGCGCGCTGCGGGTCCAAGCTTTTGAATTTCTGAGATGGACTTGAGACGGAGCATGAAAATGAATTAACAGCACCAAACCTTCTTTTGAGAAGTTTCGGTGTCGGAACACTTGGAAGCCAAGGTAGTTAGCTTTCTGTTCCACGATATCTGTAATCGTCTGCCAATATACTACCGTGAGAGTCATGATCAGTGCAAAAGTAAGGTTGCGCACGTTAAATCGTAGTCTGATGAGCACATCGAAAAGCATATTGGGTGCTTCGTTGAGTTTGTCAGAGATGGCAGAAAACCGTGGTCCTCGGCCAGCTGCCGCGAGGTCACCAGTATCCCGAATACTCAGCCGGCCTGTCCTAGTGTCGATGGACACGATCGCGACTTCGTTGGCACAGAGATGCACGCGCAGAGAATGATAACCCCCTTGTGTGACATTTAGCACTAAATCAGGATTGTGATAGTTTGGTACCCACTCTCAGAAACCAGAACCACTTTGCCTGCAGGGGAGAATACCCGAACAGGACCCCGTTGAAGTTGGACCTGATAGAATCTCAGGATTGCTTGGGTGTGCACCTCGATCACCTTTCTCAACATCGACTCAAAGTCAATATTATCGGACTCCTATCGAAACATATATTGTGAGCAGCCTCGTCACGTAGGAAAACATCAACATACAACCGCAAGCTCTTTAACCGCAACTATCGCTTCCTCAGCATCGATATTGGCAGCCAACACGCCCTTCATCGGTTCCCATTTTGCGTCAAACCGCAGGCTTTCAACATCATCAGAAGGGCGCATGTCACCTAATTTTGACTTTCGCTGAAGCTCGGCAAGCATCCGCGCTATAGGTGATCGCGCAGCTTTTTTGTCAACCTTTTCAACAATAGAAATAGTCAAGGTACCACCATGCGGTGGTAATTTGAGACGATTGGGGGCTGCCGCGGGAGCTCCAGGTTGTGGGGGTCGCCTGAGTGTACATGAGCAACAAGACAATGATCTATGGAACTGAGGGCCTTACATCCAATACGACACAGCAAGTGTTTTACGCCCATCACGCATCTCGACTTTGAGGAAGTCAGCCCAACCAAGGGAGCGCATCCTCTGAGCCTGTGGGAAAGCCATCAGTCAACAGTATTGCGCTCATGAAGATGTACTTACTTGGTAGCACAATATTTCAAGCTGATAGGACATGGACATCATCTCTGTGCGTCTCCGTGAATTACCATTCAACAACAAGAAACTCTTTCACTTACGAAGGAAATTAAAGAGCCTCACAAGAGGTGCATCTACTGTTCCCTCTGGAAGCTGCGGTCGCGGTGGATCTTCTAGATTCGGAGCAAATTCTGATTTATCTGGGAGCGGAAGGTAACATGACATCCGTAGATCAGCCTCATCTGCAATGTGTCGTCTGAGGAGGCCAGTGGGCTCTGAAGGGAACTCTAGGTGTACGCGTCATAAACGACGGTATGTAGTAGATCAACGACATCGATACCTTGCATGCCCGTAAGGTCACCGCCAACTGTGATCAAGAATTTGACGCTAACAAAGAACCAGCCGTCATTCTTCTCTGCACCTCTTAGGCAGATAGCAGTTTCGAACAACTTAGGGACCGAGAAGTGCACACGTCCATTAGCTGAGATGAATTGAGTAAGGGACTTTGGGATTCTAAGCTCAGAAAGATACCAATATGATGCTGAAACATTTCCACCGGGATTATCTCCGACATACGGAGACGGTAGCGGATGGCGTCTTCCATGTCACTGAGCGTACTTATAATTTCAGCATCTGTTAAAGGAGTAATTGGAATGATAGATTTCTATGGGAAGATATGAGCACAATCCTAGCATACGGCAGGATAGGGAAAACCTTGATGCCAGACGGTAGCCGCTGATATGCGCCCGTAGTAAGGACATCCAGCGAGGTGAGTAAGTCATGGTTTCGTAGCCTACAGTATAGAGCGCGTGAGGACAAGCGTGAGGGCGTGCAATGTTTCTATACCTGGCAGGATCCAAGCTTTCTTTTGCGTATGTCAGACCTTTCATGACATTTTCGAATTGTTCGTTCTGATTCATGAGAAAAGCAGTGATGTTCTGGAAAATGATCATGAAGTATAAAGCCTTAAAACAAACGCGACACTCGCCATGCATTTCTGTACGGTCTCTGCATCCCGCGCCCACTTAGTGATGGCATACAGCTTTACAACTTGTTTCTTAATCTTCACGACCCAATCAGCGAGCGTGCGTTTTCGAGCACCATCGGACATATTTGGAAGACTTAATGGAGGTAGTTCAAAGGACATATATGGAGTGAACATGGGGTACACTCACGTCTCAGCAAGTTCAGACAGCTCAGCATAGATGGCCTGGGCCACTCTAGAAAGAAGGTCGCCTAGAGGAACCTGGCCATCAAGGACTACAGGGAGCTCATTCTCTAGCTCCTCCATAGAGGGCTCGTGGTAGCCGTTGAGGCTATTAATGATGACTGCCAGTTTGTGAGCTACGGGTTAGCGCAATAGTCCGTAGGACCATCAGCGCTGCGAGGTAGTAGTGGTTATTAACAAGGAGCCGTCACGTGTGTCGTGACACTCTGTGCCAAATATAGTACTGATTTCCTTTTTCATGACTGTGTATTTGATGACATAATCAGCGAAATTCTAGATTTTTCCCCGAACATTTTTATTGCGAGTTTTTACCAACTCTTTTCTTCCCTCTCTCTCTTTTCTTCTCCCTGAAGTTCTCATCCGTCGTTGAAGTAGCTATGCACACGTCTTCCCGTGCCCTTCGTCGCGCTGCCGCAAAGGTCAAGCCTACTCTGACCCGCGGTGCACACAAGGAGATCAAGTTCAGTAACGACGGTCGTGCTAGCATCCTCAAGGGTGTCGACGTCCTTGCTAATGCAGTCAGTGTCACCCTCGGTCCAAAAGGTCAGTATTACCTCTTTCACTCTTGTGAACCGAACCTGAACTAAAAAAAATCGCGATTTCACAGGCCGCAACGTCATTATCGAGCAGAGCTTTGGTGGCCCAAAAATTACGAAGGGTAAGCCCTTTTTCTCTCTCTAGGTCTACTCTTACCTGAATCACCATCAGATGGAGTAACCGTGGCTAAAAGCATTACTCTCAAGGACAAGTTTGAAAATCTCGGCGCCCGGTAAGTTCCTTTTGTCCCACTGTTAACATACCACTTCTTACGCGTTCTCGAATCAGACTTGTGCAGGATGTCGCGCAAAAAACAAACGAAATTGCTGGTGATGGCACTACTACCGCAACTGTTCTCGCTCGTGCTATTTATGCCGAGGGTGTGAAGAACGTTGCGGCAGGGTGCAATCCCATGGACCTTCGTCGCGGTGCTCAATCCGCCGTGCAAAAGGTTGTCCAGTTCTTGGAAGCCAACACTAAAACGATTACCACTACGGCTGAGATTGCACAAGTCGCCACCATCTCTGCTAACGGCGACGAGCATATTGGTGGGTTGATTGCGCAAGCAATGGAGAAAGTTGGGAAGGAGGGCGTCATCACCGTAAAAGAGGGCCGGACGATTGAGGATGAGATTGAGGTGACAGAGGGCATGCGCTTTGACCGCGGTTATATCTCCCCATACTTCATTACCGACGTCAAGACTCAAAAAGTCGAGTTCGAAAAGCCCTTCATTCTCCTGTCCGAGAAGAAAATTTCCTTGCTACAAGACATTCTCCCATCCCTCGAGACTGCCGCCTCCGCTCGCAGGCCGCTGGTCATCATCGCAGAGGATGTTGATGGCGAAGCCCTCGCAGCTTGTATCCTTAACAAGCTCCGCGGCCAGCTCCAGGTCGTGGCCGTCAAGGCACCCGGTTTCGGTGACAACCGCAAGAGCATTCTTGGCGATCTCGCCATCCTCACCGGTGGCTCAGTCTTCACTGATGAACTGGACGTCAAGCTTGAGCACGCAACAGCTGACCTCTTGGGCAGCACTGGCAGTATCACCATTACTAAGGAGGACACCATCGTCCTCAACGGTGCCGGCTCCAAGGATGCCATCTCAGCACGGTGCGAGCAGATCCGCGCACTCCTGAACGACCCCACCACCTCCGAGTTCGACAAGACCAAACTCCAAGAACGTCTTGCGAAGCTCTCAGGAGGTGTCGCCGTCATCAAAGTTGGCGGCTCGTCTGAAGTTGAGGTCGGAGAGAAGAAAGACCGGTATGACGACGCACTTAATGCAACGCGTGCAGCTGTCGAGGAGGGTATCCTCCCGGGTGGTGGTGTCGCACTTCTCAAGGCCAGTCTTGCGCTCAAGACAGCCGCAGCTGGCGAACCTGCCTCATCTGACCCTGATATCATCCCAACTGCCAACTTCGACCAAGGCCTTGGCGTTAGCATCATCCGCCGCGCATTGGCACAGCCCGCACGCACGATTCTCACCAACGCGGGCGAGGAAGCAAGCGTCATCGTCGGCACGCTTACAAACTCGTCCAACACCTCCTTCGCATACGGTTACGACGCGGCAAAGGGCGAGTATACTGACATGATCGCGCGTGGTATCGTCGACCCGCTCAAGGTCGTACGGACAGCACTCGTAGACGCTGCAGGTGTCGCAAGCTTGCTGACCACGAGTGAATGCTGCGTTGTAGATGGTGAGGAGGAGAAACCTGCTGGTGGTATGCCTGGTGGCATGGGAGGTATGGGCGGCATGGGCGGGTTCTAAGTAAGTGCTCGACGTTGAACCTTGTGACGCGCGGGGCATATCAATTTTCATCCGCCGTCAGTCGTTACCTCATTTATGCTGATTTATTATACTTTTGCTCTGTTGTTGCACGCCATTACGCCCCCCTCACCATCATGCACTCCACGTATTTGTAAACCACATTATTACTTACTTACTTGCATGGAATTGAAGCACCACTCAGTCTATGTGTCCTTGATGTAGTTTTCAGCATCTGTGCTCGGCATACCACTAGTTTCATGAACAGTTTTAACGTCCAGGCACCTATATGCACATGGTGTTGTTTCAGATGAATCATGTGATCTTGACGCGCAGTCTCATTGTAACAGCAACTCGGTGTGTCATCTTCGCGAATCTAGTGACCATGCCGTTGCCTGCTTCTCTCTCCCTGATCTTTTGATCTTCGCGCTCAGTGTAGTCAGGATCGGCGTCTCTCATGCCAACTGACCATCGACAGTATGGACATGCACGTGGAATATGTCCTGCACCCACCCCTCACCCATTCTCCTCAACCCCACTAGCTTGATTCCCGGTCTGCATCCATACCCCCTTCTTGTCCCACTCTTCATTTCGCTCACTACTTAATCTTCGATGCTCCAACGCACCGCTCGTTATCTACTTCATCGTTCCATCACACTCAGTAGCCTGGATGGCCAATATATCAGGCTTGAAGGTAAGGCACCCTGCATCACCTTTATATTCGTTTCGTCATTTTAACCCTCTATCTTCCCCTTAGCCAATGGACACTGAAAGGCACCCAAGTCCGCCGAGCATATTCCACTCCCCGACTCAACCATGATAAATTTAGTTTCGTCATTTCGTTCCGCCACGGACAATGCTGACGAATTTCTCCCGCCCATCATCCACTTGGGTCATCTCCAATAATACTACTGGAAGTTTTGGAACTGACTCCATGCCGGGGGCGCCCATTGGGCCAGCAATGCCCACGACCTTTGTCACCGATTTCTTACAAACCGGGCACCAAGTGCAGGAACCGTACGATGCGCACTCCGAGCAAACGGCATGGTTGCAAGGACGAATGCTACAAACAAACTGGTAAGCTTCAATGCGAGGAAAATAAGGTTTGATATCTAGTACGTACACACAGCCTAACATATTGTTTTGGCATTTGCATTTCTGCAAAGGGACACCCACGCCGGGCTCGTATGTGACGCCTGTCCCCTCACCCATCACCCGATCCAACATAGAAACAGACTTGATCGTCTTAAATGCGTCATATCCGTGGATGTCAGTTGGCACTTCATTGAAGATGTCAAAGAAGGGAAGGCCTGCTGCTGTGTACACTTTGACGTCAACTGGGGTTGGGGGCGCCATCATCTTGGTAATATGTTCGAAGTGGGCCGCATTCAGGACTTGTACGTTGAAGACCTTTGCCCTCTCAGCGTCCCAGATACGTGGATTATTGCAGTCTTCATTGATGGCCTGCTTGATCATCCCGCCAGCGCCGAAACTCATCGTTGGCAACAATTCCCCGCCCCCCCTCAGTCTCAATACTAAAAGGATCGTCGAATTTTTTTGAATATTGCAGTCCGATAGCGTGAGGCCATCTTGGAGTTCATTTCCCGTCAAGATGAGCCGTTGCTGGTCCGGCGGAACTCCTTCCTTGTCTTGAATCTTTGATTTGAGAGCGTGTATAGTATCGCAGCTTTCTGCCCAGAGAGTTATTGTCTTCCCCGTGAGGGTCTTCACAAAAAGACTCATGCCGCTGTAAGTGGTTGTTGGTGAGGGTAGTATTTTCAGGTTGGTCATTGTCATTTCGGAGCCGAGGGAGAGTCCAAGTTCGTGAGGTGTGCGATAGATATCTACTCCCTTGAAACGCACAGAAGTTTCATACGCCGGTATGACCTCGAATTGGATCCCGCTCGTTGTCTCTGACCCGGTGATCTGAATCTTTCTTAGACATCACTAATTCCGTGGACTCAAAAATGTACCTGATACTCAATCGAATAACCCGATCCATAAGGAACAGCAACAAACTGCTTAACTATACCTGGACCAGTTGCGATGCCATCTACCCATGGCTGTTCGGGTACGATAATGTAGTCCTGCTTTTTTTCAACGCCATTTTGCCGTTTGAGCAGAGTAGCCATGTTCGGAATCATAGGCTCGCCAGTGATGCCATTGACGCCACCAACATATATCCGAATAGCGAATTTTTTGTTGCTGTTGAACTGCAACCACATTGCTTCCCGTTCTACGGCTCGCAGCGATGTATGTGTGATAAAGTCTCAACCAAGACTGACCAAACTTACGGTACATTGCAAAGAACAAGCCGCCCTTCTCTACCATATCTTGTGGCAAGACATGAGAAAATTCGGAAACATTATAGAGTGGGAAGGCCCCAAGTCCAGGTGGAAGATTGTTTGGCTCCCCGGTTTCGGGTACACGGACTGTGCGCCGGAAAGAGATTTGAAGGGAATCGGAATCAACGGAGAGGCGATCAGTACTACATTCATTGCCATGGCGTGGAAGTTTGGCGCTGAGGGGCTCGCGGGGTAGGCAATGGTTGAAGAAGGAAATGAGCGGCTCATCCTCATTTATCTGGAAGTCATTTGGACCGTACAATGATTTTCCAGAGGTCACCTTGACAGGAGAATCCCTCGACATAGTAGGGATGTGCATCGTGTTACTGTAGCTCAAACCCGTGAATCGATCAAGCCTAAATATCAGCCACCGCTGAGACTCAACGGGGTTTTAATGATCTACTGTAACTGTAAACTCCGCACAATTAGTTTCAAAGTACGAACGAAGATAATACCCAGCTTCACTATGCTCTCAATCCAGCGCATCGATGCTGGAGACCAATATTCAACACCAGGGTTTGCTGAACAACTTGTTGTCCTGTGAGTTAGCTGTCTGACATGTCTGACCCATTTGAAGCGTAGTTCGAGGGACGGGTGAGGGACCTCATGTGGTACTACAAGAAGATTTTTAGTGGAGGAGTGGTTGGTTTGCGATTTTGCGTGGATAGGCCCAGCGAAAAACGTATGATGTGAGATTGTTGATATTCAAGCTAATGATCACTAGGGCTGCAATACTAGTCTGTCGTCCACATCTCGTGCTTCTAAGTGAACATAGCACCAGGTGTTTGATATGCTCAGCACGCTTGGTACTATGTTCAGTTGGAGGATCCTCATTGCTCAAACACAGTGAAATTTGCCCAGGAGTAACTCAACTCAGCGAACGACCATATACGATAAGAGTTCTGCCACGACGGAATCATGGATGAGTTCAGCGTACGTGCATCGAGTCTGGTCGGAAGTATGAATACAGGTAGATTCTATGGTTCGTGCTACCTTTTTCTTTATTTAACGAAAATCTCTAGGTGATTAAAATGAAGTTTCACAGGGCCTGAGCACAACGGGGCCAGAATGCAACAGGGCCAAGCACGTTGTGCGACCTAGAAGGAACGCTGCTATAGACCACCGGGCCACAACGTGTGGTCTCACTCACAATGAGTTTACACTGCTGTGGATGAAGCTACATTTTATGAAGCGAGTATTCAAGGCAGGGCTCCTTCAAACCAGCTTCTCGTCTTACTCGCCCGTCATGGACCCTATGGCCTAATTTCCATTAAGCGACCTTCCAACTGAACTTGTCTTCCTCATCCTCAAATATTCCGCGCAACCCATATTTGACCAGACCGACAAATATGAGGCTCAAATGTCCATACTCCTCCACACTTGCACTCTATCTCGTCTCCAAAGCCGTCAGACGCGTTGCGCTTCCCGAACTCCTGCACACCGTATTGCTGTCGAAATCTGAAAACTTGACAATGTTCGTCGATGCTCTACGTATGCAACAAGAGGATGCGGAGATCCAAAAATAAAACACATTCCGTTTGAAGTGCGAGGAGGAACAAACACAAAACGATCTTTATTTTGTAGTACGCACCCCACGTACACAAGATATGGATTGGGTGCTCTGATGCGAATATCGTACCAGATCACTTGCTCCACCCGCACTTATGCACCGGCACGTAAGCTTACCATCAGCGTCCTGATACCGGCGCTACTCGCTACGCCGTCCCTTGCCCTTGCTTGGACAAGTCTGGAGCTTTTTCAGAATGCCTAGAACATGCATGGAAGTCCTGTGCAGATACGAATGCCAACGACGAACATTCCCCGCATTCATGGAATACCCAAACCCTGACACTGTCGGGTGAGACAGGTCGCCGGCGGCCAATGGGAGCTCCTCAAAAACACTCCCTAAGGATCCATTTCCTTGCGTCAATCTCTCGCCTCACCTACGGTCCCACACAACCACATTCGACGAATTTCTTTTTATAGCCATGTCTAATGGCTTATCTCGAAGCTACCACCTACCTCCGTGGATGAAGAGCATTCCATGGCTTTATCTCAAGAACCTTCAAACTTTCTCAATGGCCTACCCGCATATCAAACCCCCATTCGATATATATGATTTCATAGAGCTCAAAAAGAGAAAGGGAAGAAGCTTTCACGTAGAGCTGCTGACGTTGTCTGCAGGCTTGCTGACTCGCCGTTGCGATGATAGCTGTGATTGGAGGATAAATGCGTTTGCTGATACTGGTCCTGGCAAGGAGTATATTCGATCGGATAGAGTTCGTTTGAAAGTGCCCCATTCTCCCATACAATTTCGGTATGATGATGATGATTGCGGGTTATGCGCCTGACGAAGGGTGTTATGAAGCTGATAAGGGATATTATGATATGACTGGGGTTATATGTATGTACATGGTCGCGATACCCAATGGACATGATTAAGCCTTCGTTACTGTGCACCATTGAATGTGTCTTGGTTCCAGGTCTTGAATCAACGTTAACCTTAAACAAAAAAGCAGGCTATGATGAGATATGAAACCAACAGAGTCCGGTGTCCAAAGAGTTCCTTGCCAAGTCAAAAGGTGATAGGATACACGTCGAGTAGGGAAATGGTCCCCAGCTTAGTCTTCGCGGGCGGATGCGCTTCCAGGACATTTTGACATCCACTCGCGAGGCGTTCAGGGGTGCTAGAAAAAGCTGCTTGCTGGAACACTAAGCTTGATCTCCCGAACCCGTCTTCGAAGAAGTCGCCTTGAAGATTTTTCGTGCAATAATTGATTGTGTAGGCAACACCTGCACAATAAACTGCTATACCAAGAGCCTCAAGTTTGAAATCGCATGCATAGCGATGAAGCGCTCTAACAATATTGATCTCAACGCGTACACATTTCGTTTTGATAAATTTATAAATTTTACATGCAAGCGATATTGGTGGGATCATATCTATAGGCGTATCATCAGCCGAACGTCCTCGACCACCAAGGAACAGCTGCAAAGACTCACCTAACATCCTACATCTTCGCCTTCGTGTTCCCCGAACCATTCACAATCTCATTCAGGATCTCGACAAGTGCCTCACCAAGTTCGTCTGGTTTCTCTTGCGGAACCTAATAGGTTTTAGGAACACAATATCTTACAACCCACGTCGTCAGAAAAATAAGACGGAGCCACGTACCAGATGTCCTGCCCCCTTGATAGTCCGCTGAGACACTACCCTATGCTCCGCAGCGTCTAAAATCTCCTTCTTCGCCATTTTAGATCTATATAAATCCCGTCACACTACTGTCGACCACGAGCGAAATGAAATGAAAACAACGCACATAAATTCCTCAAAATCAGCCCAAACAACATGAACCCCCCTCCCAGCCTCCTCCACCGCCCTACACGCACGCCCGAGAGACTCGGGCTCCACCGTATGCGATAAACACGCATACAATGGGCTCTCTTCGTCCTTCCTCAACGTAGGCGTCACATAACTCTTCCTCTTCCCCGCACCAAGTTCGGACTCGTTGACCTCTTCAAATCCATACCTCACATAACTGCTTAAAACCCTCTTATCCCACTTCCTCCAAACGCCTTTCCCACCAACCAACCACTTCGTCAATGCTTCCCTATCCGTCCAGCGATCGCGTTTAGCCAGTGACCCTCGGACGTTTGCGGCTCCGTGGATGGAGCGAGGGTCAGTAGGAGTAAGAGAAGGAACATCAATGTGGGTTCGATCATTACGAGAGCAAAGGGCGTAAGAGAAGGAGGCATGGATGTGAGTGCAAATATCCAGAGAGTACAACTTCCTGAATGAGCTATTCCTACTACTGTGCTGGACTTGAGCGAGGGAGTAGAGAGGAATGCTTGTAGGTAAAGCGCAATATCTTTCGTTGCTGGAGGTAATGTTAGTATTAGTAGTTATACATAAGGAGGAAAAACGTACTGCACATCGCCTTCCCAGCTGTCTTGCGCGCATCAAGTACGGGACGATTGAGAAGTGCCGTTTGACCATGGTTGGGGAAGTCAAGCACCCATACATCTCGGATCGTAGCGCGAGTTTGAGCGTGCGATAAGCAGGCGCGCGATAGCAGGGTCGTACTGTTCCTTATCTGAAGCATATTTTGGGTCAGGGTGCGAGATATGGCCGCTCATGGATGGAAGAACTCACGACCGGCAAGTCCGTGCGTGAACACGAGTGTGAGACCGTCCTTGGTGCAGGAGACGGGGTAGTACAGCGTAGAACACTTGAGTTCGACCGGGTCTGAGCCTAGAGTTGTATGTAATGAGAGGACGCGCCTCTCGGGCGCCGGGAGCTGCGACATTTGGCTCCAGTGTTCAACCAAAATCAACCTGTAATAGGTTGTTCGTTAGAGAGGGACAAACTGATAGACGAACCAAGGGCAGCGCTACTAGTAGCGCCAACTTTCTCCCCAACCATGTTAGCAACAAAGTTCCGGTTACTTCGGCGAGTCGCATCTCTCGTGGAAATCGGGCGTTGCCGGTTTGACTTCTCCGCTTCAGATCTTTGCAATGTGTAACTCGCATCTCTGTCGCAACCAAGTGAGGTGTCGTCGTAAGGGAATTCCAGTTCCTGACACAGATTCATGCACCCAGTGACATGACTTCCTACTCGTACATTGTGTGGAGATCGCCACTCCCCAGGGACTACGCCGTACTAATTTTTACCAACTCCAATCAGAAACTCCTGCTAGCTTTCTTCCGAGTGTGGTCGACTTGTGGGAGTTCCTACGAATAACGCAACCGTACTCGTGCCTTGTCATTTCTATAGGATTGTCACAGGTCGGTGTCAGGGCGCTCTTGCATGATCAGGGATCATGGGGTACAATGATTCAATGGTGCCCTTTCCCCAGAAACTTTCAACGCCACCTACCAACAAATGAGTCGGTTCCGCTGCAGCAACTGCTCAAGACTCAAGCGCAGTTTCTTCGCACGTCGCACAGCACCACAGCTTATCATGGTCTTTGCCTTACAACTACAAGGTGAGTTGTTGGAGATCGCTCATAACTGAACGCATCCCACATCCCAAATTGGTTGTCTCCCCTGCCCAGCCCACTGCCTGACTAGTTTACTAAGCAATGTCTTATCGTCATTCCCTCCTGCGGCGACTTATCTTCATAATATATCTGCCTCAGAACTTGTTTACATAACCAACCATTGTATGGTTTGATAACATCAGGTGGGATTATGTGTCATTCGCTAGATAAATGATAAACGATTTTCACAGGCCGACTACTGATAGGCCGAACACAGGCACTACGTATAGTAAGTACTTCGTCACCCCATTGAAACAGACAAGAAGGCATGTCAACAATCATGAGCGTGGATGGAGATGTCGCAGATGTGCAGGAAAATCAAATGCACGCTGAACTTTTTCGAGTCCGTACGTCTGTAAGTTCCCCAAATTTGCCAGATCAGAAAACCCTGGCCTATTACATAACATATCCCACCAGTGACGAGGGAACGGCTCGACGAATCGTCGAATATTGCTGCTGCTTCTCGTGGTGGTCATTATGTCCGGTCTTCACTTTTGGGACGAATGTAGCGCCCGTTGTTTTTTTTTATTGATGGTAGAACGAACGATGTAGGATGCGCAGAGACTTGGTTTTCTTTCTTTTTTAAATCAAATTTATTGTTCATAGGGTCAAGGACCTATGTCAAACATAGCCTTCAGGGATTTGAAGGCACAACTGCTTCTACATACGAAGGCCACCCCTTCCTATTCGTACGATGCTCCGCGTCTGACGTGCAGCCACCATCAAGGGAAACAGAGCCATGATCTACAATTGCGCATGGCATGATGAATGGTCAAGCCTTAAAGTTCCCCGACCTCTATCCTGTCTACATAGCATTAGAACAAGCCGGTCTTTTTAGAGGATCAGGGAAGGGTCACTTTCACAGGGAGGATTGGAGATTGCGCCACTGTAGATGGGACCACATAGCATATGATGGGCCTGAAAGGAAAATTGGGCTAGGACTACTCAGGTTCGCTTGTACGTCAAACCCTGAAACTTTCCTGAACACTGACTTGGGTTTGATTGATGAAAAGGGAACAGTGTAATCAGTGGCGGCTGATTTATGAGTAATAAAAGCTCAGACATCATAAACCATTGGAAGAGCAACCTACCGAGTAGCAACTGTCATCCCAGATCAAGCCTTGCGCACCATACACAGGCTTGTCAGCGTCAGTTCAGCGTATAACAACACTGCCAGGTACCACTAGCACAAAGTCATATAAGTGTGGTTACTGCTATCCGGGGCTCGCTCACTTTTACGGCATTGCAATGTGTATTTGATTTTTTATACTCAATTTGTATTGAAATGTTTAACGTTTCATTTCAGGACTTTGAGTTTCAATTGGGTTGGCAAACTGAGCCGCGCCACGTTTTCGCCAATACCAGTAGTACCCTGTAGTACCTGGATTATAAGTAAGTAGATGCAGTCTACCTTAACTTGTCTTGTGTAACCTCCCTCCGGTGCAGCGTCACTAAGCTACCTTCCTCCCAGCTTTCAGCAATGAGCGCCATGTCTTCATTTACAATTCAGTTCATAGGTAGGAGCAGAGCATTAACATTTGTGCTTTGATTCTCTGTATACTGAGTATATATTATCGTTCAAACTTTTAGGGTTGACCATCTCTTTCGTGTCAGTCTGTCTCGGTTGCCGAACGCATTTGATACCCGCTTAAATAGTTCTGATAGGCAACTAGGTGTTGCTGCTGCCCAGGGCTTCTGTTATTATCGAGCCTTCCCTTGTGACAAACTGCTTCTCAAGTATCTCGTGAGTACATGACAATATCACTTATATCCTCCAACTGAGGACTTTTAGGTTGTCACTGTCTTGTTTGTTTTCATACTTATCGTATGCATTGTTTAACTATGATCCAGGATTCTGAATACCATCGGGGCGATATTGACCAGTTTCATGTACTGGTCGTTCTTTTACAATTGTTTTCGAAGTACATCCCCGAGGTGTCAGGCATGGTGAGCTGCCTCACGTGCATAATCATGGTGTCTTCCGGTTTTAACGTAGTTGCAGGGACATGGCGGTGAGCAAGATGCCTTTACTTTCAGATCGAGCATACCCAACTTGAACTCGACCTACGGCAGGCGATGATCCTTCTCTTTGTGAATGTGAGTTCCAAATACGTCCTCAGGATCAGTTATCTGATATTATTTCCAGTATACCTTACCATTCATCGTGCAAAGGTACCGCGCTAATTGCTAATACGAGTTATGCTTACCTTTTGGCGCCGCAGTTTTTATTGTCATCGTGTATGGATAAGTACGTCATCATACTTTAATTGTACTATGTGCATCTGTAATTCAACTGTGTACACAGTCAGCGGCAAAAACTTCTACGTCACTATACCGATAGTAGGTGTTCCTTCGCATTAACGAGATCAATGACCTTACGTCGGTGAGCAACAGATTTTGTTTACAGCTTCGTCTTATGGTGAGTTTCGTTGTGCACTAAATCTCGGTTGTGGTCTCAGACCTGTTTATGATAGTGTTCGGTTTGAGTTAGTCGGCTGGACAGTGTTCACTTTGTGCATGTGACTGACAGTTCTCTTTTGCATTCAGTACTTATTCCACCGCAGTGAGTTTTTTTCTCGATAACGCTTGAAGAACCTAGTTCAGCAACATATCTAGGGAGGACGGGGCTTTCTCGAACCACGCAGTGCGTCGGATTATCTCCCTGAATCCTTTCCTGACATCTTTTTGGTAGATACTCAAAATCTCTGTTGCAAGAGCAGTTCAGACCGTTTTGTGTGACTCCATGATCAGTCTTTCCGTCTACTTTTACCTACGCTCTGGAAGATCTGGTGTCCACCGGTATGTCGATGTGCTGCAACCTAGTTAAAGTATTCACCCATGTGGTGTAGCACGGATACTCGTATCCAGAGCATAACTAAGAATTTCACCAGCATGGGCTTTCTTGTGAGGCAAGTCTTGTACCGCTTTGATGCGATGACTACTAAGCACCTTATTTCGTGACAGTTTGTTGGCTATCAGCATATGCATCTTGGTATGCAGCATGATCTATGCAAAACTTCTTAACTAAATGACAATGTCCAGTTCTGGGCAAACTCGTCTGTTGCCATCGCAGGGGTAGCCACGGTTCTCAGAAGCTGTGAGTGATGCCTTCTCCTGAGTTATTGTCGTTCCAGAGTCTGAGATGGCATGGATCAAATAGCATATGCAAATTCGTTACTGTCCACGTAGGTGAAACTACGAGCTGATCATCCACATTAACTCATGGTACGACTACTAGACTCAACGCCAGGAAGCAACCCGATAGGCTTCCAACGATGGAAATCGAACTTCCAACGATTTCAGGGCACATTTCGAGATAAAGTGGCTACCCTGCGTGCGTCGAGTTCTAGATCTTTGTGTCCTTGTGAATGTAATAGCTCAACACTTAGAATATGTGTCATCTTTATGTATTCATTGCATGCAATGCAAGTCAGTGGAACACCACATCTACTACCAGTAGTTCCGGCGCCAGCATATGCAACTACCTCCAATAGACTGCTCTTCCCAGCTGTCGAATAGAGACCTCAGATGTTCACATCACTCAGTCAACATTGTATACAACGAATTATCATTGAGCCTTCTCCATACAAGTTGCTGCCCGTGTCCCTCGATCATTTCGAATGGGGGTCGTCCAATATCCACGGGTAGTGGATATAAGATTGCAGTAGAATACTGCATGCACGCAGGAACTGTAGCGGAGCCGGAGTGACGGATGGAAACCGGTTTGGTTTCAGATACAAGTACAATATACAGGCTGGTGTCATATTTATACATAATCATGGCTGGTGAGAGATGCCATGGTTATGTATGGCTCATGCTTACCCTCGACCACTGCTGTATTTATGTATGACAGGTACTTTTATGCATAATGGTGTCGAGATCCTTTGGTAGCTCATTTTGGTCGTTCTGGGCTGCCTTTGATACGACAAGTAGACGTTCGATGAGTGACAATTCGGGTGTTACTCAGGTGCGAAATCGTCTCTGAACCATAATCAGTCTGACTCACAGACCAGACAACGCTGGACAAAACGAAGTGGCCAAAGTGACTTTGTGCAACTTAACCGACCATCGAATCGGAGGAGGTGCTAGATAGTGGCAGTATAGATTCCACATCTAGCGGTGCGGCAATATTGTACATTTTATCGAGACAACCATTTCACCTATGAGCGTGAAAAGCGAGGTGAATACGAGCCTATGAGGTACATCTGTCATGGAGGAAATGGGACAGTACTAGCAACGGAGTCTGAGAGCCTAAGGGGTCAAGAGGAACACTGCGTGGGAGTTCGAAGATGACGACAATAACATGAAACCAAGTCATTTGCCTGTGATCTCACTTAAGTACAGGCCAGGGAGCGGATACGGATTCTTCATAAGACCCTTGTGCTTCCTGTTCAGCTTCATCAAACTCCCCAGATACCCAAATATGTTTCCGCGTATCGCAGCATCGTGCAGCGCTAGAGGATTCGCATCGTGGCGCTCAAAAAACGACCTATAAACTTTCTTCAGCGCCTGGATCTCAGCATCTTTTCTACAATTCATGAATCCATAGTCGAACGCAATAAAATTCTCCATTCTACTCTCCGGATTTTGTTTATTAGTCTGGATGACAAACTGCTTGAGGACCCAGACAGACTTGCGTATACGGTGGTGTTGCAAGACGTCCGCAAGGTAGCGAAGATCCACGTTGATTCCATTCTTGCGGAAGAGATCAAGAATACGTGCAGAGCGGAAGGCATCACAGAATTCGTCGAATGTGCATTTGGTAATGAGGACCTGATAACGTCCGCCCAGATACATTTCCTCCTCTTTGCAAGCGCATGAGCAGAAACCGAAGGGAATCCAGAGGCCATCGAACGGTGCAGGATGCACTTTACTCAACAGCATCACGTAGAACAAATAACATGATTGCCTGTCCTGAGGCATGCTAGTTATGCGGGCTCGTATGTCTGCAGGCGAGTCTGTTTCTGCGCCTCCGGTAAAGCGCCATGCGCGCAGAACCATGGCATCCCCTTCGACATTTGACTGCGTCTCAGCAGCAGATGGATTAAGAATGTGCTGATTCTGCAAGAACCAAGGGAAGTAACCGCCTCTGAGTTCGGCGGGAATCTTGTAGTATGCTGCTTTTATCTCTTCTACAAGCACGCCCCTGACCCGCCAGTCATTGATGGTCTTTGGGGGAATTCCTATGCGTCCTGGGTTCATCAACCCTGAAAATGATAAACGCATTAGGGGCAGTGTGATGATAGTTTCGGGGACTCAATCGACTCAGTCGACTCTACATGTACATACCGATATACAAGCCAAGAAGTTTGGACCTGTTCTCCACTGTGAATGCACGTTCAAACCCATAATCCTTGCAAGTCTGTGGATCTTGTGGGAACAGGTTGTTTCTGACGGCAAGCGCTAGATGGTCTGCGGTGGTGATGCGACGACGGGGTTTGCAGGCAAAGATGAGCGGTACCCATATCACCAGAAGTCCAAAAAGTAGATATGGTAAGCCGAGGTAAGCTCGTGTGATAACGTGCCACAACATGTCCATCATGGCGGCCAGGTGGCACTGACAGTTCGAAGTGATCACCTGCAAGGAAACGGGCGAAACGAACCCAAGAAGTTTGCAAGAAGTATTATGTAACGGAAGAAGCGAAGCAGCAACCTAGACCTGGTACCCTCCTCGCCAACATTAAGATTCATGTCAGCAACCAACCAACCAAGTTAACAAACATACGCTCCGAGTCGGACGTACTCATCATGATGTGAACTTGAACCTCACTAACACTTATGTAATCTCACTGTTTCCTCCCTCCAACCTTGCATCCAGACATTCGTACACTTGGAGGGTGTTATCGGCTGCAAGGTAGGCGTTACCGTGTAATAACTTTACTGACAGTTGTTCTTGGATTGTGATAAAAAGGCGCGTAAAACTAAACGGAGAAACAGTAAGAAGTAGGAAAGGAGATGCCGTGGAGGAACAAACCAAGAAGCCAACTACCATAGAATCAGGGATCCTCACCAACCACGTGTAAGCAACGAAGTCCTGGTCAGCAACACCCCATGGTGAGTCGCAAGTGAGTCACATCCCCCATACTAATACTATAAAACTACGCGCTGCCATGCGAATTTTTCTCACTCACTCCTTAACACACGCATTCGTACTTTTTCGACATCGTTCAAGGCATCGAGAACGGTTAATGAGGATTTGCCCAAGACGTGATGCATGTCGTCATCATCCCCTACCTTGTCCTAATTATGATAGCCCACTTTTCAACCACACCGCACACAGAGCACTACTCCCTAGTGGCATCACCTCAACTATCCACCCAAAAACTCCGGGTGCGTCTTCGGATACTTCAGTCGAAGGCGCCCTCAGAGTCCGAGTCGGGCTACGAACGACAGACACGGTGTTATTGAAAGGACGCTATCTACGGTATATCAGAGAAAACTGACTCAAGTCAAGTACGTCCTAGATAACTCCTCCAATACTCTTCACTCACAGAATAGAATCAACAAACCCAGCTTCGAGCGAACCAACACCCTCGCACTCCCTCGTCCGTTTGATCAGTCTGAGTTGTTCCCTTGAGTGGAGCTGCACCGATTTCTCAAACGCACGAGGGAGGTAATACTGGAGCATATGTGACGAAGAGGTGAGAAGGGCAGAGCAAGTTGAGGAATTTCACGCTGACAGATTGATCAGATATTGAAGCTTTGAGTACTCGCGTTCACGTTCGATGTACATCCCACTTGCTCGATATCGATGTAGGAAATGGTGTCATAGGTTTCGTACAGTCCTGTACGATACATATGTCCACCACTCCCTACACCGCACTGTGTATTATGTATTGACTCGAATCAAAACAACATCTTTCCCCAGCATATGCTCAACTTTGAAATCTCAAACTCGGAGATACGAGAAGGATATTTTATACACATTAACGACGGCCTAAATAATAGCTTAAAAAGACTCGATGCATCCCATCGCAGATACCGACTCTACGTTGTGACAGAGAAAACGATGAAATGCGCTCCCTGTTCAACTATCGCATCCCTCACGCGTTTGAAATAACAGAGATAGATAGATCTACTCAACTACATCAAACGCACTCGGGACGCAGGTATATGCGGAACACACAGCCAACTAGTGCCAGCCAGCTCCACAGTGGTATCAATCAGGACTCTACGCATCGTAGATAATTTGGATGGGATGCGCATTGCATATTAGAGGAGGAACTTCCCTCACAAACGATCCTAGAAAACCCGACGTGATCTTCATAAACCAGCACCAACACACCTCGTATACAACCGCTAACAAATAATACAGCTCCCACCCTCCGCTTTCTCAAGTCTTGCATCTAATCGTGCGTGGAGGGTACCGTCGGGTGCGAGGTAGGGTGTGTTGCTGTAGGGAGGGGGTTGTTAGCGTTTGTTGGTGGGGACGGGCAGACGACAGATGACGGAGCGGTAGCGTATATGGAAAACGGTGTAGATAAGGGCATGAGGAGTGACGAAATAGATGACGGGCGAGGAATAAACGAAACGGCAAGGCAGCAGAAAAGGGCGATACAGAAAAGCCAACCAAACCAAAAAAAAACACTCACTCCCATCCAAGATCATCGCTCAACACACCAATCAACGCATTCGTATACTGCGTGCCTTCCTCGGACCACGCAGCTGGTTGTGGAGGTCTGCAGGGTTTTTGTGAGCTGGGCGTAGATGTCGTAGAGTAAATTAATGGTGCAGGGGAGAGATGAACGGTGAAAATGAGAGAATGCACGGAAGAGACAAAAACACATCAGGCAATACAACACATCTCACAAGAATGAGACCCACCTAGGACCATCCCGCCCAAGCTCCAACATACTAAACACAGACCCATCCGACGTACGACGGGCAAGTCGATTTTTAGATTGAAGTCGTATCATCACGGGCGGTTTTGCTTGCGTAGGTGAGGTAGGCACTGGTGTTGAGGGAAGGGATGGGTATCTTGAGTGGGCAGGTGAAGATGATTCGGAGGGTAAGTCTGGTATCGAGGATGGAAGAGGACGAAAGACGTCGATGACAAGTCTTCCATCTATGAATGTAGGCGGGCTGTGCTCCATGAGACCGAGTGCGACTTGCCAGGGTCCACTCCCCGCACTACGAGTAGAAAGAGAGCTGGAGGAGGGAGAGGGGGAGGGAGAGGAGAAGAAAGTGAGCGACCATATACGTCCTACAAAAAATATGAGTGCGATGAGGAAGGAAATGAGAGGACACTCACCTCGTGCAATAAACTCTACACCTACCACACCAGCGACGCGCATTCGTTTTTGCCAGAGACGGATTTTGATAGATGCGCTAAAGGCAGCTTCACCATCGACCTCGCGGACGTCGATGTCATCTGCGGATGTGGAGCCTAGAACGAGGGCGTCTAGATCTTGTGCGTCAAGCCAACAACACAGAAGGCAAAAGAGCGTGCTCACCCGCTCTGAGTACAGGTATAAACGGCAACTCTCCCCTGCGAAGCTTCCCAAACAATAGCTGATCGCCACTCGCAAGACAGGCAAGACGGATGTCTGTAACGCAGGCATTGTTGAGCGGACCTGCGTATTGGAGCATATCAGGGAGGATATGAGCGTGGCGGTTGAGAATGGCCCAGTAGATGGGAGTGTGTCCTTCGAAGGTGGGTTGTTGGAGGATGGCGGAGAAGGATGAGGGAGATAGGGCAGATGCGCATGAGGCTAGGATTGGGGTAGCAGCAGAGTTATCAGTGGTGGATGTGGCAACGAGATCGCGAATGAGGGAGATGACAGTTTGGCGTGCTTGTTTGGTGCGAGCATTTGGAAGTAGGGAGAACCACGTTGAGGACGATGAAGATGCTGTGGGACGGGTAGGTGGTTCCGGTGAGAGACGAGGTTTCTCATCTAATACAACGGTTGAAACAGAAGCGATGGTGTCGTAAGAGGGAGGCAAGTCAACTTCGTCGTCGGCTTCATCGAGGTATTTGTCGAGCAAGACCATCTTGGCGCTGTGACTCGACGCGTTGAGGAGAATCAAAATTATATAGATCTAGAGGCTGCGGGCTACGCAGATGGCTGCGCAACACTAGGCGCTTAACTGCTGCGCCCTCGTGACTGACAGTGGGAACGACTACGACGGAACCAGTACATCGACCTAATTCATCTGTAGAACCTTGCTGGCACAGCATCTACTTACCACTGTGGCTCTCTGCTCATGAACTTAGTCAGTTCATCAACCTGTGTCTGAGTAGGGCGCCGAGATACTGTCTGCCAGTCATCGAAGATGTCCAACACGAGAACAGCATCATCAACTATACGTTCCTCTAGAACTATCTATCCGGGAGGTAGGATTGCATAAGCCATTGCAACAGCGAGTGAATGTGGAAGGTCTTTCTGAAGCTGTAGTTAGGATTTGCTCTCGCATTGGCCATGGCCTTGATTTCGGGAAGATCGGGATGTAACTTGGTGAGGAAGGAGCGAGCTGTCTCATATAAAGCTACTCCTCAGATATGTAGTAACCGTAGCACCTGAGCATTATGTTGCGGGGGTGGAAGGGTTGTGTTGATACGGTTTGGTTTCAAAGGGTAGTTCCAGGATCGCACTGTTGGTTTTGTTTGGTCTCAGCTGGTGAGAAAGAGGAATATCAGCCAACAACACCTGGACGCACCTGCATGCTAGACATCGCACTCATCGAGGCTGTGGAATTTGTTCAAGATAATTGAAAGTTAACGAAGATCCAGTTGGCTCCTATCTGTCAGTAATATCTCGATGGATCCGACGCCTTCATTTTCGCGTAAATCTCTGCTCAACGTTCCGTTGCTTGCCACCTTAGAACGGTTACATTTTCAAGAATTGAGTACTCGCATCCAGCAGTACTAGTCAACTTTTTTTCTTCGCAACGAGACCACTCTGTCAGGACGCATCAAACCATGGTAGAACCTCCAGCTCATCTTGCCTATTCGCGAGCGAGCGATCTGCAAGTTTAAGCATGTTGTCCAAATCCAACTTCAAGGGAAGACCCAATCAAGAGCGGACAGAACTGGGAGGCGATGACACAACTTCACAAGTCGCAAATTGATCTGGTAGTGTCACGGTGCATCGTCACTGTACGATTTCCCGTAGCAACGTCGGTTCAACCAATTAAGAATGTCACGATCCTATCCGAGCGATTCCTGCTGTAAGTATATACTGGTTTTGAGCGAGATACATAGGCGCAGAGGTACTACATTTGCAATAGCTAGGTACCCTTGGTTCAGAGGACGTCCATATCAGCACACTAATCTATGAAGGAGAAGGACGACGCACCTTATAATACACTCCCCTCCACGCATCCAAGTCCGAGCTAATTTAAACATCATTCCACCACTTTAAAAAGGGTCAATTAACCAACACGCATTTTGGATTAGAGATAGAAAATTCACAGAGAAAATGACTGTGACAATAGTTTCACATCACTCATGTCTCCATGGAATTGCGATCTCGGAGTTTCGCAGTTAGTCTAAGGAAAGTCTTGGATTGGCGTACGAGATAATGATTACGGTGCGCAAACATAGCATAGATATTGCATTAACCATAATCGCTATCTCGTACAGTAAGGATAGGGTACTTGAACATGGGCAGAGCTTTAGTCGTGAAGGTTTCGGCTAGTTCCAGTTGCTCATGTACATGTCCCGGGTGTTGCCGTGCAATTGTACAATTGTCCCTTCGTCAACTCTGCAACTATTGAGATTATCATTGGACAGGCCATTAATTGGATTTATGCGGCCGGGAAGAGTCTGACACTAGACCTATCCTTCTGCTTATCAGCCGTAATCGAATCCACCGCAGTTTTCAGCCCAACTCGATTCTTTTACCGCAATGCATCCGTCGTACAAGACCTCAATGACATAGATTAATATCGAAGCTTACATTCTACCTCTACGGTGCATACGAAGACCACTTTTATACCGTACGTATTCTATCCATGACTCGAATCGAAAACTTGCTTTTTCCGGGTACTGTCAAGTTTAACAACAATGCTTGGGAAAACATAGGTAAAACCAGGCTAAAGGAACTCTACCCATCACAGACCAGATTCAAGGCACCGCTCCCTATGAAGGTGATTTTTGGCTCCGCAGAGTACAGGGTCGTGTCTCAGCGGACTACAATTCAACTTGGGGGTAGGATATCTGGTGTGTAATCCCATCTCATTTCCTGTCGAGGTGGGTATAGCACATTGATCCTTCCAAATGTAGGTTCCTCAAGACGAACCAGGCGGATTTAGATCCTGTGTATGATTCAACATAGTTCGGCGAGCACGAAGGTGAAGATGTAGGAGTTAGGTGAGTCTCTGCGATCGTTCCTTGGCTATCGAGAACGTTCGGCTGATGATACATCTATGATGTAATGTCACCGATGTAACTTGATATAACAATTTGTAGATTTGTTGAAAACGAAACGCGTATGTACGCGTTGAGAGACTGTAAGAGTGTTTCAGATTCTTGGTGTCCAAGACAATCACGAGGGTCATTGTCAATGATACCAAGAGGCCTCTTGGATGACTTCAAAGCGCAAATTTAGGAGACGAAAGTTCGTGCTGTTACCTTCAGAATCAAGCCAGAGCTCATATCTGACCCTGCATTGGTTGATACAGCTTAAGGCCTCACAACTGGTTATCAAAACGTTCCAGACGATAGAAAGTGGCGAGTAAGCTCCCCGTACTCGAGTAGAGCTATGTCTGACGTGGGGTCTTTTTTTTAAAAAAAACGTTCCGGAAGCTCACCACTGGCCTGCGAAGAAACCAAGCTAGGCCATACTACTCGAGTTGCATTCTTGGCGTGCATCATGAATGCATCCTTGGCAAAATTCCCGCTACCTTGTGAAATGAGTCTCGTGCATGGGCTATGGTCTCAGCAGGAAAAATTATATCTTTAAATAAAATCCGTTGTGTTTCAGCGCAAAATTTATACAACCCTCTTCAATTGTTTGCTTTGTTCGCCAACGGTCTATCACTCATTCACTTGAAAAGCCATGCGGCCTATGTGGAAAGCCATCACGTCGACGGCAACACTAACAGACAAACAGTGACGTGGAAGAGCGTATGATTGACGGTACGGTAAGAAAGATTATGTATGCGTCGAGTTACATATATAAGTCGGCATGTATCTGTCCAATCAGCGTGGAGTACGCTGTCACGTAGTAAGCGCCAGGCTTACACCATGGCTCGTGAATCATACAGTCCCCATCGCATGCATTGGGTATGAGAAGTCCATAGTAAGTGTACAGTAAGAAGCACCGATTGTAAACAGGTCTACATCCAAGAAAAGTCATCAAAGCATCTATCATCATCTTCATAACACCCGCTGCCCCCCAGCTCCGTCAGTTATTCCGCAGGCCCACAATTTATCCCACGTATAATGAAACCGCCAAAAGTGTTCGCGACAGTTCGTGACCTCGACGGAAATACCATCCGAATGAATCCTCTTCTGTCCAGGATGGGTCACAGGAAACGGCGGTTCCATCCACGGGAAGGACTCAGGGTCCTGCTTGTACAGGGGGGCAGATACCGTGAGCCGCTCCACGTGCAAGTCTACTCCTCTTGTGTGATCGATATATGAACGTATCTTGTAGGGCTCAGCCAGATGCGGGTAGACAACTGAAAAAGTTTCCAGGCTCTTCATACAAGTCCACGGAATGTCGCACAGCCACGGACGCAGCAGGAATGATGTGAGCTTTAAGCCCCTGCTGATGTCACGAAAAATGTCCGAGTCCATGGGCAGATCGATCAGGTAGATGAGATGGGGGATTGATGCAAGGAAAATGGATCCCTTTCGAATGTTCTGGAAGATCATATGGGAGGTGGTATGACCCATTATCGTTAGACTTTGGGTTTTCCCTGGAAAAGGAGAGGGTCCGTGGTCAACATTGGGATCTGCGCGGGAGCTCGATGCATCTTCTACGCTCTGAACAACAAGCTTTAAATAGTAACAGTCAATCGCAAGTGCCGGTGCAGCCAGTAACACCGGAACTAGCACGCTGATTTCTGGAGCGAGATCATAGACGAATATTTCAGATTCTGCAGACGCTCCGATCCACATTTTCTGTACGACGGAGGTATAGTCAAAGAAAAGATCACTTTTTTCCTCTGCGTACGCTTTCTGCATAAGCAGAGCATTTGCGAACATCCTCACGCTGTCACTTCGGCGGAGCGAGATGGTGTGCAGCAATTTGGGCGGGGTGATGCGTCTCACAAGTCGAGAGACGAGACACAGGGAGAGGGCAGTTGCATAGGGATTTTGATCGTCATATTTCTCTTCTTGGGAAAACGTCGGTTCGACTGCGTAATTGAGAATGTTGAGAGCAATCTCGAGAGGGAGGTCGCTAAATCGAGAGCGGATAGCAGGCTCCATGATGGGGGAGTAAGATGCTAAGCTGATTAGGAGCCCTGCCTTTAATACTCGCATCGTGAATTGTGGCATCACATCCACAACAATAGATGCGCATTGTGTGTGGGGCCACAAGTTGTGACCCGGTGGCCCAGAGCAGACTTATTATTCCTTCTAGGTTGCACAATGTACTCTTCTCCTGTGGAACTTACTATTTGCTAGTTGCCACAGATTATCATAGCAATGATGTGGATGCGGCACGAACAATAGAATCCACCTTCCGACCATACTCGATGGCATGCAGATGAACTCGTTCAGGTTTCGTCATGGCACAGCTCTTATGGTGCACGGTTTATCACTGAGATGAGTTGTTTCCGGAAATTTTTCACTGCACTGGAGGAACAGGTAACACTGAGGATGATCGGTAAAGTGTGAGATAAAATCTATTTCCAAGTCGATTGAGCACCTGCCGTATTTCCTAAATCAACCTCATAGCACTCCGTCTGTGCGAACTACATTTGTCACCAAGCAGATCCTAATGCCAGATGCACTCAAGGCATTGATGAAACCGCAAACTTCGCTGGGTGAGCCAGTGTATAAGCCGCGCCTCTATCTTGAAGTTGTTGGACACCGGGTGCTTAATTGAGGTTGCATTGAGGTGCAGCAGACTGGGTCGACTCTCACGCTCACTGTGACAGAAGATGATGGCACAGGATTTTCATCGTTACCTGAGTAAATGACACTGAAGTATGGAGCAAGGTGAAAGAGAGGTATTTGCGAAAGCAAAATGACTACATCACGAGAGCATCACGATAATTTATACAACAACTTGATGTTGGACTAGCGTACTACAAGTCCATGTATGAGAACGAGCCTGAGTGTAAGAACGAACTCAACCGTGACGTCGATCCAAGGTCACCACCTGAGTAAGGAAAGTCTTGGATTAGCGTACAAGGTAATGACTAATGATTGAGATAAGGTTTGAATAAATAAGGACCCGCAAACTTTTTGACAGGACAACTTCGTTGAGTGACTTGCTCGACGACCGCTCAATTCTAACTTGAAGTAGGGCCATCGTGCAAACGTTATACAAGTTCTAAAGTTGGTCTGTTTTATCTAAATTCCCAATATTCACACTGGAAACAGGCATCTTTCAGCGATGACATCAGGAGCGAACAAACTTCTACCAGCCACTACGATCTTGACAACACTACTGAGATCGAGTACATGAATCTCAGCGTCGAGGACAGATCTCTGCTCAGAGTTCGTCAAAAGCTCTTGTATGACCTGTATCTACTTCGCAACTTACATAAATAAGTACCATGACAAAACCTGGAATGGATACAAGCAAATTCTCCCGCTCCCTGCGCGCTACCTGCCCCGGCTGCCCGTCGTAAATCAATCATATCGATTCTCTCCTGAACTACACACTACTGCTAGTTGACACGTGGATGCGCTCCTGAAAAGCAATTGAAGTCATAGCGGTTGCTATATCAGAGTTGGCCACGAGCTCAGCGTGATATTCTCGAACACCGAGGATGAGGCATGGTCCCAGCACAAACAACTGCACGAACTGGAATACCTGAGCGAGACCAAGATAAATCTGAGCATCCAGGTAAGACATGTCCTATAGAAATTATGAATCATGGTCACATGTAGAGGTCGGTGACAGATCGGCATACCGCTGAGAACATTGGAGAGAATACATCGATTTGGTGGCAAGAGATAGCCAAAAAACTAGCACGTGCAAAACTTTAGCGGAACAAGAGAACCGCATTTATATGATAAGCTCACCTTGCAAAGTAGCTAACGTGAGTTTGCATTAACACCGTGAAACAGTCCCCGATAATACCTCTTGTTGAGTGTCGTCGCAGTTCACGGAAGTGTTTAACAGCAATCCACACCGCGAAACACAGTGCAAGGACCTCCCATACAGTGGCAAGTATCCAAGTCATGAAACACAGAAATACAGAATTTCTCGCGTAGCCAATGGTGCACTGATAGGTGCTAGAGAGAACGAGTACCTCTGGTATTTTTCAATGACCCTGATATACTTGAACAACAGATTATTAAGGCTCACTCCCTGACATCTGCATCATCTGTATTGCAACCATAACTATATTGGCGATTCTGATGGCCAGAAAGATGACGACGAGAAATATCAGCACCTTTCTGGATTGCTGATACATGGCATGTAACCGAGTTATCATAATGACTTGCATGATATTTCAGTCAAGTCAATATCACGGAGAGGCGTATAGCTCACCGCCCAGTATTACATTTACAACCTCACTCATCCAATCAAGTGCGTTGTACACGATAAGGCCTGACAAATTCAGCAACATTAGTTATCAGCTTCGGAAGATCATAAGTGTGAAATAAACTCACAACTGTGGGAGGCGTTACGTTGAATCAACGAATTGTTCGAGAATCTCACCCACCCCTACATGGTAGTTCAGTGTCCGGACGGGAATGGAATGCATCAGTATAGAATACTCACTGTATCTGTCATCGAAATCGTTGGAATACTGACTGTATGCCGCTCGTCACAAGAAAGAAACAGATTCTATGCGAGGAGACATACTCAACACGTCCATCCTGATTGTGAGAGATGGGTAATGAACGCAACACCAATGGCTTCAACATCCAAACGTACACAGTATATCCTATTCCAGCATAGCGCACCTAGGATATTCTGAAGTCAGCAAATCTTGGACTTGCTAGGCGTGAATATGGAAACGTGAGGTACATACACTGAGATAGAGAAAGGTCATTAGAGACCAGCGTTGCCTCTGCCATGAACAAGTTCAATATTTTCACGTCGGTCATTTGATGTAGGAGTCCGCTCACCCAGATCAGTTCAACTTATAACACAATTCTAAGAGAGTTGGCTGCCCAAGAAATGGATCGACCTACCTCTTGTCCGAACGTAAGCGCTAAGAATACCATCAGGATATCAGTGGTCTTTTCATACTTAAGCTTGCTCACCCCAATCGTACATTAGCCCGACAAAGGTGGCAACTGCGAAATTGAAGTCAAGGCGAATCGAATAATCACCGTTATCACGCGGTTGACTCTCCACAAACCTATAAAATAGCTGGAAATAAGATTCCCATTGATGATTGGCCACCAACTTGGATCATTCGAGACAACAGTCATACTGTCAGAGGATGGGAGTGAGTGAGCGGGGGAACTCGGTGGACGTATAACGATCACATTCATGCTTGATATACCACAATTCAATATTCAGCGCCGAAGTGATATTTGAGGAATGAAGTGTTTCAGCAATCTGAAGTCGATCTATCGATATTGCAGTTACACCGTGTACACCGTGGCACTCCAGTTCTTCCCGAATTTTCACATTACGTTCCCCAGAGAGCCTGAACTCGTGCTGCGCCTCTTTATATTTCATGCATTAGGGATATTGATGGCAGCTGTTAGTGCCGGTGAAATTGCAAAGCAGCGACTCGCATGGAATGTTTGAACCCCGCAAAAGATCGGCTCCGAGAACCGTTCTTGGTTTCGGCCAATTTCGGCGACGTGCGGTACAGTGCGATCTTCGAAGTATTAATATTGAAACGCGGGCCAATCGACTATGCGCAAATCCCGTGCCTCTAGTGTGGGCGGAGGATGCACAGGCCCTTTCATTTATCTATTTCGTTCATACAGCCCTGCACCTGATGAACACGTTCAAGCTGCATCTTTCACAGTTTTTCCCTATACCCAAATTGAGCCTCGGACCCCATCAGGATTGGCTTGGATTGAAGTACGATTGTCGACTAGACTCGTGACCAGTCTGACGTACGTCCTTTTGAGAGTGGGAAATCTTGACGTAGTCAGACTGGTCGATCTCGGAGAAATTTGGCAGGCGAAGCACGGAGTTTGAAAATTGCAGGTGCCTTTTGTGCCGACGCCGTGTCGTCGTCCATCATATCATACGGATATTGCTACAGCTCTATGTTATGACCGGCCCAAATCATGAGCTTTAACGTTGATTCCGTATTGCCCATGTCCATATCTGCTTTGAATGCTCTCGACAACCTTCCAACGGACTTTACAAACACGCTTTCAACCATACAGTTCCAGCAAGTACTCGAAGCCTTCGCGCACCTTGATTTCGTCTCGAAAGACACCAAAAATCCGAAGTTATTTCAACTCAAGGCTCTCGTATCTTTACTGGCAGGAAGAAATGTGATCCTCCAAGCTGAAACTGTGCGGGTGCATTACTTCGGAAAAATCCATCCCTCCAAGTGGCCATGCTAGGTTTGTCTGAGATGGTATACAGCAGGAGGTCCGTAGCTGTCATCCGCATGCCACGGAGCATTTTCAGCAAAGAGATTTTTTTTATTCTGTGTCGAGGCTGCGAGGGTCCACTGTCGAAGGATAGGGCTAGCATAATCTCCTAGGTGTGCGCGTGAGGTTGCGGCTCGTTCCGGGTGCTCTGTACTGCCGCATGGCACAGAATTTCAGAGGACAAAGGAAGGCACATAGGGAGGTGGAGCACAAATTGAACCCGAGCACCCATGCAGGCAGATGTAATGAGGATGATGGGACATCAGTCTAGTAGTATCGGATAGAGAAGTGGTGCAGATAGATCCCCATGGTCTGCTCTGGAAGGAAACCATAGTCCAACACATGCATGTCGTATCTAGTAGTATCACATACGAAGTACCAATGAAAGCCGCTCAGATCTCTAATCTTCGGGGAGAACATGCATCTACAGTATTTCTACCGTCCTGACGTCCATCGGGTATCGAACAGAAGCCACATCTTTGACCTGTGCAATGATATCACGATCCGATGCAACCCTCTTGTATTCTCCGCCGCGCTGCCGCGCTAGCAAAAATGCGCCAAAAGGCTGCCCAAGGCGAATAACTAACCGCAATGCTCGCGATTCTAAATCATCCACCTCCTGTTTTGCAAGAGAACGGCTAGGTGACTCGTCTGACGGGGAGGAAGGTGGCGTCCAATAACCTTCCCCGCTCTCCATATCGTCTAGTAGATTTGCAAAGTCTGGTGGCTCGAGGAGAGACCGATCCCAGGGATAGACAAGCACAAACGTTTGATGAAGGGGCCTTGTCCGCGAGAACTCAATCGGCTCTTTGGTGGTGATCAGCAGGTCATAAAGCCCGTCTGCCTTGACTTCATACCGAGTCTCCTGGGATGCACTGTAGCTCAGACTGACTTCTGTAACACAGAACGCTACGCAAGGCAAATGCAGTCTGCAGTTCGCGAAACGAGCAGCGCTCGTGTTATCAAGCCGGTCGTAAAGATTCGAAGCCAATTCCACAGCCAGAGGATTTTTTCGCAGCGAAGACATAGCTGTCTGAATCTGGTCTTCGGACAAAGATGGAAGGGTGCATGGAAGAGTGGCGTAAGAGGTAATAAAGGCTGGAAGACAGCTATTGAACTCGGAAGGTTGTCCAATCCAGTCGAGGACGGTGATGTCGCCCGACCGAGCCACGATCTCCTGTAGGAGCCGCCCGAGCGCGTTCTGCTTCTTCTCGCCATAGATTACAGGTAGGTGGACACCGAAGATACCAAACAATGAGTACGCGATATCTTCTTGCAATGTAGTAACACGTGATGATGCCCATTGAAGCCTCCGCCGGGAGTCGATCATCCCCGGACGGAAGGAGATCAGGGCCCGTGCATCTATGCCCGTCGCACCCTCCAACTCCTTCATGATTGTGGGGGACTCTTTGTGATTGGGAGTGCGATCGTCGAGATATAATGACCAATCCTTCTGATAAAAGATAACAACTTTCGGAGCGACAAATTCTTGAAATGTCCATCCTCGCTCGTTCCAAACACTGTTCGCCAGTGCACCAGACTGGGATGAAGGGGGGACATCGCATAGGTAGACGATAGTAAGCGCTGAGTGGCGGTACCATACGAACATGGAGTTGACCGATTCTTGAAGCTCAGTGTTACTCTTCTTGTCGATGCAGCATGTATCCATCCATGCCCAGCAATACCCAGCGTCACGAGCGATTTCACAGAATGACTGCAGTTTCTTGATACCACCAAGTCCACTCAACTCGTACACAACTTTGTCCTGGATGTCGTGCAGCAGCGCCTCCTTCTCTTCCCATCTGTGTGATAGCAGGACGCAGCGAAAGTACATCGCTACCACTTCCTTGATGCGCTCCATTTGGAGTTCTGAATGCTTTGTTATGAATGACAAAAGCTCTTTGTACTTTGCACTCGTTTTGAAGGCGTTTAGTTGTGCCGCCCGATCGCACAGAAGACCCGTGGAGGTATTGAGTAGACGTAGCGGGGCATATTCGAGTTCAATCCAAACCGCTCGTTGAATAGCTTCTTCTCTTATCATTGCATCTGGGTCTGAGGGTATTGAAGTCGTGGCTATGCCAGTATCATCAGCCTAGAGTATATTAGTCGAGCACAATCAGATCTTTGAATGAGAGTGTCACGTACACTGAGTGCCGACTTGTTAACCTGGCAGGGCGCGTTCAGTTGTGAGAATGTAATACAATGAAACATGCCTGTCAACTCACCTTCGAATCTGACAAAAGGTCGTTGAGGCCAGCTTCAATCACAGCAACATCCCGTAAGTACACGTTTTTGTCCCAGCAGCCAGTGACTAATAGCTTTCCATCCATGGAAAAGGATACACAGTACACTTCCTCTGCGTGCTGGAGGGGGGATCTGATGGGTTGGCTGTTCTCGAGGTTCCACAATTGCGCTGTCTTGTCGCACGATGCGCTTGCGAGGATGCGGTCATTTGGAGATACTGCAATGGCAAAGACACCTTCGGTGTGCTCTTCCAGTATCGCAATTTGCTTCCACTTGGTTGTATCCCATGTCCTAATTGAGCAATCGAATGACCCGGAGATGAGCATTTTTCCGTCCTTGGTCCAAGCCAGGCAGCGAACAGAGTCCGTGTGTCCTTCAAGAATAGTGACAAGCTTGCCAGTCTTTGCATTCCAGATTTCGACTGAGTGTGTTCCAGTGAAGGGCCCATCACGTCCACCAGTTGCAAACATGGTCATGTCTGGTGAATAGACGACTGCCCACACTGTTTGGTGCGCACTGGTCACGATCGATGCTCGAAGTGTAGCTCCCCCACTTTCCACGTCCCATTGCCTTGCAGTCCCATCATCAGATCCGCTTAACACTCTCCGACCATCTCTACTCCAGCAGACAGATATCACCGCTTGTCTGTGCCCCGTCCATTTAGCCATAACCTTGCCGGTGTCGATGTCCCACAACCTCACTGCATGATCATCACTCCCGCTAACCACTTTCTTCCCATCTGGAGACAATGCTATACTGTGCACTTTACTTTCTCCATCTCTCCAGTCTTCTCCAATTTGTGCCCCATTCTCCAAGTTCCACACTCGGAGTGAGCTGTCATATGAACAAGTGATGATCTGCTGTCCGTTGGGCAGGTGTATGACGCCCGAGATCCAATCAGTGTGTCCTTTGAATTCCTGGCGGAGTGTTATCTCTGATGTATCCTGCGCCCCAGCAACGGATGAAGACATAGTCAACTACTAAGTGCAGCGCTGTCTCAGCTTTCATCTGTCAAATTTCAAAATCAGCACTTACGAGGGGGTCTATCAGCAGTGATGGACGGACGACAGGGAATAATGGTTGTTTTGGTCAAGTCAGTTCAGTTCTTTGCTTCCTGGTACGTGTTCGCTTCACAGCTTATATGTACACAGCATAGGCTGTGCAGCTGAAACGCCCAAAAATCATCTCATTCGGGTCACGGAACGTGACTCCCTCTACTAAGTCGGAGAGCTGCTCAATTCTTGTTCGCGGGCTCAGCCCGGACCTGAACACAGGCTGAACTTCGAGCACATCTCGCAGGGCAAGCCCAACTCATGAGGCTCGCAGCTGTGCCGGAGAACAATGACGATGACCCCAATGAGCTTGGCAATGATGGTGACCTTGACGATGATTATCTATCTGATTCTGATGTATTGCTCATGGCAACTCTCCGAGAATATCGATCCCTTGCAATATCTATTATTGGTGATGGTTCACGAATACAACCGGATTCCTCGATGCAATGACCTCTTTTCATGCCACTTACAGTTCCTCACCATGGGCGTCTCATCAAAGTCGATAACTTTTTCCGGTACCTATTAGTTTGAGTCCAAGTCGTGGTTGAAAGCTTGCTCGTTCATCCATTATACATTATTCACTTACGTTGAGTGGACCAGGTTACGAAATCTACGAGACACACCTGTCTAACATATGAAGTACTGGAATCGAGACGAACTCTGAGGTGAAAGAAATATGTGATTAGTAGATTAGTAGCAGCATACTGTCCGCCCATCCCACAGTCTCATATGTCTGAGACTCTGAGTACAATCCTATACAAGATCCACCAGACTACAATACCAAAGAATGACCATCGCCCTGCATCAAACTAACAAATAATACACTCCTTCCCTCCTTCCTCAGTTTTCACCAACCTCGTCTCTAGCCGCGCTCGTAAACTACCATCAGGCGCGATATGCGGGGATGTGCTGCAAACGGACGTTAGCGTCTATTACTTCGATTCCCCGATCTGTCGTTGGATATTATGAGAGGACATGTGGAAAACTCACTCAAACATCAACCCGCCCCCATCTTGTTCGCCGAGTGGCACTACGATTGCAGAGACATAGCACGTGCCATGTTCGGACCAGGTATCAGGTTTGGCGGTAGGATGAGGTAGGGCGTGTGGATCTGCGGCGAGAGACGTCATTGGTCAGTTTGCTATATGTATGATGGATAGACAGCCAGAATTTATGATGATTCATTCAACAGAAGCTTCTCGCTTCATTGCAGAAAAATTAAACAGTATTGAAAGAACCTCACCTCCATTCCTCGTACGACAAGCAAGCATAGACTCGCCTGCACTAAAACGGAGCACCACCGGAGCATGCCCACTGGCACACAATCCTAATGAGGCATTCCTCAACTTCACGAGCTGCTTCTTGGGCGTGAAAGCTGTGGCCTTGCCATCCAACACAGATGTTAACGTATGCGAGGAACGGGACGAGGACAATTGCTTGAGCGAGGGAGACGAACAAGTCTGCATTAGCCTGCGGTGGGGGTGTGAGGGAGGTGGAAGTAACATCTGTTTCTGTCCATGTTTCTGTGTAGGTGTATGTGCACCCGAGAACGTTGCATGGCAAGGAGAGCCAGCAGAGCTAGGCGAGGAAGGAGGAGAAGGCGAGCGCGCACGCGCTTGTCCATCATAGTTGAAGTCCCACTTCCCTGCCTCATAACCCCCAAACCCCACTCCGCTCTCAATGTCATAGCTTTTCTCTCCGCCTGAGAAACTGGCCCTGTAGATGTGCTCTTTTGGCAAGTAGGAATTTTCCTTTCTTGGTGAACGTGGAGAAGGCCCTGGAGAAGGAAGGGGAGGAGGTCGATCGATGATTACTGCTGCATCCACGTAGGTTGGTAGGCTGTGCTCGAGGAGGGAGAGTGAGACGTGCAATGTTCCTACCGCTCTTGTGGCTTTGGTGCACTTGGTGTTGGGTTGGGGACGATCGGTGGTGAAGAAGGTTAGTGCGAATATACGACCTGAAATGCAAAGAACGTTAGCTGGATTTTCTTAACGGTAAAGAAACTAATGAAGAATCAAGGCAGGAATGAGGGTTAAAGGAGCACAGGATATTCACCAGAGGCAATGAATTCCACGCTCACGCTTCCAACCGCACGTATACGTTTCTGCCACATCGCGATATCCAGCGTTGCAGCAAAGGCACCATTAGGGCCCTCTTCAATACGCACGTCATCTGGTGGGCGCTGACCAAGAAGCAGTCTATCAGCGGCTAATGAGTCAAAAGCATCAGCTCCAATCCAGTTTCTCAACTCAAGACTCACCACTCCGTAACCCACTTGCGCACAACCCCGCACTGAGTCTAAGGTTTTGGAACAATTCCTGATTACTTGCCACCAAACATGCCTTCCTCATTTCACTTTGCGTTACAGGCGTTAAAGGGGAGGAGTGCCTGAGCAATGCATCGAGGAGCGAGGGGCGATAGTGGACGATAGCCCAATAGATGGCAGTGTGACCTGCTACAGTTGGCTCTTGAAGAAGCGTAGACAGTGACAGGTTCTTCGCAGAGCAGGATTGGGCGCAGGAGGCTAGGATTTCGTGTGGATCTGGGAGGGACACTTGCGGAGATTTAGGATTCAGGTTGACAGAGTTGGTTGACGGAGGAACGACGAGATCGTGAATAAGCATGAGCACGGACTGACGGACATGTTTCGTAACTTTGGAGGATGTGAATGGGAGGAGAAAAAGCCATGAGCTTGGGCCAGATTTTGTTTTACATGCCTTGGCGTGCTTGCGCTTCTGGCAGGAGGAGGACGCAGATTCTGCGGGAACGGTTTTGCGGGAATCAAGCTGTGGGCGTTCTGGGAGAGATTTGTCCACGTCCACTGCGGCCGGTGCTGACATCACTGCATCGTTTTGAGGTTGTGTAACTTGTATTGTGAAGTCAATGTTGCTCCTGCTCCTGGGCAACGTGCGTGCCCACAGCCGACCCCGAGAAGGAGGCTCATATTCATGCACGTCCGTTACAACAACACTAGTCCTGCCAGTGGGAGCTGCCTCATTGTCGTGAGCGAAAGCAGTGGCGATGGCAGGTATCGATGGAGCGCCCCTGTGGATTGATAATGTGTCATAAGCAGGAGGAGGTGCATCAATCTCAGGCTCTGCAAGCTTGTCCGTCAGGATCATGATTACCAGCGGTATATTCACTGGCGGCTTGAAGGGAAACACGCAATACGTATGCAAAGAACCACAACCATTTGGATTTATAAAGCATGCTATAGGGTCATGCACTAACGTTATTCGGCTGTGCAGTGTGGGCACTGGGTTTAACCCCGCAGTCGGTAACCACTTCGAATAGCACACGCAATGAACCCGACACTGCCATCGCTACCACAGGAAGTATCGCCAACCCAGCTGATCAATGATACTCACTTGTTCGCAAGACAAATTGTTACGTGCAGGACGCTTATTCTGTTAGACATCAGAAGATGCATATGTGATATTGCGCCAAACTCCAGAAGGGAGTAGTCCACATTATCGCGTGCACACTGCATAACGAACAAACTGCAGTGCACTCGTTATGAAAGTAGCAAGTCGTTTGTTGCGGACACCAGCACTGCCTAGCTCCTCTCCTCCCACCGCTCATAGTCATTCGTAGCAAGACTTGCGTGATACTTGTTTTCAACGGCCTCACATACAGCATCAAGATTTGTCAGTGCTTCAAGGAGCGCATTCAAGGACGAGAGCCCATCTGAAAAAAGTCGGATCAGGCTCCTCAGGAGGAAAAGTGGGGACAAACGAATATTGCATACCATACATCTGTATTCGCAGCTGAATGAGGTTTTCGGAAGGATGGGGTACGCTGTAAGCGTCAGCAGATCAGTAAATCGAAACACATCCATCATATATGAAGCAAGTGATGCCACGCTAGCACATCTCAGTGTCTCTCCGCGATAACCAGGTTCAGAGGGTATCGACTAGCACCCCAAGAGAATAAAGCAAATCGCACTGCGGCTGCAGACAACAAGCCGATACCATTCACTAACCTATATCCGCAAAACTCCACCTTCGGGCTTCCAATACCATCATCAATCAATTCAACGTTCATCAAACAAAAAAAAAACAGAACATACTTTTTCATGATCATCCACCGCAGAGCATTTCCAATCGTATGCGACTCGTCGAAAATTTGGAATGTAGCCGCAGATAAGTCTGGCGCGGCACCCGCCATCTGGGAGAGTTTCATGTTATCGTGGGAGGCTCCGAGTTATAGCTCGTGCACGCACAATCTTGATTTTTGGGCTCGTCTCTGCCATGGTTGGGGAAGAATGATGGGGTCGATGATAATGAATATGAGGTCCAAGGCATCATTGGTATTTTGTAGGATTGACAGCCTACCTTCCCCGTTGCCCGCTTAGCTCAGTGGTAGAGCGCGTCACTCGTAATGATGAGGTCGGTTGTTCAATCCAGCCAGCGGGCACGATGGATTTTTGTTTTGCTGTTAGCCCTTATCACCAAATCCCCAACGATTCAGTTATGTAAACAGTGTTAGTTGTGGTCGTCGTCGCCGTAGAAAAAACCAAGGAGATATGGTATAGTTGTACAGAATGCAAAATACAAGAGTTGAAAGCATGCTAATGCTGAACACAATTCCACTTTTTAAATTAACTTACGGCTCCTCGAACACGTACAACCCGTCCAGCTCGCCACCATTGACTAGACCCGTTCGCAGACAGCTAAAATCCCCATCCCCAGCGTCAACAAAGCCCTTCCTGCTATACCCATCTGCGCAATCCACCACAGGAGGTGAGACGCTGAGTGTGCGAGGCGCTGAGTGGGAGCCTGGCGAGGACTCCTCAACGCGCAGTCGCTTTTGTAGGGAGTCACCCCGGGACGGAGAGTCATTGCCCACGTCCAGCTCTTCTGACGAGCGTTTTCGTTGGCGAGGCGTAGGGATTGGCGCGACAGACTCTCGCGCCGCGCTCGGTCATCAACAGGACGATCCGAGTCTGTCCGGGGACGCTTTGGCGGAGTCGAGGTACGAGGGACCTCGATGGGATCACCAGTAGCAGCGTTCTCTGCCTCGAGGTCCCCAGAAGAGCGTTTCCGGGGTGTGACAGTGTGCGTCTGGGAATGTGTGTTCGTGAGCTCATACTGCTCCTCTTCACTCTCTTCTTCCTCGTCCTCATACAGCTCTTCTTCTTCTTCTAGCTCCTCCTCCTCTTCCTCCTTCACCACCTTGGTTCTTGGAACACGTACCTCTTCTAGAACTATTTCACTAAGGTTCTCATATTCTGGCGGTTGTTGTGGTTGAGGCTGTGGTACCCGGGCTTGGGGTTCATTTTTGGGCGCAGGCCGCACCTGAGCAGTGACAGGGTTACCGGCGGCAACATTTGCCTTGATCATAGCACGTTCGCAGACAGAGCATCGGCAGTGATACAGTGGTGCACATGCCTCGCGCCATACCTAATGTAGTTGGTTCGGACGAGGTAGCATTGCGGCACAGAATGAAACTCACCTGTTTGAACGCTTCGAGACTGTACTGTGCCATATGGGCCAGCGTAACCGGTACATAAGGGATAGGGTGTAAAAGCTTGGGTGATTCTAACACCGGTGACACGGGAATGGGGATAACGACTTGTGGCGGTTTCGGCCTTACTGTTGGCGTTATCGTTGCAGGCTCATGCTCTTTCTCCTCAGGATGTGACGGTGGAGGCGACGGCGTGGTGTGTAGCGTTGTCGTAGAAAGAACAGGGCTCGTCGTATGTGATCCATCGCTTCTCGTCGACGCACTGGTGCTACTCAAGGAATCGTCCTCGCGCTTACCGCCGATGTCCAAGCCGCCGGCCGCCCAGTCAACGCCATCAAACCATACTCCAGGCGTGCGCAACTCAGCAAGCACATCTTCAAGGTTCATCTTCGATGCGCGCACAGCAGGGTCTATCCAAGCGCCTCCTATCCCATTTGCAGACTCAATAACGAGCCGGCGGACAATATTGTTCATCCCAGGCAATAGGATCTGGCGCAACTGTTTTGAAAAGGCACGGAAGGCCTGCTCACAAAGTCCGAACGACGGTGGGGCTTGAGAACGAACAGTCGAGAGGCGTGGATGCGAGTCGTCGGTGGGTGAGGGAAGAGATGATGGGGACGATGGCCTCGAGAGTGTCCACGGACAAGGATGTGTAGCGGGAACTCTGATGCGGCGGCGAGACTGTCCACTCTCAAGAGGCTCATCGTCGTCAGTTTCCGACTCGTAGTCAGGTTCCTCGCCAGGATCCCTGACACCTCCACCAGTCGGTCGAGCGTAACCATACCACTGGTCGGCAGGACTACACCAGTGTCCATCAAGAATTCGTGTCCGTGCCCAATCAGCAATGGCCAGGTCGCGCACACCACCAGCATCTTCAGTCATAGAAAGCAAGTCAGGATCGTCTTCATCCTCCGAGCCCTCATAATCCGAGGAGTACGCTGACCGCGGAGACGGTGAGCGCGAACGACGTGGAGACAGGCTGTTGACGGGGCTATACGAGTCCCCTCCTTCTGTAGTGCGTGTATGATCTTGCTGCGGCGCTGCTACACTCTCCGGTTCACGATGATGATAAGAATTTTGCGAGAAATCTGTCCCCATGCCTTCGCTAGCCCAACGAGTAGCAGCAACAGCTTGCTCCATCAACTCCGGCATTTTCGTGTATGATCGTAGCCACAGCTTTTCGCGGGCAACGTTTAGGACCTCTGTAATTGAGCCTTCGCCCAGCTCGATGAACGCATCGACTGTTTGACGCGTCTCCCAATCCTGCCGATGCGTATTTCCAGGGTGGAACACGTGCTAATGCGAGTTGTCGCGGGCTTACGGGTGAGGAGCGTGACGATGACGAGGATTGAACAAAACGTGGACCACCAATCGCCTCGCGGTCACGAGCACTTGATTTGATGCGGTTCCAAAGACCTTCCGAACGACATGACCTACACGTTGCATCAACGCCAGGCCAGGTTTCGTCATCTTCGTTTTCAGAACACAATACCATCAAAGCAGGATTGAGGGTAGTTGCATATGGGTTATAGCCGCCCAAGGCCAGATTAAAATTTCCATGGCTGTACAGTTGATTATAACCGCTGAGACGCATGTTACTCTGATATCAAACTGGGGATCACACTCGGCGGCGGGAGCCTCACGTAGGCATACACCACAAAATGCGGTTTTGCGATGCTCGCGACACACGGATATCACGCCCAACCTTGGGACAACATGTGTTCGCTTTGCGGCTCCGAGGCCAACGGACGAACAAGGTGAATTGACGCGGCAGATGATGCAGGAATGGTAGGTCATAGTGCGAAAGTGGGTGTGAGGGGGTAAACGGTAAGGCTGTGGCGCGATAGTTGCAGCCCCTGCAGCCCCATCTGCGGGGGCTTGAGGGCGTACGATTGCATATTGGTGAAGTATGTCATGAGGATCCAGGAGTGCGCATGCATGATTCCAAAATAGATGGGATTTGACTAGCACAGTGAATTAGCGCGTCACAGTGATAAGATAAAGTAGGTAAACACACGAGCAGTACACCAAGAAGGGGTGACATTCATCAACTTCTCGAGTTCTATGGCCTGACATAAAGCTGCGTAGACCATTCTTGAGGGCCAAACCTCCCTAACTTCCCAAGTGAACGGACAGTATAGGTGCGTAGCGACATCCTTGAGGTACAAAGACGCAATATGTCTGTTATGCAAGCGTGTTTAATTAGAAATAGCTGGAATTGCCATGCAGTGGCGCAGAGGTACCTGATGAGCTCTGGGGGGAGCTGTTGCCATGATCTGTTTGTATGTTTACCCTTGTAGATATGATCACCGGTTGAGTAGCTCGCAGTCGTAGCAGGCGCCGTTGATAAGGCCATGGTGGATGTTGTGGACGACGTTGAAAGGGGTACCGACGCCGTCGACGGCGAGGGGGCCATTATCTGAGTATCCTGTGCGAAGTGGACCTAGGCCTTGATTAGCGTATGGTAGACAGCCGGACCACAGATTCGATTTCGGGTCACCGTCACTCTCATACTGAAAAGTCACACACTTCCTTGGCTAGTACATTTCCCACGCACAGACCACCGCGTTGTGTAAGCGCACATTTGTTACATGAGAAGCATTCAAACATTCATGATTATCTAGGTACGATCTAGATACACTACTGGCATGCGAAATCCTATACAAAGAGCTTGCGTAATTCTAAACTAGCGGCATGAAGCCTGTCCAATTTCTTCTGCAGCTCTGTACGCTTCGAGGCCACAGGCACTATGCTCCTGGACCATCAGCTGACACCGCACGTATGCATCGGGCCCTGTCAAGCTCAACCCATCAAGAAGCGCCTGCTCCATGCCCTTATGCAGACCGCGGACTATTTCATAGTCGATGGCCAACGGAATCATGTCAGCAAAGCGCTTGTAGGCAACTACAAAGGAGCTCCTTCAGTTTTAAATCCACGTCTCCGTGCAAAAACATACCCTGGAAGTACGCCCTTACTCCTGCCATAATCAGAAGGGCAGGCTCCATGGAATCCACGGGCAGAAGCTGTGGAAGATCACTGGCCTCCACGGAAAAACCAGCCTCGGTCAGTCCAGCGAGAGCCTTGTGGACGGCTTGCTGGAACGCTTGCCCATGGATTGGGTTTGGGTGAATTGTAGTAGGCGCACGATAGTTCTGCAGCTTTTTTGTCAGCTCTCCGTGATCTCTGCAACCCTTGTAATATCCGAGGAATTTGGTTTTGTAGTCAGAGTAATAGTGCACGTTCAAAGTTGTCGGTGCCTTCTCGAGTTCCAAAAGCCAAGAGATTTTTTCCTTTGCTTGCTTTGCGGCGCTGTCAAGGTGCTCGTTGACTATCATCCTGGGGGAACGATGGCATCAGCGTAAAGATGTCGAATAGTGCGGGATGCACATACAGCACGCTGTGAAGTGCGCCGCCCCTTCCCATTTTCCCAAAATGCTCGTGGACTAGATCGCTCAGGTCTTTCTTCAGAATGTCGTACACTTTGTCGAAAAGTATTAGCGAGGGCGTCTCCCATTTCTCGGTAAACTCCTTTATATATGTCCTGTTGCACAATGAAGGGGTAGTTGTCGGGAAGTTCGCGAGTACGAGCCCTAGGATCTAGTCAGTTTTTGTTACAACACAAGAATGAACCTCGAGGACCTCTGGGCGTGATTGAGAACATCCTCGATGTAAATTTTATCCAACTGTGGTGTGGGCAATCTTGGAGTATCCACGGGAGGGCCCACTTGAGGCTCCTGTGGTTCGTCCTCCTCGTTCGCCAGGAAATCAATCGCCGGCAGTTCACGAACGTCGTTCTTTCCCCATGGAATAAACCTTGGGGCTGTTGCTCTTACAGCACGTTTGAATGCCTGCTGGTGTGGTCGAATAGTCTGCAATATACCGTCTTTATCAGGCGTCCCCTCGAGTCGTCGAGATAACTGGCTCGAAAATTGACCGACTACATTCCAAACCTCACCCACGGGATCGGTAGACGGGGCCTTGGGAAGCTTTCTTATTTCGTCTTGAGTCTTGCGCAAAATATTGTACAATTCCTTGTGGATATCCGGAAGCCTATTACGTGCATATCAGCATTGCAAGGCGCCAAGATAAGAATTCCGACCTTTTCGCGATAAGCTCGGACAGAATCGCGCTCAGCCGCTCCGTCAGGTTGCTTGTCCGCATGAACTTCTGGTACTGCGGCTCTACGGTCGACCAGGGCTGTGTCAAAGCAAAGAAGTCATTTTCCTGCTTCCTTGCTTCGGCCCAGGAGATCCCGTTTTTGAGCGTCTGAGACCCAGGCTGCTTGACGCAGTACCAGTTGTTCACGAGCGGCTCCTGCTCGTTCCGGATGAACCTTAGCCAAGTGCTCTCTTCACCAGCAGGAATGCGGTCCGGCTTTGTGAGCACGCCTGCGACATGGAAGTTAATCATTGTTTTCGAAGGTTTCATAAATGCACAGACACACCGACAGTGCGCTTGCCTTCAGGATCGTATTGCTTCGTCAAGTGATGTGCTCCTTGGTTCTCAAAGTCGGCTAGGAAAATAGGAGTTGTAAAGAAAAGTAACTGAAACGCGAAATCCACTTACTTTCACAAGTAACCGTAAGAAGGATAACACAACTGGGCTTCTCAATGTAGGACGTCACCAAACCCTTGACGAGATCAATATCCCCGGCCTTTCCTGCACTCCCGACGCTCGCGATGAGTCCAGGAAGGTCCACGAATGAAAGATCCGCCACATCCTTGCCACTTATCTCCAACGAGACGCAATTCTTGGAGAAAGATAACTCAGCTTGGTCAGCAGTTTGATCTTCTAGCTCATGTAAGAATTTCTGGGCGTTGATGCTGGGGTTCAGGATTGCTCTTTGAGCCCGCCTGATCCGATCTTCCACATCCGCCTTATCGGTGATAGGTGATCCAAATGGAATGTTGACCACATCACAGGGTTGGCCCGATGGGCCGGTGGTGATATGGAGTTTGACGAGACACTTCCAGGCATCTTCCGAGTGTGAAAGTTTACATTCGGTTGGACATCTTCAACAGGATCAGACGCGGCGTTTCCAAAAATAAAACGGGCATGAGCTAACCTCGTGCACGTTCCAGCCGAGCGAGGGAGTGTGATCCCAGAAATAGATTCTATAAGAGACGATTTGCCCGCACTCTGCGAACCAATGACTGCGATTATGGGCAGGTCCATGTCCGTCTGTACACTAGAATTTACATTGACTCAATGAGCCCAAGAACATGAAAAAAGGGGAGGGGGGGGACTAACCCTGTCATATGTAGGCGATTGATGAGGTCAAGCATCCTCCGGCGGTGCTGTGACAAAGTGGAGTCGGAGAGCCCGACGCCATTGTCTGCAGACGCTGTAAGGTCGACGCTGGAAGATGAGGTTATCATTTCAAGACAACAATGATCACGGTTAAAAATTCGAATCCCAGGAGGGTATGTATCGTGTACACAAGTACTAATAGATCGATGGGCCTTTTATACAAATTTTCGGCGTCAGTTAAGATAGTCGGAACCACAGACTAATAACAAAAGAAGGAAATTTCCAGCGACTGTCGGAAGGAACCATTGGCACTCCCGTCACAAAGCTGTGGTCCTGTGCTACCTGTGGACCCACAAGTTGCGATGCAGAGAACTTCTTATGATAAGAAAGAGCAGAGTGACTAGCCTGAATCGGAAGACTGCCGTATAGATATGTCATGGGGTTAGAAACGAGGACAACGGATTGCACAGTGAATGATTGTAACAAGCTCGAGGACAAAGGACTGCAAAGAAGACAATGAATTTCAATAGTGATATCCTTTCATGAAGTTGTAACGAGGTGCTTATCGACATATCAACAGTTGCTGCTCGCCCTTTACAAGAAGTATAAGTACTTTAATTAGGATCATGATAGTCCAAGAATATCAGAGCACTCGCCTGCACAGCACATCTCAAAGTACCTCTCACAGGCTCACGGTCACAGAATACTGTCATACTGATGAGAGAAAGAACACGGGAACCTCTCAGATCTCAGAGAGTCAGAGTCCAACATTAGTCCCACGCTTATTTGCTGCATGCAGTCACATTGTAAAATTATTAACTTGTAGTGTTTTTGTCCTCCGTGTCATTTTTCTCCCTGAACGTTTGATTGATATATCATGATACCATGATACCATCTATTACTATCTCGGCACCTCGACCAGTATAGCTTAAACTATCAACAGCGATTGAGCCGCAATTGCCCCGTCCAAGTTGCTAGACGGGTCGCATCATTCGCACCTGTGAGGCTGTGGCTGAAGTCAGCTGTCTCCTTCGTATGATAGTACTACTGCTCTGAACTTTTCTGGGCCTGGAAGACAAACATCTGATCGACCTTCCAATACTGTTTAGGACCCTCCTATTGTATTTACAAGGAAGGAAATAGTTTGCGCACAACTGAGTGCGCATGCCATCTGATCAGCTCATGCCAACCCTAGATGACCCTTTGATGGGGTAGTTTACGACAACGTTAGCCACGAGACGGTGTCTTTGCCCCAGAGCCACACTTGACCTCATATCGTGATCGATCCTGGTTCTTGCATTCCAGCTGGAAATTCGCTTCGAACACATATAGCAAGGCATCAAATCTGGTGCGGTGGCGTACAGCACAGTTCTGGCAGATGATAATTGGATGATAAGACAGTGAGGTGAATCAATCTCGTACCCAATTCTTCATAAAGTTACTGACAGCATCTCGTACTCTTTCAACTTGATCTGGAGGTTTTGTCAGCTGCAAAACGGTGCTGTTACCAGGATGCTATAGCCTTTTGCATGAGGGCTCGAACCGGAGCATGAACGTTCACGCACAATATTCTCTCGGCGCTTCGTTACTTTCTCGGACTCACTCCTGCAATGATCACAGCAGTCGCACAGGCGAAACACATAGCAAAAGAAGAAGGCATGATCTCGGACGTGTTCACAACACTGAAGGGCATCTCAAGACGCGGTCAGTGCTACCTTTCTTGGCTCTGAGGTCCTGACGTCGATATTGTAGAGAACAGAAGACATTTCATTGATATCTGACTTGTTTTGGGCAGTGACAGGCGCCTTGTTTTGTGTTAGTGTGTCCTTTGGGGCGCAAGATACTCAAGTTGAGCTCTTGAAGAAAACCGACCACTGCCGACCGTCGCTGCGCTACATAGCAGCACATATCTCAGTGAGATACTTTGCGATGAGGCCGAGCATCCCGGGCTACTGCTTTTTCATGATACTGTTGAGTTTCTTGACAGAAGACTGGAAAAAAAGCTGAGAGGAAGCAGACCAGAAACAACGATTAATTAATTATACACCACGATGTAGAACCACGAAAATTAGCTCGGATTTTGATGACTTGTTGCCAGAGATATAAACTTCGAGGAGCACATGCATGACACTGCCTGGCTAGCGGGAACTGGTATCGAAAAATCATTTGGACCGAGAATCATGCCATCTTCCCGTCATCCAACCCACCATTATATTGGCGTATCAAGCGCTGGATGCAAGGGGAATGTTATCAAGGAGCTATATTATTACATGCGGTTAATTAATATCATCACGATCAACGCTCACGAAAAAAGCATGCATGGCAGTTTATATTACCCTCGTGCGACGATTCGAAAGTACGCCAGGTACTCACACCCTCACCAAAATACCCATATAGACGACCTGCAAAACAGCTTCCAGGAACAAAAATGAGATGCGGCGTTTTCTTGATGCGGGATTAACTGTGCCCACGTTGGCGGGTGAGTCGGGAAGGACCACTGAGCGGAGGGACCGAAGCTACACGAATGTGAGTGGGTAAGGTGTTTGGTATATAGAAGGGACATACTATAAACAACGCGTTTGCAGCGAATGCATAGAGGAATACGAGGGCATATATCGTCGGGTTTAGATTGAGGAGACCCGCGAAGAGTGTGAGGATGACGCTGGCTCGAGTTAGCAATGAAGTGAAAGGATATAAGGAGCGAACTCACCCAACAAACTTGTACCCACCATAAGCAATCAAATCCACCACCTGACCCGTGCCTTGGACATTGAGAAGGTAGCAGCCACACTGAACGAATAGAAAGTCGAGTAGAACGACGAGGAGAGCACGTGTTGCACTTGCACCGAGGATTTGGGGGTGGAATCGTTCTTGAAGGCCAGTTTGAAACGCTGCTACGAGGATGTAGGTGACGAGTGCCATGACTGCGCGAGGAATAAGAAGGGGTGAGTTGAGAGGGAAAAAGACGCACGGGGTATGTACAGATCGGGACTATTGATATCGTCGCGAGGAGGTTGCCACTCTGTAAGACCAGCCTCTGTGCGACGGACTTTTCGTGTCCAGGGTTTATGTCGCCAGGGGAATATGATAAGCTGGAGTTTGTGCATGACATAGGAGTTTGAAACGTTGAAGTGGTGTTTTAGCATGGTGACTTGTATCATGCCGGCAAACTGTTCATGGTGAGAAAGCAGAGTATAAATAAATCGAGGACACGTACATTCTTTTGGACATAGTCTTGGCCTGCAGCAACAGCTGTTTGACCTAAGTGCATTCCGAACTGAGCGGTAGTGTCGTTCATGCCCCATGCTGCAAAGTCTGGAATGTGTTGGGGTTGAGGATTCGGGATTGGTTGAAATGGAGGAGGATGGTATTGAGTTCGTGCGGCATATTGTTGGTTTTGTGGTGGCGAACTAGCGAAGCGTTGGTAGCCTTGAGGTGAAGCTGGCGTTGAAGGCGGTTCTGGTATGAAAGCTGGATGAGTCGGAACTGGGTGTTGAAGAGGCGGAGGTGATCGTGAATAGTAGGACATCCTCGAAGGGGCAGGTGAAGGACACTGCTGCGATTTACAAGTGAACGTCACGCGTGATACAAACAAAAGCAAACAAATTGTAATCTGCTGGCAGCATCATTGAGCCTCAACAAGATATTTCTATACACCCTACGGAGACAATCGTAACTTATCACTATGATACGGCAAGAAAGACGCGGGCTCCCCTTCTCCTCTAATTATGTGCAACTTTTGGATCCATTGGGACCTAAACCTCCACCGACGACGTAACAGCACTGCGGACAGTTGCAATTTTTAACTTCCGTGACAAAGTTGTCCGACAAACAGAAATACAAATACGCATTGTTCCCGTTATAACTTGCAGATCGTCCGCACTCATACTGTCCTGCAAGCACCCGTAAGTACGCAGTCTGAAATCAAAACACAGGTATGATGAAAGTATTCACCAGGCTGGTTGCATGAACCGCCGGTAGGATCTTGTGCTGTAACAATGCCCGCCAACACTGCGGCAGACATAATAATAGTAGCGAGTGAGATGAACCTCGTTGTTACACTTCAGGATAGGGCTGGATGGTGTTCTTTGTTATCGAACTGAAGGCTATCCCTTCACTTTTATGCACAGGCAGTAAAGGGGGGTCAGTCCCGAAACTAGTGTAGAGGGAAGAGCTACTTGCCAAGGGTCAGTTCTTCTGGTTATGACCGGCAAAACTGGCAAACATGGTTGTTTTGCCGGGTGGCAGAACTCTAGGCCATGCAGGACTGTATGACATTTCTAATGACGACATCAATGTTGCCTCACTCCATCCGTCATCCTCTCCTCACCATTGCAATTAACCACCTTAACCTCATATAGAATAGCCTGCCGAGTCATTCCTTGTTCCAACTCACCAAAATCAAAAGCATTTCCCTCGAGCACTTCAACTTCGTCGAAGCTCTCATCTTCTTTGGTCCTCTTCAATTCCTTGAGAGCCGCAAATTCAGCAGCAACGTTGTCAGGCAAGATATTCTCTTGACCAACAAGAAGGTCATCTGCATCACGAGGCTCGGTCTAGAACGAAGGTGCCCACGCGAAGTATGCTTCATGATCCTTGGCAGTCTCGGCAGCAATGTCGAAATTGTCATTGATCAGTCATGCAAGCATGCACCGTCTTACTCAGGGACATCGATTTTCTTGTTCTATTGAATTCGAACTGTATTATCAGATCTAAATTACATCTCCGCAAGACTCGAGTCTCGGATACCCTGAAGTTCTGCCACATCCTGCCGCCACCCTCCCTTGGCGTGAGTTCTGTCAATAACACTACGGGCTAAAACATGCGTCTACTATGCGTCCGACGGAGCAACATAATGCTCCATGAGAACTCGTTGGTGTCAAGTTTGCCATTGCACGCTGCCGCCTGGTGAATACAGGCCAATTGGAGAGTCCCATATATCTCCTCATACACCCCATCGCTTGCCGCGCTGATGTGGGCGCAGAAGTCATGACAAGTTGCTGTCAGTGTTCTTCGCTGCCATTGGCCAGCCTGAGAATCGCCCAGCTGGTGCTTCATTCACTTTGGATAGTGTGGAACCTGAGCTGGAATTGATGCGAGTTTTTTGCCCCATCCTACAACTGTTTCCTTCACCAGGATAACGAGCGTTGATGCCACGAAATCGAGAGCACAGTGCGCGTTGCGAGATAATACTTGGCTCCATTTCGCGTGTTACGGGACACAAAAATTTGACGAACCCTTCAATTCGGCCTTTCTTATGCGCGGCCACCCGCTTTCACTCTTCCATATCACCCAAATGGATCTCTCGGCATCGATTTGCATTTCTTTCTGCCTGTGAAACGGCAGTCGGTGTCCCTGGAACGCCCGACGAAGTGATACACCTAGCGGCTGGCCTGCAATTCGCTGGAATTAAGAGTATTGTCGGGTCATTATGGAAGGTCAACGATAGTACTGTGCAACGCTTAGTCGAGGCATTCTACAAAAACTTGTGCGGGGATGGCAAGATGAATTCCAAACGAACTACGAGCTGCCCGAGCGCTGCACCGAGCGGTCCAGTCGTTGGCTTGCGGCAAGGATATGCCCTTAGGCCAGCGCATAGTGTTCATACATATTAGCATATGATCAATTTTATGCGTACCCCCAGCTTGCGGATTAACGTGTTAATTTGACGACTTCGCGTGTAGCATCCAGCTGTGGTTACGTGTAGCCTGCTGCCAAGAAAACAAATTTCCATGTTTCAGACTTTGGGACTGTATACCTCTCCGATATCTGCACCCAATAGACTTCTATTTGTATTACCAGTCTGTTGCCTTGGAGTTATATGTGACCGGTGGTGCTTCGTGGGTAAGCATGGAACCCAAAATTGTGCCATTGGTTTGAACACGAGGCACTGCCGTCTGCACTACGACTGAAGTCGTTATCTTGAAGTTCTGATATCTTCAAAACAGTGTCGGGAATATTATTATCAGGTCTGGAAGAGGGCAACAACTTCCACGCCAGCGAGAAGGGGATCATGGAGATATCTTTTGAGATCAAATTTATTGTTCTTTGGAGTCGGAGACCCTATGTTGGACATAGCCCTATTCAAGTGCGGTGGGCTTACTCCCGGCTTTCCATCGTAGTTGTGGAGATATCCTGTTTGCTGCTCTTGCGCTACGCAGTGTAACCACGCGCATGTTTTTGACTGATCCCTGTTCTACCGAGAGCCTTCGTTGAATGGCACAAATGCAGTTCTATTTGAGATCCAAGCGACGAGAAGATACTCTAGGATGGGTTAACATTACAAGGTAGACGGGGGTGTATTCTGGTGCATTCAATGGAGTAACTAAAATAAGATTCTATGTTGTCTCGTAAGTGGAATATGTAATCATCGTCTGTTTGCGATACTTACGAAAATCGCCCGGCAATTTATCCATAATTGTGTCGTTGAATTCATCGACACGGACATCGAAAGGGGAAAGGAATGCACGATGAAGACAGGTCTCAACGTCTTCGAGAACATGTGGCAGGAAGAGGAGATCAATGTGGTGTCGTCGAAGCTTCAAGTTGTGGTCGCTGTTATGAGTGCAAAGTTCTGCCGATTTCCATAGCAGTCCTCTCCAATCCGATCCACGAATACCGTGGATTCCAGGTCACCAGTCACCCATGTGAGACATCCATATCAAATCCATTTTCCTGCTTGACTGAGAAGGTACTGCGCGAAATTTTACCTGCTATGATGTCAATTGGAAAGGTGCGAGCACCATCAGGAAGGGGTTGTAAGTTGTACATAGATAGATAAATGAGCAAAAATACGAAGACGAAGAGAAGTCATGTACATGATCAACAATGGGAATGCGCAGATTTGCCTTCATCATTGATGATAGGACCAATAATTGTCCACGCATCCAACAGATGGATTCCATCTTGATCGGCGGGAGCACTAGTGTTGGCACCAAACGTGAACACATTTACACGAATATCTCCAATTTCTTTAATACTGTAGATGTCTGTCCTAAAACTACAAGCTCGATGAAAGAAAGCTGCTGACCTCAATTCTGCAGAGATGCATCTGACCCAGCCACTTATTGATCTGCTCAACTTCATAACGAAGCCTCGCAGCAAGCGGACCGGACCAATTTCATATTCTACGAACATAACAGGCCCCCCAGACTGTCGAAATTGTTAGACATAATTGGATATGATTGTGAGCTGGAATTAGTGAGGAGGAAAGCAGGAAGCTTGAAGCCAATGTGTGCAGTGTCAAATTGACTTCAGACACGTTGGGGGGAGATACTGGCAGAATAGAATAATAAGTATAGCCGTTGGGTAGGCTATCTCACGGCTATCAAATTGGTCCAACGGGACTTCGAAACCTTTCGAAACGTTGGCGAGTCCCGCTCAATATATTCTAGATCGTTATGCCAAATGAAACGCCTGTGAGCAGTGACAATTACTTTGTCACATTGAAAGTTGTGGTATGCACTATGTCATCAACAACCACAAATACCACAAATGGTCCTTCACTACGCTGGACCACCCCTAAAGTATGTCCAGCTTCAGAGTGAAACGGTTACAATGCTAGGAAACGGGAGACCATCATGCGGAAAAATGAGGGTGAACATGGGGAGATAACTTAAAGCAAGTGAGAAGATGTGAGAGCGAGTGGGGGAGATAGGACTGACTTTAGTTAAGTTTGAAACCCCTGTGCCCTCGCTTAGCTGCTTTCAAGCGCCGCTATGTGCGTGCCGATTCCCGAACGTGTTGAAGCCTTGTTCATTTCATTTGCATTTTCTCTCAGAAGCTTTGGCAAGAACTTTCGTGAAATAAAATCATTATTGAGTAGGGCTAGTACTAGGAGGGCCAGGGCTCTGGCCCACATGGCCCAGCCTTGGAGAGCAACAGTGGTTATCAGTCCAGCTTAGCCCTGTGAGTGGTAAGGGTCAAGGGTTGGGCACACAACCACTGCAGGCCCAGGCTAAATTTTTCTAAAGGCAGACCAATGTATATCTGTGAGTCTTGGTATTACATGACTGCATGCCTAATCTTCTGCCCACAATTAGTATTCATTACCTGCAGAGTGATGATCCAATCAAGCCCTTGCCCAGTGCAGACCAGCTCACACAACACCGCAAGTACGTGCAAGTTCTTGACATCAAATAACTTGCTCTCCCTATATAACAGTGTTAAAGCAACTCATTTCAGCCCAAACACAACCAATGAATCATCTCTTAATGTACAATCATGGTTTTCCATGCATATGTAAAACAGGTATGTCCAAAGTTCATTCTTTGAATGTTTGCAATGTCATACTAAATTGCCATCCAGAGCGACAATGGCATGGGCTATTGGTTTGTGATTACCTTCGCTAGCTGTGCAGTTGCTGATGAGTGGTGGCGCGCTGTGTCCACTTCCACCATTGTTAAGTTCGTGAACAGTATTTGGCATGTCAATGCCCAGTTCTACACCTATGAATTGGGACAGGTTGACCCCTGCAGCTCCCTCATCATGCCTGGGGTTGCAACCCAATTCTTTGACAAGGTATTTTTCATGACAATGAGTGACCTTATGGGTTGCAGGTTGAACATCATCATGCCACCTGACCATTTTGTGGACCACATTAGTGGGAACTCGTGAGTCAATTCCTTGTGTGATGTTCCATATTTGGCTGATAGCAGCCCTACCAAAGTTTCTTCATTCACTCCAAAGTCTCTCCTCATGAGTACTGGTACTATCCCAAATTGTCTAATGTGGCACACGCGGTCTATGTTTCACACACCAAATGCACTCGCTTCTGTGTTAGTCTCAGCAACGGGGGCACTGCAGGGACCATCATGATTGGCTCTGACAAGATCATTATCATGTTGACCACCATCAATCTGTCCATTAATGTTTTCACCACCAGTGGTCAAGCAATAGTTTCAAGTGCTCCTAAGTTGGGGTTGAAGTTTAGTGACCTGTTGAGCAAATTCAGTGTAGGGCCTACCTTGTGTAAGGACAATCAGGGCTTGGACATGGAGGAGCTCATCTATATGGATGATGGGGAAGAGTGGGAACTCACTTGAACTGCTATCATTTGACACAAAGTTGTCTTGTACTAGTGCTGTTAGTTTCCCCTTCAGCCCTTTATAGATGAAGGAAGATAGTTGTTCCTGTACTATTAGCATCAGGGAATCACACATTCACTTTCCTAGCTTTTTTGTGCTTAAAAGTTAGTGTCATTATACTCAACTCACAATGAACATCCTGCAGCATCGTCTTCTATGTGAGTGAGTCAACTTGGTACCGTCACTTTTGACCCAGTCTTCAAAACTTCCTGTGCCTCAATGCAACATTGATTAAGCACCCATAGTCAAACAACCTCAAGATAGAGGCACATCATATACTGACTCACCTGTGCAGGGCACCCTCTTTGACTTCGAAATGTTGGCAAGTCCCACTTGATATACTCTAGATCGTTATGACAAATGAAATGCCTGTGAGCAGTGACAATTACTTTGTTGCATTGAAACACACTATGTCATCAACAACTACAAATGCCACAAATGGTCCCTCCTGTATACCCCTAGACACCAGTGAAGTAGACTCAGCTGGTACAGACCACCCCTCAAGTGTGTCCAGCTTCAAAGTAAAACTGTCAAAACACTGGGAAATGGGAAAATATCATGTGGGTGGATCTGGGTATTGGATGATAAGACAATCTTGAATGTAATTCTCTGCAGCAGTCCTGTGAGTCTGTGACACTTCCCAGGAATTATGCTGGTAGTACAAACACACCACCTCCCCCTGAGGTGTCTCCAAGACCAATCTTCCACCACTACTTGGGCATCATTACATACCAATTTGAATGCATTCGCTTGCTACTATGCCCAATGGCAGTTGTGCAAACTATTTTGGAGACACAATGAGCTCTACATTGCCATGCTCTTTGGTATTGTCTGTGAGCATTCTAGAGAGAGGGGAGGAGAGGGATGCACACAGTAAATGCTTCAACACCTCTGAACTGGAAAGGCATATGGATGAAAAGACCAATAATCCTGTGATGTAGTATATCAGTACTCTTGCCATTGTCATCCAAAAAACACTTACACATAGCCACCACTCTCTCTACCCCTGCAACTCACAGCACCAGAATGTATCACATTCATGAGTGTGCATGGGACTAAGAGGATATGGTAGTTGTGGACACAGATGAAGTCACCTGATTGGAGGAGAGTGGTGGACCAGGTTGCAAATATTTGATTGGCCTTTGTGGGTGTTGTATGAGATGGCTGGATGTATGGGTGCAAGGATCCGTGAGTGTGATGATTAGATGTACAATAAGATGTACAGATACAGATCAAGATCATCAGATTAAACATGCCCAGATGGCAAGGCATAAAATGAATGAATGTACCTTCTTATAATACTCTGCACTTGCATGCTCCATTGTTATGCCTGCCAGAGGAGGTAACAGAAGATAGGCCAGAGAGTTGTGTAAGCATTAGTGTTATGTCAACAGACAGTGTCTGGAGTTGATGGTTAACATTTGGAAGTATCCCAGGCCAGTGGCAATAAGCAGCAATGACAACAGTTGGGAAGTTGAAGAAGGAGATTGATGATGGTTGGTGTCGAGATGAGTAAAAGAAGCAAAATCAAATAAGAGAGACTGAACCATAAAGGGACTGGAGAATGATGCAATTGAAATAATGGGAGAGAGGCCTGATTGTGAGTATCTGAGTGATGAAAGGAGAAACAAGGTCCAAAAATGAGGGCAAACATGGGGAGATAACTTAAAGCAAGTGAGAAGATGTGAGAGCGAGTGGGGGAGATAGGACTGACTTTAAGTATAACCATCATGATGATCATGTGCAACATTGTCCTCTATCCAGAGGTGAGGCCCACCTGTCCACCACGCATCCATGAGCTCATCTGTTGGGCTTGGTAGTACATCTGTAATGATACAACTTCATGACAGGCATGGTATAAACCAATTCAATCGAGCATCAACAGAACTGAGAATATGACACTTGTGAGTTCATCAGCAAAAGTCCAAAACCTAGATATGGGAAGATAAGGTCACATCACCACACAGCATGTACTAGAGATACAACAGGCCTGGAAGGTACCAGCAGATTCAGAGCACTGAGATATAAGCTTATATAGGAACTCATTTTTGAGCAATGATTGATCAGGATGATGATTTTTTGTCATATGATTGATCATTTGATGTATTGAATGGAAGACCTTAGCACCTGCTGGCACCTTATGATACTTTATTAGACTTTTCATGTTGTGTAAGCTCATGTCATCATTATAATACAGTACAAGCATCCAGACATAGACGTGCAGGCATAGACACATAAACTGAGTGCAAAGGAAACACAAGCCACAAATACATGTATGCATGATGGCAACAAGGAAATAGAGAGTGCAATTGTGAGAGTCCAGTAGTTGTGCAATGATATCGAAAAATGCGAAGTCTGTCCAAAGCTGTGATGTGATGCTAGTGAGAGAAAACATGACAACAGGAATGTGACGAGCAATGCTAAAAATCAAACCATTATACCATATGATCAGTCAAATATACCTAAGGAACATGGAGTAACATACCAGTTCACTTCCTGCCCCTGTGTTTCCTCTTGCTGGTGGTGGTGGTGCCCTTGCTTCTTTTCATATGCTTTGATGGGGCAGGCACATCCAATTCCTCTGATTCCATTAGTGAGCTCTCACAATCAGATTCCACTACATTGGCCCTGCCACACTTCTTGGACGTTCGAGTGCCAGTACCTGAACCAGAAGGGACAGGAGCCAATGCAGGTGCACTAGGTAACAATCCAGCATCCATAGTTGGAGTCAGTGCCTGCTGGTGTGAAGTTGGTTTGATAGGATGAGGCTTAGGTATGGCCTTTGTGGGGACAGGTGCTGGGTTGTCGACAGGAGGTGGTGAGGTGGCAGGAGTTGAAGTTGTGCTGATCAGAGATTTCCCAGACTTGTCAGGATCAGAAGGTGGAGTGCTAGCTTTGGGAGGCTGTATGTCTACAGATACAGACTGAAATAGACATTAGCATAATATTACAAATGACAAAAAACGAACCTTGAGTTGCGCTGCTGCAGCACAACTTGTGAATTGTTTCTGCATGCTAATCAAATCATCCTCTTCCTCATTGTCATCATCACTGAGGTCAAAGGCAGGTATGCCCTCCTTGTCACCAAATACAGACCTTTGTGAAAAGTCAGCAATGCACAAAGGATTAGACCAAATAGTACATACACATTCCACCACTCAAGCAATGAATCTGCCCATGTCTTGTCAAAAGGCTCTCAGATAGCTCAGATTATCCTGTAGTAGGCGTCATTGTAGTTGTATGCACCATCAGTGGACTGCCATTTGTCACGAGATGAAATACTGAAACAGCACTACAAATTAAGTCATCAGAGATGTTTACAGAGACATATCAAAACATGTACTTGGACAAATGTATAGGCCACATGTTCAGCTTCCACCTTCAGCATGTTGTGGAGCGTCGCATTCCCAGAGCAAGTGGTAATGGCCTCTCCGTCCTTGACAAGCGCAGAGGAAGAGCCCTTGAATATGTGACAGAACACCTATTATAGAGTCTAGAGAATGTTAACCTAAAAAAAAGTGAGTCACATACCTGTCTCATACGATAACCTTTGAAAAGGCCATCCTGCATGTTGAGTGGATCGAAATCTTGTCCAGGTAAGTTGCCCTCATATGTGAATGTGGGCCACACAGCTGCATGCATCTTGACCTGACCATTTTGCAGCTGTTCTTGTACTCTAGCCAATACTGGTGAGACAGATGATGCTTTAAAAATAAACACATACTTTTGGGGATTCTCATGGTAGGCTGCAAGGTGTCTAATGGGGCAAAGCATTGCAGTGAGTTGGGGGTGGTTCATGCCCATCTTAGCATGCAACTTCCGATTATCAGAATAGATGGCAGGTTTCAGCAGCTCATTTTCTGCATCTAGGGCCACATAACACCCTATATAAGGCTTCAGTTTACTTGCATCTTCAGAGCAAATCTGCCCAATGACGTCCTGCATCTTCTCATGGAGTCAGTGCTGATAATTATGTATACTGTACTACTTGTATTAGTTTGTGCACCTCCGATAATATGTGCCCTAACTCCTTTCAATGTTTCTTCATGTTACCCTCAATGAGGGTGCAGAGGTAGGGTGCACTCATGAGGATCCAATTGTAGGTCCTCCAGGAATGCTCTTGTACATCTTTTTTCCTGTGGGAGTGTTATCTATGATGAGTGAGAAAGTGAACACCAGACTTACACATGTTGAAGGGTTTCCTGGCACTCCTTCTTGGTGGCATCATCCTCGATCAAAGTTCTGTCCTTTGCAGCATCTTCTTGCTCAAGGAGCATACTGATTCTGAAAGTGTCCTTGAGGACAACATACATGTTGATTGCACACGGAATCCAACATGCAACATGCAGACATTGGTCCCTATTGTGTGAATTAAGATCAGTTCTCTTGCATATAACCAATCACAAATGAAAAATGACATATGTACCTCTGATCAGAATTGCTCTTATTGGATTTTCTGTGAATATATGCACTATCAGTGGCAATGATTCAATCAGTCTAGGCTTGCAACTTACTTTGTGAGCTTCTTCTCAGGCTTTTTGCCCTTATCAGACTCCTTTTGCAACTTACTTTTGATAGTAGTAGTTGGAGTTGGAGATGTTGAATGCAAAGAAGTTCCAGAAATGGAAGAGTCAGTGTTGCTAATACTGCCCTCAGATGCACTGCTTAACACTGCATGTCATTTCTGAGGCATCATATAATACTTGATCAAATGTTGACAGTGATAGCTGTGGGTATTGGAGAGAGTGAGACCAATATCAGATCATCATCATCAAAATCTCCGAAGTCCATTGTTATTGTTTGATGTTTTTGGAGCTTGAATCAGATCCTGCACATGAATTCACTGGTGTTGTATGATCATGATCACATATATCATTATATCCCAGGCCAATGGCTACTACTCTCTATCAACATCTAACACCTTTCTAGTGCAGGAGAAGATGATTCTACCAGTGTGGTAATGTGCAGAAGCTTGAGGATCTGGAGCACAGGGAATCTGGGAGAACTTCTGGTAGATGTGAGTGGACTAAGTTTCTTGTTTGTTGATACCCTGACTTATCTATGTAGCTACCTTGTCTATATTTGTATCATGATATGCCTCACATGTACTTAGAATCATTGTATGAATCTGAGTTGACCATCTTCTGTGATTCACTGTGGTTCAAATGATTGATATTTGTAGTGCAAGTGAGTGATATAAAGTATGGTTCAATGTCTAACTCTTGAAATCACTCTCAATGCCAGACTTGGCTTGTCTGGGCTGTGGTAAACCCTTTCCTACCCAGAAACAACTATCTGCACACTCCTCATGATGCTCACAAAACAATGCCCTCAGTTTTATGAGTTCCACTGTCCTGCATGATTTGGGAATCATGCATGGACATGACGACTAGGTAGCCCCCCTAAAAGACAAAGTCTGTTAGCTTAGGCATCAGGCTAGTCAACCCATACCTTGGTTTCAAACCTTGGTCATATAGTTCAGTTTCCCCTCTGTGATTCATGAATTTATTATATCTTGAAGAAAAGTCATTTGTGAGATGGGAATCACATAATGACCTAGTTGATATTGTGAAGCAAGAAGGTTAAGGTATTGCCTTGCCTTTGGCTTATTCACTTTGGCTAGAGAAAACCATAGAGAAAAGTTCAAAGCCTAACAAAAACCTATCTAAAAAGCCTGTGTTTTGTGTCTTGTTATTGTATTATTATTTCTGAGTTGTTTTCTCTAGTATTTCCTTGATTTATTTTTCTATTGGGATGCTCTGACCCATCAGATACTTCACAAAATTGTACCTACAGGGTATGATGTCATAATGATGTCATATGGCTCCACAGATACTCCTGCAAGTATTCTGTTGAAAGTTATGATGTCATGATGATGTCATTTGTTCTGGAATGTTCTGCTCCACTTCTGATGTCATTGCTCCGCTTGTTTACTTACATAATATTCCCACACAAAATGTATATAAGGAGGGCCCATTCTCCCCCAAAAAATAGGATCTCCCACTTGCAATCATTTGAATCTCAGTTTGAGCTACTCACTGTGAAGATTGTTGATTACAAAGAAAGCCCCTTTGAAGTACCAAGTGCAGGGAAAAGACATTCCCTTGAGATTACATAAGTTTCTTATGATAGAAACTTAGTTTATTTGAGACCAGCTTCTCAAACAGTTTGTCAGACCAGCTTCTCACCTAGTTTACTGAAATTGACCAACACAAGCTTTGGTCAATCTAATCATTTGTGAGACCAGTTTCTCACCACTTTGTGCCTATTTGACCAACCAGTCTTTGGTCAACATATTCATATTTGAGACTGTAGTCTCTACAGAGGATTATCTTAACAAGGAACCACATTCCAGTGTCTAGACAGTTTATCCTAGACAAGTTTATAAGTTGGGATATAACACAAAAGCTCTAGCTAAGTTAATCACATAGATTGGTTTAGCAAGCCTCCCAAGAACTCACACGTTATCTACCACAAAAGAAGAAAAGTCATAGACCGTGTTAATCAAGGACTGGCAAGAAGTCTTATCCTAGTGTAATTGTGGTGTCATTACATTTTACATGCATTTATATAAGACCCTCAGTTATTAAGACACCACTTTTGACAAGAAACACCACAAGTCAAATAAAGCTGGGAAGAAGTCAAAGTGGACATGCATTGAGCAGGAAGAAATTATTGAACAAGGTATAGGAGCTGACCTCAACCATGATGTCCAAATGGAATTTGAAGTCGATGGTGATGTGTTTGAGCAGGTAATTTTAAAAATATATCATATGTCCTTGACTCAATATTACAAGCCCAAAAATCTTGCAGGACTGTTGAATATCCTATGCTCACCCTCACCACCTCCCCCAGTCACTTTAAAGTGCTCTGGATGTGCAGTATGCATGCCTCAGCACTTCATCGACTACCTCCCTGGATCAGCCACCTACCTTGCACACATGCCTCCCACTAACAGGCAGCAACAAGGGCGTGTTCTGCATGAAGATCAATCTCAAGATGTTCAAGCACCATCTCCATCTCCAGCCCCTTCTTCTGAGCCAGAAGATCCTTGCCCTGCACTTGTGTTAAGGTCATGTGCTCGAGGGGGTCGGATCACAAGGGCTTGGCCTCAGCTCATACGCTGTGCCCCTTTCCCGAGTATGTGCCCTTAATTTCTGGGGGCTAGAACAGTTGTCTGGAGTTTTCCAGGATTTGACTGGGGTGGATAACGGATGTCCAGATCTGAGATGTGAGATAAATCCAATGGACGTCCGGATGTTACCTGGGCAAGCGGATAAGACTAATCTGGATGAAGTCTGGACTAGAAACTAACAGAGGATGGACTACCCTGAGGTAGAGTCGGAAATGTAGTCCAGGATGCAATCCTAAGACTCGGAATATGACAAGAGACTTATCTCGAGTCCGGAGGACACAGGAATGAGCAGGAACTAAGATGATATTTGAACTGGAGTATTTCTGAGAGTTACAGGAGGTTTATATACTGTAGGTATCATATAGGAATCAGTCAGCAAACATAAAGGCTATGTATGAAGCATATGCAGAGTCTATTAGTAAGTGGGATGGATCACAAATAATGAACACCAGAAATGGAATGTATGTAACGGATCAATAATCAAAAGGGAAACATGGTTAACCGGAGTCTGGAGACAGGGGCAGTCTAAATGGAGTTGGGCGCTGATATAGGGTTTGGATTCCGGAAGGGAGATAAAGATAGATCAGATCATTTGAGATCCAAATCTCAGATCCAGATATCCAGAGAAGCGGATTTAGAGTTGAGAGTCCAGAATGGCATATGACAACTTGTCCCTTTCCAGACTGATGTCATATCCCACAATCTGGACCCACGTTCCATCATATTCCCACGCCTTCTGAGCCTATGTCCAGACCCCACTTCATATCCAACTCATTCCCAGATCCCCTTCTGCTGTGTGCTCCACACCTCAGCAGGATCAACTCCGTTCCAGATTTACCCCTGAGCTCCGGACCATCGGATCTCCACTGTTAGCCTGATCCATACCCCCCTGTCCCATCCACCCTATGCACACTCCATCCAGCAAGACATCCAGACTTCACCTTGTCTCAGATTCTGGACTATATCCACCTTCTCATATTCTGGTCCTGTATCCACCTTGTCTTCCAGATCCCCAGATCTCCGGATATTAATGCTGGACCTATTCCCACCCTCTGTCCGATATCCTGCGCCTATCCCCATTTAGGCATCTCCACCTTTCCGGCTTTCGGTTACCTCTTCTTCTGTCTTGCTTATTGATCCTTGTACAAGTCTTCATCTCCGAGTTCATTTAGTTATGTTCCATCTTACTTACTAATGTGTTTCCACATGCTTGTACATAGCTTTGCTCCTTTGCTTACTGATCCCCTCAGATGTTGTCCAGTATATAACCCTTGTAGATACTCCTGTAGTTCCTCAGTTTGAATATCAACTTAGACTTGCCCAATCCTCTCTCAGACTTTGGTCTACCTAAGTCTGTCCTACCCATCAGGCCTAGGGATTGATTCCCTAGGCTGGAGCTCTGCCTTTCCAGCACTTACCCTCTTTCCGGACTTAGGTCCAATCCCTGTCTCTCCGACTCTACATTAGGGTAGTCTACCTCTGTTTGCTTCTATATCGGACAAAGTCCAATGTAGCCCCTATTCCTTCCAGACCTCCGGACCTCCCATCCCTCATACCTCCGGGCATCCTGTCCTTCGGACATTCCACCCTCCGTACCTTCAGACATTCTGTCCTCCTAACCCTCAGACATCCTATCCTCCTATCCTTCAGACATCCTGTCCTCCTGTCCTCCTGTCCTCCTGTCCTCCTGTCCTCCTGTCCTCCTGTCCTCCTGTCCTCCTGTCCTCCTGTCCTCCTGTCCTCCTGTCCTCCTGTCCTCCTGTCCTCCTGTCCTCCTGTCCTCCTGTCCTCCTGTCCTCCTGTCCTCCAGACCTTCAGACCTCCTATCCTTCCATCCTGTTTCCTGTAGAAGTATTACCTTGCAGTGGGAACTCTCCTGAGCACTTCCTGCATTCCTCCAGAACTCTCCTGCACTCCTCCAGACATTTCCCATGCTCCTCCAGAAGTCCTCCTGCACTCTCCACCAGAGTAGCCAGCCTCTGGAAGTCCTCTGGACTTTGTTGGACCATCATTGGACCTCATATGAAATGAAGGGCACATACTCAGGTAAGGGGCACAGCATATGAGCTGAGGCCAAGCCCCTCTGAGTCAGTCTCTCTCTCTTTTGAGCAACATGGTTCTTAACAACTGAACCTGACACTATGGGTCTTTATCGCAGATATCCCATGTGTCCAACTCTAGCCCCCAAAGCCAACTTAACCCTGGAGGGTGCCACTGATGCTCCCACATTAGATGGGGAGTGCATTAACTCAGGTGTTCATCCAGGACTTCCTTCACCTGAGATTACCTCTGATCAGCTTTTTGAAGCATTTACAAACCCTTCAGCAGGTATTTTGATGGCATGGCAGTATACTGGAATGAATGAGAAGTCCAATGATGAGTGGGATCATCTTGTGCAATTCCTCAAGGACCCTTTTTTCAGACTGGAAGACCTTGGCAGCTTGAATCACACACACAAGCTTAGGTGGTTGGATGAATACCTCAAGAATAAAGCCAACCCTTTTTGAGAAGAGTATGGATAGTGCCAATCAACTGTCAAGATACGCTTACCAAAAGAAAGAGAGATGTTAAAATCAGAAAATGATGCACCAGAGCTCAAAATTCCAGGTGTTCATCACCACTGCCTTACTGATCTGATCACACATGTGTTTGAAAATGAGGTCTCAAAAACCTTCAACATGACACCATTCCAACAATATTGGAAGACCCCCGATAATCGCAATATCAAAGTTTTTTCCAAGTCTTATTCCTCCCCTGCCATGCTTGAAGTTTACACAGAAATCAACTCCCTCCCACATGAGCCTGGAGACAAACTTGAGCATGTTGTTGCCTCAGTCATGGTTTGGTCAGATGCAACACACCTGGCTAACTTTGGAGATGCATCTCTTTAGCCATTTTATGTGTATTTTGGTAACCAGTCCAAGTACACACAAGGGAAGCCAACTGCTCAAGTGTGCCATCATTTGGCATATATTCCTATGGTACATATACCTACATGTCCCATCATTTTGCTTACTCACTATTTTTCAGCTTCCTAAGGATATCCAGGAGGTTTATATTGATATATTTGGTGAGGCAACAACAGCCACAGTGCATACCCATCTGAAACAGGAGTTGATGCATGCTATATGGAACTTAATCCTGGATGGAAAGTTTATGGAAGCATATGAGCATGGATTAGTAATCCAGTGCTCTGATGGGATCATGTGGTGAGTATTTCCCTGTTTTTTCTCTTATTCCACTGATTATCCTGAAAAGTAAGTACATGTCTGATATTAAGTATGAAGCACGAGACACTGACATATTATCTAGGATCCTACTGGCAACTATCAAATTCCTTGGGCAGTGCCCATGTCCTCACTGTCTGGTGAAAAAGACAGATGTTTGCAAGATGAGGTTGAAGCTCAATATGAGGTGTTGGGTTACATGTGAGCGCATTGACAATGTAACACAGCAACAGCATGTTGAAGAAGCCTGGGCATTAATTTTCCAGCTTGGAGTCCTGGTTGATGGTGCGCATGTCAAAGCAATCCTTGATGATGAATCGTATGTTCTGATTCATGTGAGTACCCTATGTACATTATCACGCAAGTAACTGATGATTAGGTTTAGAATGCTTTTTCCAAGCAATTTGAGAGGCACAGCTTCAATATGTTCAAGCTATGGGTGGTTGACCAACTTCATGAGTTTGAGATAGGATCTTGGAAGGCTTTATTCACCCATCTCATGCAAATACTTCACACTGTTGGTGGGACTGCAACTCAGAAACTCAATGAGCGGTAAGATTTTTGATTTTTATGTTTCATATTAGGTCTAAACCATCATTTTAGGTACTGAGCAGTGTCAACATTCAGGAGAGGGACAATCCATTGGTTTCACACCAATGCATCTGCCATGAAGAAACTCACTGCCTGTGACTCTGAGGATCTTTTACAGGTAATTTGTTCAGCCTTACAATTTTCCTCACAGTTTGACATCTTTGCTCTCTAGTGCGTGATACCTGTATTCGAGGGCCTCTTGCCAAAGGAACATAATGACATCGTGCTCAACATGTTATTTGACCTGGCTGTGTGGCATGGGTATGTGAAACTACATATGCATATGGACAACACACTCAAATTTTTTGATACAGCTACCATTACATATACTTGGTAATTCTGTCCAAAAATTCGCCAGGACCACATGCAGTCACTACTATACTACTGAGCTCCCTCACAAATATGCAGCATGAGGACAGCAAGAGTCACAACTAGCTGCTAAACAGCCGCAGGTACCTACAAATGGAGAGAGGAGAGCTGGCCTGAAATTCAAGTCTCTCAACCTTTCGACTTATAAGTTTCATGCACTCAGAGATTATGCAGATACAATTCGATGCACTGGTACCACAGACAACTACAGTACACAGCCAGTAAGTATATATTTTCAATGTTGTTCATTTAATCATTAGGGAGAACTGGAGCACAAACAGGCCAAGCACTGGTACCCTAGAACACCCAAAAACCAGACAATGGTTGCCACTATGACTCACCTTGAAGCTCAAGAGCAAATTATCACTAAAATCAACAAATGACAAGAGGAAATAGTGCAACCTCCATTGCAACAGGCACCATGCGAGCACACATCTCCTGCCTTGCATTACCATATCTCAAAATATGCAAGAAGCTCTTATGATATGACAGCATGGCTCAGTGAGCTCATAGGAGATCCAGCAATCAAGGTAAGTTCATATGATGTTCTTGAAATCATTGTACTAACCCAATGCTCAGAACTTCATACCACGCCTCAAAGACCATTTGTTGGGTCGAATTCGTGGCATTGACTATTCAGGGGATGAGCAGGATTTCTCCAACAATGACAGGAGCCAGATTGTTTTTGCAAACAACCAGCTTTTCGAACACAGCATCTTACAGATCAACTACACCACTTATGACCTTCAGAGAACAAGACTCAATTAATCCACAGACTCATGCAGACATTATGGTATTATCACACAAGAATGACAATGATCAACACCCATACTGGTATGCTCAAGTGGTCAAGATTTTCCATGTAAATGTTTGGTATTATGGTCTGGGCGCTGGTAGTAATGCATGAACACCAACATGCATGGATGTAGTGTTTGTGCGCTGGTTTGGCCAAGACATGCCTTTCAAAGCCAGTTGGTCAGCAAAACAGCTCCATCTCATTGGTTTTTTCAGGTGCAACAAGCCAGATAGCTTTGGGTTTGTTGACCCAGATCAAGTGATCTGTGCTGTTCATTTGATTCCAGCATTTGAATATGGGTGCACTGACACCAGACTTGCCCCTTCATTTGTGTGTCCAGCAGAAGATCATGATCAAGATTTTTTATATTTCTACATTAATCAGTATGTATTTTCATTCTAAATTGTATTGCTATAGACTGATTTAAAGTAATAGTTTCATTGATCACGACATGTTCATGCGATTCCATGGAGGTGGTGTTGGTCATCAGATCACATGAGACTGGGATGAATTCTTGCAAAAAGATGGTATTGTGGTTGAGGTTGATGATGATGAAGACTTGCAATTTGATGAGGACAACAATGACGAAACCACTGAGGATGACAATGATGACTTGGAGGACAAGAATGATAACTTGGAGGATGGCTCAGAGGACGAGGACACTGAGGATGACAGCTTGGAGGACAAAGAAGATCAAATTAGGGCTGATGAGGGAGAGGAGCTTGATGACGACATTCTCACACAAGAGGGGTATGGAGCATTATGATTTTCCTGTGTAGTTCAGTGAATATCAGACAATATCATACTGGCAGGAGTATCCAAACAATGCTTGAGATGATCAAGAAGTTTTTAAACCTTTCATTTTGGTCAGCACTGCATGGAAGGCCTACCAGGAAAATTTGAATGGCATTGGTAGGGAATATCACACAGTGTTCAGATTGAGAAGGGAATCTCACAGTACAGACATAACAACAGCGCATTATAATGTGGATAGTAGGTACATATAATGATGGTATACTACAGTGTGCTACTTCGCCAGCTACGTCATCACGATCGCGTGCCTGGCACTGCCTGCCAATCAACATCGCAACGGCGTCACCCAGGACAGCATCAGCCTAATCAGGGCATATCTAGGTTTTGAAGTTTTGGTGATGTTCAAAGTAGTCGGACCGGCCCGCCGGGAGACATGATGATAGCATCGGAACAGCACCTGATATGATTTCCGCGCAAAAAAATTAAAAATTACAGACAGTATGTGATTTATTTTCTACAGAACTCACTCCTACTATGGCGGGTACCACTCTCCAGAGACAGCTGTAACTCATCATTAACATGGCTCTCTTATGTGCAACTGGTGTGCCCACCAACGACTGGAACAGCAATTCACACAGCTGCAATCTTGAATGTTTGAGATATAACCAGGTGGCGAACAGTAAAACAAAAACGCATTGCCCCCATTATAATCCTTGAGATTTCCGCACTCCCAATATCCTGCAGGCGCCCGTAAGTACGCAGTCTGAGATCAAAATACAAGTATGCTGAAGGTATTCACCAGGCGTGTAGCATGGACCGCCAGCAGCCACCAGTACTGCGGCAGATATGATCATAGCGGTGAGTGAGATGAGCTTCATTGCTGTGCTTCAGGATGATGTTCTTTGTTATTGAATTGAAAGTTATCGCTTTGCTTTTATATACAGGCAGTAAAGGGGTGTCAGCCCCAAAACTAGTGTATGGTGCAGAACTACTTGCCGTTCTTCTAGTTATAACCGGAAGAACTGGTGAAATTGGTTGTTTTGCCGTGGTGGCAGAACTCTAGGTCATATAGACTGTATGACATTCCTAACGATGATATTAATGTTGCCTCATCCCATTCGTCATCTTCACTATTGTAATTAACCACCTTAACCTTATCTAGAATAACCTGCGGAATCATTCCTTGTTCGACCCGATCCAAGTCGCCAAAATCAAAAGTATTTCCCTCGAGCACTTCAACTTCATCAAAGCCCTCATCTTCTTTGGTCCTCTTCAATTCCTTGAGAGCCGCAAATTCAGCAGCAACGTTGTCAGGCGAGATGCCCTCTTGACCAGCGAGAAGGTCATCTATCACGAGGCTCGGTCGAGAGCGGAGGTGCTCACGCGAAAGTATGCTTCAAGATCCTGTGCAGTCTCGGTAGCAACGGTGATGTCCAGCATGCACCGTCTTACTTATTAGAAACATCAGTTTTCTTGTTCTATTGAATTCGATTTGTGCTGTCAGATCTAAACTACATCCCCGCAAGACGGATAGCCTGAAGTTCTGCCGCGCTCTGCCGCCACCCTCCCTTCGGGCGGTTTTGCCGTGGGCCAAGCACAGCCAGTTTTGCCAGACAAGTTCAACTGCCTTCACTCGCTTGAGAAAGCTCTCGGGTTCTGCCAACACCGCCATGGTTCAAAATATGCATCTGCTATGCGTCCAACGGAGCAACATGATGCTCCACAGCAACTCGATATCTCTAGACGTGGCTCCATGAGAACTCACTAGTGTCAAGTTCGCGTCGAAATTTCATAGAGACGATCCGCTTTACCGAAGATCTCCAAACGAGTAAGTTCTGTTGCAGTTCTTCCTTGCTGTCCGAGTCACTGGCTACTATTTTGACGCCACGAGTGTCTCGCCGTGCCTATCTCCTGCCCAAAACTTACAGTAGGAATTACCCATTCAGGATCGTGGCCTTCTTAAATGGTCGAACCGACGTCACTGTGCATTGGAAATCCTACAGTGATGATACCACCAGATCAACCTGCGACTGGTGAATTTGTGTCGTCTCCGAGTCCCAGTTTTGTGCTTGAAGTTCCGCTCTTGACTGGGTCTTACCTCGAAGTTAGACTTGGACAGCGTCAGCATGCTCGGCCTTGCAACCTGAGATCGCTCACTCGCGAATAAGCAACATGGATTGGAGGCCGCACGAGCTATGGTTTATTGCATCAGATGTGAGTACTTAATTCTTGAAAGTTTGGCTGTTCCAAGTTGAGTAGTTGACTCCACGTGAAAAGGCAGGCCACCGCCGAGAGAGGTCGGATCCATCGAGGGCTGGATGGGCAACCGTGACTGACGCTGAGGTCGGAGTTAGTTTTGTTAGATATAGGAGCCGATAGAATTTGAAGTTGCATAAGGTACTCCGGCTGTGAAGAGCAATGTGAGAACCGAAGCGAAACACTCAAACAAATCAAGTTAGTCCACCTCATTCATGGGAATCTACGCCTTAATCACATTGTAGCATTCAGCATGGATGACAGGTCTTTGTGCCACCCGAGTTCCTTAAGCAAAGTTCGAATTTGCTGACCGAGTCGTCTAGCTGGTTGCAGGCGGCTGCCATTTTTCGAGTCATCAGCCACTGCATAAACAGTCAACCTACTTTAAGATGTACGGTTCACTCAAAAATACTAACTTGTTCACCCCAATCATACATTAGCCGCGGCAACTGCGAAATCGCAGCCGAAGTTAGATACAGACTGGCTATTTATGAGCCTACAAAGTAGCTGGATATGACTTGTTTAGTTGATCAACGAACCCCATCTGGGGTGATTGGAGACTAGGGTCATAGTAATCGAGGGCGAGGGAGCGACTAAATTTGGGGAACGTATCACGATGACGATCTTGATATACTACCATCGCATGCTTTTAGTCTTCTTTGGTCAGTCGTAGGGATTATATCTGTTCCTTTGATCGAAGCAAGTATTTTTGGATGCCACGAAGATTTCCTTCGTCAGTCACTGAAGCATCCTCGTCCGATAAAGCAATGAACAGATATTTGCTAATGAGCCACTGACATATCCTCAGCAATGACAAGATCCGCCGACAAACAACTTGCTCTGGAAGCTTGACTGACGATTTACTATCAGCCACGCCGTTACATTCTAAAAACATGAGAATCAACCGACCAAAAAAAACAACGAACCATAACTTTCGTCAGCACCCACTCGCACAACAGCAACCATACTTCAGGATGACTGACCAGAGTATTGTGACGAGAAGCGAATCGGTCACGACCCAAAGCGACTGTGGTCGGTAAGGAGTCGTGACCCGGCGAAGGTCGAATAGAAATTCGGTAGAGAACTGAACGTCGCCATCGACCAAAGTGACAAGGGCCCGAATTCAAGAAGGACATAGAGAGTAGCGAATCTGCAGAAGAGTCATCTCGCGCGGTAGATATATTTAGGCCCTCAAGCATATATAGACGACACGATGACCGTGACGAAGAAGGACTGTGGTGTGTATGAAACTGCAGCATAAGTTTTTGAAAAACTCAGCCACGCCGCCGGGACTTTTGCATCCAAATACGGTCAAACGTACGGATCCGATCACATCACTTTGCCTAATCTGGATGCCAAAAGTCCCAGTAATACCAGCGAGCTGTGAAACTGAGTTTTTCAAAAACTCATACTGTAGTTTCGTATGCCAACACACTGTAATCAAGCCCACGCGGTCGTTCCAGTTGGAAGACATGGGAAGATGTCGCTTTATATTTCCGGCATGCAAAACCACGCTTTTTCGATTTGAACGGTCTACAAATATACATCCATCCACCCAACTGAGGTAGCGGGAACAGAATGATGAGTAAGTTGTTGTTTGGCGAGACAAACAGGTACTTACTTGACTCAGAGATTTGGCCATCAACCCAGCACCTTTCCAGATCTTGTCAGCTTCTTTCTGTGTCCATCGGTAATTGGCATCGTTCTTGATTGTGCGGGCTGCGGTGAGACATCATGTGCTTTTAACAGGCTCCCGACATCCATGGAAGTAAGTTGCAGCGAACAGGCGTGATGCACACAGTGACTTTCATACTCACGATTGGCCTGCTGTGACCCAAACCGGCCATTCCAGAGATGTCCTCCAGACTCTCAGGCTCATCCGATGGGTGGGACAGTGGGACAGGGATAAGTCGATCTATCAGTTTGAGATCTTCAGCCATGACCAGGCTCCTGTTACCGGGAATTTTTGGAACAGACCTAAGTAGATCCAGGTGCTAAGAGCTTCACCCAGCTCATGCGCTGTGAATCGCGCTCGACCAGCACGACCACGCTGGCCTTTAGAGGTAGTTCCTGGTGGTTTTTTGATTCGGCTTCCCGATATACATCGACTTCATCAAGTACTCGGCGCTCAGCCCAATTGAGCAGTCCGAGAAATTTATTTTGATGCTGACTAGGTGTTCCCCCAACACCTCTACATATGCTTCCATTATGGGACCTATTGGAGTATTCATCGGATCTCGATACGCATCGGAAGAATTTCGTGGGCATATCATGTACCTCAAATGTTCAACTTGTAGTGGTTTCTGGTTTGCCGATACGGAAATTACTAGGGTTGATATACCTGGCTCTGACGACCAGTTGACGGTCCCAATCTACTAAGTTACGACGTGACGAACAGGGCCTATGGATTCCCCGAGGTACGTCGCCATCACCTCGTATATTCTTAGGGGAATTCACTGGAAAATAAATCCCTTATCTAAGCACCGTGGAAGCCACTCCTCCAGTACCATAGTCGAAGCAAGGGCGCATCAAGTGCTACATGGTATATTCTTGGATATCGCAGAGGTAACGAAAATTTAGCAGGTGGCCCCTATTGGACACTCACTTGGCTACAACATGGCTCCAGTTGTTCGTGGTCTCGTCTGGTCGTATCACATGGATGGTTAACCAGAACTCCATATCCATCCAATTGCCATGCGAATCACTCTGTATGAGCACGACTCAGCTACCCCGAATGGTTCAGCTGAGTTGTTCATCGCTGATATGGCGGGTACAATCATTACAGTCGAACTACCATGAAGCGTGACCCTTTCCGTATTCTCATCTGCATTCCGTGTTGCATAAAGAGAAAGTGGTGCTGCGCAATAATATGTTGTCGGCCATTGACCCCCGTCCTGTCACTGTTCTACTGCAACAGGAATCATTGCGATGTTTTCCAAATCCCCCCTGACATGTGTGCTGTTTCTCCATTTCGTTACCCGCACTACTGCAGCGTTCGACATGTCATCGAACCAGAATGTCAGTTAGCCTTCCTCTTTCTTGATGCATGATTGACAACTTTGACTAGCTGGCTGTGTGAGTGGATCACGAACACAAGATACATATCCGTTTCCGACGACCTACGGTTTGCAGGTACTGGGGTCAGAACTCGTATGGAGCTGTGAATCCAACCGATACTGCAAATTGGCAGCAGCCGATCTCTTACTATTGCAATGTTAGCTTATTCCCATATTATACTGGAAAATTTACCTCACGTCTTAATCGCAGGATACCGTGATCGACACCTTCCCGGTAGCCTTTCTAGACGAGTTCTACTCAACAGGCAATCTCCCGTCCATCGACCTTGGAAACGCAAGTTCTCATTTCTGATTGTCCATACCTGTCTAACCCGGCTGCAGACTTGCAACACAGCCGATGATCCTGTTTTTCCAGGGACGAACCTCCTCAATTGCTCATTCCTCGCATCAAGTATCGAGTTTTGTCAAGCTGCCGGAAAAATCGTAACGATGTCATTGGGAGGAGCAACAGGTTCTATCGGCTTTACAAATGACACCGAAGCAACGGCATATGCCCAGACAATCTGGGATCTTTTCCTGGGAGGTTCGAGCAGCATGCGTCCTTTCGGGTCCGCTGTTTTGGATGGGTAATAATGCATCAACCCCTTAAGAAATGTGCGATCTGACTCCAAATCCAGCATTGATATGGACATCGAAGGTGGCTCTCAGACTGGATTTGTATCTTTCTTGTCTGCCCTTCGTACCTTGATGGACGGTGGCAGTAAGCCGTATGTTGTTCCACAGGCTTTTTATTTGCTTTCTAACAGCCCTTAAAGGTACTACATCACTGCGGGTTCGGTTTCCGATGCATCACACGACGACCGTTACTGATACTGTGAGATTTACTAGCACCTCAATGTCCTTACCCCGATGCCTACATTGGTACTACTCTGGATCAGTTTGGATTTGACGCTGTATATGTCCAGTTTTGTGGGTGATATTTTTAGCTTGAGTCTCTATGTCTCACACGCTTCTAGATAACAACTATTGCGAATTGACGAATTACAACGACACGAATGTGAGCAGCCCAAAGACCGATTGTTATAATTGGCTAACAATGCGAGCCGGCGTAGGATTGGGACTTTAGTACATGGTATGTAACCTCGTTCGATTGGCCGAAGTTTTATTGGCCTGACCAAAGCGCAGGGACAACTGGGCAGAGACAGTATCCCCCAATTCAAATGTCAAAGTCTACATTGGTGCCCCAGCATCAACGAGTGCAGCCGGATCCGGATATGTCAGTCCATCGACGTTTACCCCAATCATCCAGCAAACAATGGCCCAATATTCATCTTTCGGAGGCGTCATGCTGTGGGACGCGTCTCAGGCGTACGGTAAAGTGGCTATACTGCCTGTATGCGCTTATGACTGAACTTAAACTTCAGCAAATGGTAGATACGACATTTCTGTCAAGGATTCACTGCTAGGCGTTGTGTCTGCCCCTCCGCCGACGACTACGACTACGACCATGACCACGACTGCGCCGACTACTGCCACAACGAGCACCAGCACAACGTCAAGTCCTTCTCCCACAACAACATCTGGGACTGCTTCCTGCACTGGTGTGGCAGCATGGCAAACCGGTGTTGCTGTAAGTTCAATTACATATTGCACAATTCTGGGAGTCTAATCACTCCACTTAGTATGTTGGAGGCGACGAAGTCACTTATGGGTGCGTGTGCAAGTTGATTTGCACTCGTGGATTAGAACCTAATGTATAATAGCGGGGACCTCTGGACTGCAAATTGGTGGTCGGAAAATGATATTCCGGACGGTAAGTGAAGGTTTCTGGTGACGCTGCTGGTGACGCTGACGCTATTTGGGATGATCCTTAGGCACTTCCGGTGACTGGACGAACGATGGCGCATGTGTATAACAATTCTGCCTCGGCACGTTTTCGTTAGATGTAGAGGTTGTTGCCGTTGCTAGACTGCTCAAGCCCAACCTAATACCTCCTACCTATGTACAACAAATATTCATACTATGACTTGTCTTTGTACCATCTATTTTCGACGTTGACGTAGTTCCCTACTATTTGAGGTGAGAAGCTCTCGACTATTGACAGCTAGTCCGCAAGCTCGTGTCAAGCTGTGGACAATTGCGGCCTCCAACCCACTAGTCTCTCCTTGTTGCCAATGTACCGAGCTGCTAATCGAGCACCTCTGCACCAACGTGCTCCGCTCCTGCATCAAATGATTTAACCATTGCGTCTCCTTTTTCCTAGTCTGTGATCCACTCACCTAGTTACAGAACTATCATTGAAGACAGCTTCGTCCGTGACTCGAGCGCAGCCTACGCAAGTATGATATCTATACAGTATCTCCAACATTGCATTTTCTTGTTGATGGTGAATGTCGAAGTTCATCCTGGAGTTGAAGCCAGTATTACGTCCATGTGTGACTCACTTCGAGGTGGTCAGCTAATCTTGACCAGGAATCGGAGCCGAAGAGCGTTAGTCATGTATATTCCGAGACTTGCGGAGTACAGTAATGAGTCGAGTAGATGACGAGTACCAAGTATTGACTATATGGAGTTCTTTAAAAGTGCCGAAGATGAACTGTTGATCTGTCAGCTCTTTGAAACTCAATGAAGCAGAGATAACGAGTGTTGGGAGAATGATTCATAACAAGGATGCCGAAGTGACTGGTGCATACGAACTGTGGATCTGTCAGCTCTCTGACGCATTGACCGATCTTACAGATGTTTCCGACCGGTATTCCTGGTGGACCATAGGATGGCATAAAAGCCACAGGGCAGAGGAACCATTATTTCGTCAACAAGCTACAATGTCACCTCCCAAAGTCTGGCTCAGTAAGTGTTTCCTCTACTCACTAGCAATTTGGCTAATACTAACCACCGTGTACAGTAACGGGGACGTCCTCAGGATTCGGAAGATCCATGACAGAGTACGCACTCAACCAAGGTGACATCGTAGTAGCAACCCTCCGTAAACCGCAAGTCCTATCCGATCTCGCAGCCCGATACTCAGCAGACAAGCTCCTCGTGCTCAAAGTCGATGTCACGAAGCAAGAAGACATCGACGAAGCATTTGCGCGCACGCGTTCGGCGTTCGGACGGCTAGACGTAGTGTTCAACAATGCGGGATACGGAATTATCACGGAAATCGAAGGCACGCCCGATGATAAAGCGCGTGAGCTTTTCGAGACAAACTTTTGGGGGGCGACATACGTTAGTCGTGCTGCGGTGAAGTTTTTTAGGGAGGTGAATGAACCGGGCAAGGGGGGGATGATTCTTCAAAACAGTTCGGTTGCTGGGTTCAGTGCGCTCCCTGGGTTGAGTTATTATGCTGCGACGTGAGTGGGGTTTGAATCCGATGTCGGCTGGGATGATGCTGACCTGGGTTTGCAGCAAACATGGTAAGAATCTTGATGCGTGTAAAGTAGGAAGAGCTGATGGTTGATTTGATGTACAGCGCTGGAGGGGTTCTCAGATGGTCTCGCGAAAGAGCTGTCGGCTTCCTGGAACATAAATGTACGTTGTTCTCTTCACCAATGAAGTTGCACTCACGGCAAGAAAACAGATCTGCATCATCGAACCCGGAGCATTCCAGACAAACGGAGCGAATGGGGCAGTGGTATTACCGCAGCATCCAGCATACGCTGATGAGTCCTTTGCGAGTTCCAAATTGCGTCAGATGTTTGAGGGTGTGGTTTTGGAAGGAGACGCGGACAAGTTCACGCGGACTCTGTATGAGGTCGTACAGGGAGGAAAGATACCAAAGCGGTTGCCTATGGGTTTGGATGCGGTTGAGTTGCTGAATCTTAGGATTGAGGATTTGAAGGCGACTGTGGATGAGACGAAGGGATGGTCGGTGGATTTAAAGAGAGCTGATGGGGGAGCCAAGATCATCATACCTGTCTAAATAGCTTTGGTGTTTGAGTTGTGTATATGTGATCAGCTGCTCTCAGCAACATGAATTAGCTTAGATTTGCACGGCCGGGACTCATGTACTGGGTTCTGTGCAAGATTGATGTAAGAGAGGGACGTTCGCAAGTCGATAGGCGATTTGCATACACAAATATTCTCAGGCTATAGGGAGTTGTAAACCAGAGCAGTACTGAGCAAACGCGTTACAGTCGCGCGTCCTGTCCCTTTGCGGTTACTGCCACCGTCACCGGAACTTGCCGGATGGGTCTGCTATGCAAGTTAGCGCTGGTGCTGTGACTCTGTCCTTACATCTACGAGATAGCGATTCGCAGCGTCATACATTTTCACACATGGAATTGTAAGCTCTAAGCCAAAACGCGTTGATTGACTTCCCTGACTGCGGTGAAATGGCGATTCTCAAGTTTCAACTGCCCCGTGCTTGAAGGCAGGTAGTAGTAGAAGGCTAGTGCGCAGTATGTTGTTCCTCCTTCTTTTTCACATAGATCACTATGCTACCACGCTAAGACTAATGACCTGAAGCTTAGGCCACTTGCCCTCCTGTCCTCTCAGCCGCTCAAAACCGCATAGTAGCATGAACTGCTCATTCAGAGTTGCACGCTCTGGATCCTAGCGTTCATATCCATGTCCCATGCCGAATGCCCTTGACTCTCAAAATGGTCACAACTGGTCATGTCATGTCGATATATCTACGGCTCTGTCCTTGAAGGTCCGTTTTGGCTAGGGCACACTCCTTCGTTCTCCTCTTTAGGTGACCACTGTCACTCTCACTCGTCCCACGAAACGCGCAGTTCATTATCTCTATTTTTCGGTTTCTTAATCTCATCAACATCTGTCTCTGCGTCCTTGGGTCGGGTTGTTGTACGGATGGAGGAGTTTTTTCTTCTTCGACGAATGGCGAATTTCTCTTCAATTCTCCCTCACCCAACTGGCCGTTCGCTCCTCAAGCTTGTCGACGACCTTGATCTATCTATTCACCAGTGCATCAACCCCATCCCGTCGTTACTTATGAATTACCAAACTGGAGTCATCGCATATTCATGAAATTCGCAATCAAGCATGTACCGATCACCGCCCATTTGTCATCGTTCATATTGCCTCCGTTCCTGCCCGCATCACCTGGTCGTTTTTGTACCACTACGCCCTCTTTTGTACAACCGCGTCTTTCCCTTATTTGGACAACTTCCCACTTTCTTTGTACGACTGCCCTCGTCGCTACACCTGTCGATTGTGTTTCATGACATACAACGCATGTACTTTTGATCGCATTTACACTAATCAGTGTGTACATGAATTGGAAGAAAGGTTATGGATTTTTGCTCGTAAGTAGAGCGGATTTCAGACAAGTTTAAAAAAACTTTGCTGACCTGAATGTCTGTTACCAGGGAAACTTGGGCTCTGTTCAAACCTGTGAACTACATGGTGTCATTGATAATGGGGTAAGGTAGAATCCCTGTGCTGTAGCAAAAAAAAATACCTCGGAGATCACACTTCTTTTGTGCCGTTCAAAACACTCCGCGCGAGTCACTGCTAGATTTCAATTCCACCAACAGACTTTGATCCCATCGATATCCCTGGATACGTATTTCAGAAGCCATTCTGAAATACCGACCATATATCATCTTTCAAATCTCATTCTGGTGATATAAGCGCTGGATGGTCATATATCAAGCACGAATGCGATCGCCACACGTCCACCAAGTTCTCCCACTCGCTCACTCACATTCTCCAATAGTATGACCCTGGTCTCGAACGATCCCGGTTGGTGGCCAATCATCGATGGGAATCTTATTTCCAGCTATTTTATAGGTTCGTGGAGAGCCAGCCGCATGATAATAGTGACTGATCTTTGCTGCCATCTCGTAGTTGCCACCCTTGTCGGGATAATGTACGATTGGGGTGAGTAAGACTAAGCACAAAAGAGTCACTGCGATCCTTATGATGTTTCTAGCACTTACGTTCGGACAAGAGGTAGGTCAATCCATTACTGGGGCAACCAACTCGCTTAGCATTGTGTTATAGATTGAACTGATCTGGGTGAGCGGACTCCCATATCAAAGGAACGACATGAAAGTACAACTTATTCGCGGTAGAGGCAACGCTGGTCCCTTATGACCTTTCTCTATCTCAGTGTATGTACCTTGTGTACGCTTGGCAAGTACAAGTTTTGCTAACTTCAAAATATCCTAGCTGCGCTATGCTGGAATAGGATTTGCTGTGTACGTTTGGAAGTTTTAACTATTGATATTGCGCTCATTACCCGTCTCTCACAATCAGCATGAACATGTTGAGTATGTTTCATCGCATAGATTCTGTTTCTTCTTTTTTTGTGACGGGCGGCACACAGTCACTGTACCAACTGTTTCGACGACGGATGCAGTGAGTGTTTCGCACTGATGCTTTCCATTCCCGCCAAAAACTAATCATGTAGGGGTGAGTGAGATTCTCAAACAACTCGTTGATTCAACATAACGACTCCCACAGTTGTGAGTTTCGAGCTTGCGATCTTCCGAGCTGATAACTAATGTTGCTCAATTTGTCAGGCCTTATCATAAACGACACACTTACTTGGATGGGTGAGGTAGTGAATGTATTACTGGGCGGTGAGCTATACACCTCCATGATATTGACTTGACTGAAACATAATCATGCAAGTCATCATGATCACTCGATTATATGCCATGTATCAGCGATCTAGAAAGGTGCTGATATGTCTGGTTGTCATCTTTTCGTCTATCAGAATCGCCGACGCAGTGATTATGGCAATAATAACGATGCAGGTCACAGGGGGTAAGCTTACTTATGTATGCAATGTTCAAGTGCGCCAGGCTCATCGACAAACATCAGAGGAATTCGTTCTCTTCGGCACCTATCAGTGCATGCTTGACTATGTGGGAGATGTCCAACTTTTGGATTCCACGACTTGGATAATTGGGACTCTATGGGAGGTTCTTGCACTGTGTCTCGCAGTCTGGATTGCTGTGAAGCACTTCCGTGAATTGCGACAACACTCAACAGGAGGTATTATGGGGGACTGTTTCGCGGTGTTAATGCAAACTCACGTGAGTTACTTTGCGAGGTGAGCTCATAATGTGAATGTGGCTCTCTGTTTTGCTAAAGTTCTGCACGTTCAAGCTTCCTCGCAGTTTCTTGTTTTGAACTCAGTTATTTGTTTCTGACGTTTTACACGGTACGCCGATCTGTCATCGATCTCTGCATGCGGTCATGATTCATCATTTCTACAGGACATATCTTACGTGGACTCCCAGATTTTTGCTGGTTTCGTTCAGATGTTTATATCCGTGCAGATGTTCGTGCTGGGACCACGCCTCATCCTTGGAGTGCGAGAATATTACGCTGAGCTGGCAGTGGTGGCCAACTCCGATACAGCAACCGGTACGACTTCAATTGCTTTCCAAGAGCAAGTCCATGTGGCAACTAGTATTAGCGTATAGTACGGGAGATACTCGAGATTTACAATCGGCGGGTAGTCTGTAGGGAGCGGTTTTTGTTTTGATTTATTCCGAGTTGTGTCGTGGTACTTATTGTGGTTAATTTTTCCGAAGAAGTCTCGTCGTTAAACATCTGCGCCAAACTATGCTTCAATTGTGAGAATGGAATCTGGGGCCATTTACGATAAATGTGATAATGACGGTTTTCGCGATGAAGCAATTGTGCTCGAGTACGAATGTGACCTGAGCCACAGTATTCGGCTAGAATGGTCGATGGGAGGTGTGTTCTATCGGTGCCAAGAGAGTGGTTTGATACTTATAAGATGTGTGTTCTATCGGTGCAAGAGTGGTTGATACTTATAAGATGTGTTCAGCTCGACAACATGGTTCATATGATCAATTGTAAGTCTTTGCAGTGTACATATCAGTCGCTAGCCAGGGCCTGCATGATAAACTACTATGCCAACATCCTGTTAATGATAATCTAATTCAGAGTTCAACGTACCATTATATAAAACAAGCGGTGACCTTCGGTCGTTGCTCTTTGTTCGTATCATGAAGAACTTTCGCTACAAAAGCAGATATTTCTGCACAATACTTGCTGTATGTTTCTCCTCGTTTGCTTCTTGAAATAAGCAGTCTATCTCGACGGCTTTTGAACACGCGAAGATGTAGCATACAGCTGACTATGAGCGAAGGATCCGTTGGGAGATCCAGAACTGTGCGAGAGCGTGAGGCCTTGGCAGCTATTGAAAGTAGTCGCATAAGCTAGTCTCAAAGGAAACTGTTTGCAATTCACCGGCCATCGCAGATAATAGTTCCAAATATGTCGTGAGCTGTGAGTCCACGGTCATATGCGGTTGCACAGAGGGCACAGCTGCTGCCAAGGGCACGATGTCTCCGTGTGCTCGCAATGCGGAGGATAATGTTTTCACCAAAAAAGACTATCCTCGTCCTGGTCGACCCTTTACAAAGAAAAACCTGCTCTCGTAACTCTGAATTACATGGTAGATCTGTTCGAAAACATGCTGTTGTCAAGCACTGAGCTGATTATACATATTCTTGCCCTCTGCGTGAAATGTATCCCAATTCCTCCGCAAACATAACTCTTCGTTGTATACTTCCAAGATCTCCGTCGCCTTAGTCCGTAATCTCGGAGTTGAGTTTGCCAGAGGTCGTCAATGATTTGCAGCATGTAGTCGTATCCACTGACACTATTTCCAAGTGTGAAGATGTGATGAAAGCAAAAATGAGAAGGTGGTGGCAAGGAATACAGTGGTTTTGAAATTTGTGAGCAGTTGGACTTGGACGAATCGACGATGCAGAGCTGTTATCTGTAGTACTGCTGCATTCGCAGAGGTGTTTTAGACAGGCGAGGATGAGCTTGCGGATAGACCGTGATGTCGTTTCGATTGATAGTTGCCTCAAGTGATTTTCCCAGCTAGAATGAGAATGACTAACGCATGGTTGCCGTCACCGCTGCCGCTAGGACACCATCAGGAAGAGTGATTTAGCCGTCGTATTTCCAGTAGTTTTTATTGTTGTATTGATTTGTAGATGCGTTTTGAATTGAAAGCAAAAAAGGGGATCAGAGCATGGGCCGCATGTCCACCGTGCAGTGCTGACTCAGCACTGCTCTGTGGACATAAACCGCCGGAAATGCGTGCTACTCTGCCCTCCTCCAACATTTGAAGGACACACCCATCTACTGGGCGGCCACTCGTACATCTTCCCAGATATTTTTACCCACCACTCAGCGCATCTTCGATCCTTGTGTTGCTTCACCGCCCGCACCATCATGCCTGGTAGCTTAGAAGGCCAGTATTCAGACTTGAAGGTTTAGGTGAGTCACTACTATATCACTTCGTATCTGTTTTGTGATCCTCACGCTCAATCTACAGTCGTCGGCGCAAATAAATTTCAACCTTCTTCCGGGCGATGTATCCATTAATGTCGATTCGAGGAGGCACTGGAGGCAAGCTTGAACTTCTCTGGAACCTCGGTGGCTGCGACGGCCGACCGTACCGCTATTTCAATTTTTCTTGTGACAAAGCCACATGAGTAGGTGTATTTGGAGCTTTCAAAAACAGAACAGCTTGGTGCACCTAGCTCGCCACGGTAAGCAGGACCGAACGCAACCTCACAATCTCATTTCGTGAAGAGAGATACACTCTAACGCAGCTCGATATCACGGAGAAATACAATTCGTACGCCGAATTTTTGCGTTCTTGTCTGTATGAAATATCGTCATTGGCGACGAGGGGGACACCCGCCGAAGTCACCTGCAATTTTCAGAGTTCGAGGGTGTCGTTGGCACACTGGAAGATCGACAACGCTGTCGCAAAACACGTCGTTGAAGCTTTCTACGAGAGCACGTTCAAGCAATTGGATGATAGCGTTGTCATGGACTTCACAAAGGTGACCCAGACACTTGAGCGTGCTACATGCTCCGAGAAGAAAACGGGGCTCGAGCAAAGAATTGGTTTCATTCATATTGGTGTATAGCTCTTTTGTGTTGTATTGCTGTCGTCTGCTTTAGTTTTGCCAGTTATTGATCATGGATTCTACATCCCAATGCACGTGACGTACACCGGAATATAGAATCCCAAGTTTTGTACAAATTACCTCGATATACGCGGTGTAGTCATCATGCTTTTGTATACACCTCTCTCTCATGTTGTTCTCTACTTCAGTGTCATGTGCTCAAGTCACGGTAAAAATCCTGTGGCATCATCTTCTATGTATCATCACTTTTGATTCAGTCTTTAAATCCTTCTACACCTCAACGCAACATCGATTAAGCACCCATAGTCGAACAACCTCAAGATAGAGGCGCAGCTTATGCATTGACTCACCTGCGCATGGATGCTCACTAATCGAAGTTGGCGATTGCATCTACCCGGTAAATATGTGGCTCCGAGTCACAGACAGGGTGCTATGGGATCAGTTTGAGAAATACGGCAAGTGCTTAATCGACTTAGAAATAGGTTTGATTTCATACTTTAGTGGGCATCCTTGTCACCTGTTGCTCGAGTGCAGTGACATTTTCCTGGAAACCATGCATTGTGAGAGTTGCACCATGACGAAACATGAATGAGTTTGTGTGTGCACCGTCGAATCTGGTAGGAAGGTGGGCTCTATGGTTCGTGCCACATCCGCATCATTGCTATGATAATCTGTGACGACTAAGAAATAGTAATTTCCACAGGACAATAACACATTGTGAAACCTAGAAGAAACAATAAGTCTGCTCTGGGCCACCGGGTCACAACTTGTGGTCCCGCACACAATGTGCGTCTATTGCTGTGGATGTGATGCCACAATTCACGAGGCGAGTATTTAAGGTATGGCTCCTTCCAACCAGCTTAGCATCTTACTCCCCTGTCATGGAGCCTGCTATCAGCTTTCGATTTAGTGACCTTCCTCTTGAGATTGCCCTCCTGATCCTCAAATATGCGGCCAGACCGACGTTTTCCCAAAGAGAGAAATATGCTGATAAAAATCCCTATGCAACCGCTCTCTCCCTATGTCTTGTCTCTCGACTTGTGAGACGCACGATCCTCCCCGAATTCCTGCACACCATCTCGCTCCACCGATGTGACAGCATGAGAATGTTCGCAACCACTCTGCTTATCCAGGAAGTGTACGCTATTGAAAAAAGCGATCTTTTCTTCGACTATACCTCCGCCGTACAGAGGATGTGGATTAGTCATAATGACTTGGTAGAACAACGCTGCCGAGATTCTGAGAGCAAGCTGTACCTGAACTTGCTGGTTCCGGTGTTGCTCGCTGCACCAGCACTTGCGATTGACTGGTACAATTTAAAGCTTGTTGTTCAGATCGTGGAAGATGTGAGGACCTCCTGCGCAGATCTCGATGCCGACCGCAGACATGCCCTTTTCCCTGGGAAAACCCAAAGTCTGACGATAATGGGCCACTGCATCAACTGGGATATCTTCAAGCACGTTCGAAAAGGATCTGTTTTCCTCGCATCAATCCCCCATCTCACCTACCTGGCCAATATTGGGACGGAGGGTGACATTTTTCGCGACTTCAGCATGGGATTAGTATCCCCGGAACACCCGCTGCGTGCGTGGATGCGCGACATTCCGTGGGCTTGCATGAAGAGCCTCGAAACATTTTCAGTAGTCTACCCGCACCTGGATGCCCCCTACGACATACTCACGTATATCGATGACACAGTGGGACTGGACTTGCATGTAGAGCGGCTCACGGTGTCTGCTTCCCTGTTCAGGCAGGACCCTGCATCCTTCCCGTGGGTGACACCGCCGTTTCCTGTGACCCGTCCTGGAGAGAAGAGTACTCCATCAAATGGTGTTTCATTCGAGGTTACACAAGATCGGGCAAACTTTTGGCAGTTTTTTTACATGTGGGATAAGGTTTGGGCCTGCGGGTTAGCCGACTGATAAGTGGTACCGGGTGTTATGAAAATCATGATAAATGCTTTGATATGACTTATCTTGGATATGTACTTACTTGGAATCCCTTCTTACTGTACACTTACTGTATACCAATGAAAGCAGGCGCCCGATGAACGACTGCATGCTTTGTCAGTGATGGAGGGAACCATCGACGTTGAAGTTTGAGTCACTGTTGAACGGCCCAGATGACGTTGGTGAAGCAGTACCCCCATGCCGAATGGCCCAAGGACCAAGCTGCAAGTAGGCTTGTCATAATATCACTGGGACAAAGCCATAGATGGAGATGTGTATGTGGACACCAAGAGGCTCTGGGGTAGGCCCCGTCGCTCTACAGCTGGACCATCCATCCTCATGAGTATGCACTAATTCTTATTCACGAAGCAGATAGTGCATGACATTCGAGAATGGTTATGAGTTGACCAAATATCTGTCATGCAATGCCTGGTTCGTGATAATCGGGGCGAGAGCTTTGGTGAAAAATTTGGTGTAAGACTCACTTAGTCTCTCCGATCTCGGTGGTCCAGGTATAGAGACTATTGATTCCATGGAGGCATTCCCAGACACCCACGGTGACAGTCTTTTGAACGCATGGCTCGGTCATAGCGTCTGCGGTGAGGGCTTTCCGAGGTTAGCGACCATGTTACACTGGTACTTTGGGCGGTGCAGGACGATGGACTTGGAAGGTGATTGGACTTAGAGACTATTAGTTGGGCCGAGAATGGGCGAAGCTCAATGTAGAGATCAAGCATGAGCAGAGCGTATAGTGATGATACATACCACCAGATCAACCTACGACTGGCTGAAATTGTGTCGACGTCTCCTCCAAGCTCTGTTCTTGAATGTCCGCTTTTCACTGGGTCTTGCCTTGAAGTTGAACTTGGGAAAATCGGACGGCGTCAGCTTACAGCCCGAGATCACTCACTCACGAAGAGGTAACGTGGGCTAGAGGTCACACGACCCATGGTTTGATATATCCTGGCAGATATCCTGATGAAGTTGTATGTATGATCTTGCTGCGAAAAAACATTGACTAGTACTGCTGGATACGAGTACTCAATTCTTGAAAGTTTGACTGTTCCAAGTTGGCAAGCAACGGAACGTTGAGCACGTGAAAATGCAGGCCACCGAGAGGTCGGATTTATCGATGGCCGGATGGGCAACCGTTTGACCTCACGACTGACGCTGAAGTCGGAGTTAGTTTTGTCAGATAGAAGTCGATGGAATTTGAAGCTGCACAACTCCGAACGTCCCCCCCGTTACTTGAACAATGCTTCAACAATCATTCCAAAGCCTCGATGGAGCGATGTCTAGTATGCAGGTGCGTCCAGGTGTTATTTGTTGACATTCCTCTCAATTGCTCTTGCTCAGCTTGGTGAAGCCAAGGAAGACCAACAGCGCGATTCTGGACGTACCAGACGATCTAAATGAAACCGTATCAATATAATCTTTCCACCCCCGCAATGCCACCGTTAACTACGTGTCTGGGGAGTGGCTTTATGAAACGGCTCGTTCCTTCCTCGCCAACCTACATCCAGACTTTCCCGAAACGATGGCTAGGACCAATGCCCATGCAAACCCTAGCTACAGCTTTAAAAAAAACTTCCACGTCCATTCAGTTGTCAACTGCTCTAGCAATTCTTTTTCTCCCGGACAGATAATTCCAGCGGAATGCATGGACAACGATGCTGTTTGCGTGTTGTACATTTTCAGCGACCAGCCGGACAGTTATCATTGGCGTCCTACTCAGAAACAGGTTGATGAACTCATCAAGTTCACGGGCAGAGAGCCGCAGTGGTGGGTAGACGTTATGCCACCGAAGTTCTACAGATGAATTACTGGATCCGTGGAGGAATTGGCGGGGGTGGACTAGGTGACAAGCTCGATGTAGCATGGGTCGGCAATGTACATGTGGGTACTGGTTTTGTTGCATACGCAATAGAATGCTGGCCCTTGAGCGACTCGGTTTGAATACTCGTCGATGGAGGCAAATAGTTTGCTGTCCCACAAAAATTCGTTGTCTGGACTCACTGCTCGGAGGCTCAATGCAGCAAGTTCTGATGCATCGGATTCGGTACAGCTTAGATCATGTTGATTGGATGATAAGACGGTCAGGTGAGTCAATTTCATACCCAATTCTTAGCTCACGAGGTACTGACAGCCTATCTCATGCACTGTTGAATTGATCAGTGGATTTTGAATTCGACTTGTCTGCAAGACGCATTCAAGTAATGTTTGCTACCAGGCGACGGCTTGCCTCATAGACGGATTGGTCACTCTAGCTACCAGGATGCTATGTTTGCTGTCCGAATGTGTATATAGCCCCTGAATAATCACCTCGGAGATCCTCGGGCCCCGTAACTCAAACATCGGAGCTTGAATGCTCCCAGGTATGCAACTTAACAATCAGTCCTTGCATCCTAGCTAGCATCCCTGCTATCAACATGATCTCCATCTTTCACGCGCCCGCACGATATGTCCTCAGCACTCGGTTACTTTCCCGGACTCGGACGCAGCCGCACAATGATGACAGCAGCTGCACAGACGAAGCGTGCAGCCAAACAAGAAGGCACGATCGCAGACGTGTTCACGACACTCGGACCTAGTACCGAAGTCGCTGTACTTCCAGCTCGGTTCGCTCAGCTGAAGAAGGATGTGCTCGCCGATATGGGTGCAACCCATGCGGGCATCTTGCTGGCTTGGAAGCAGGTTCTAGCTGCTTTGGAAGAGCGGACGAAGGAGATTGTTAATTTGGGAGGACAAGTATACGCACCTATTCAAGTGCTTTTCACATGACCAACACTGTCAAGAAAATAGGTTATTCCTCGTGTGTCGTTTACCGATATTGAACGCGGCTTGTCCAACACCCAGAAGGATGATGTCAAGAAATCTGGTGTTGTTGTAGTCACTGGCGCAGTTCCAAAGGAGGTCTGTTCACTTTATCACTGATACCAGTCGGGTTTATTGACTAGTGTGGTACATATAGGAAGCGCTGCAGTGGAAAGCGTCACTGAAGCAATATATCGCCGCAAACCCTGTCAAAGGTCCGTACTTTCCCTCACGCTTCTTTCGATGACTCGATGTCGTGTCGTAGGCTTCCCAGCGAACGATATTCAAGCATACGAGCTCTACAATACCAAACCTCAAATTGCGGCGCGTACTCATCCAGCCATTCTCCGTACTCAACAAGAGCTCCTTCAGCTTTGGCACGACCCATCAAACAAGCACGTTTGCTTTAGTACACCTATTAGCTACTTCGACCGCTTGCGCATTCGTACTCCTGGCGACAAATCGTTCACACTTGGTCCTCATATCGATGGGGGTAGTGTCGAGCGCTGGGAGGACCCTGCGTACCGTAGGGTCTTTCGCCGAATCTTAGCAGGCGGAGCTGGTTGGAAGTTACATGACCCATTTGATGTGTCCTGGCGCATGGATGCAAAGCAAGATCTATATAATGCACCGTATGTGTTCTACGTTCTCCTTTATATGTACGCTCACAAAGCTTGAAGAGGTCAATGTTCTGTGCTCCGTTGTTGGCAAGGCTGGACCTCACTCTCCACAACTGGCGTCGGTGAGGGTACACTTCGCGTACTTCCCATGCTCTCCCTAGCGACGGCGTACATCATACTTCGTCCTTTCTTCCGACCTAACCCTGATGGTGGGGAGTGGGAGCTAGACTTGGAAGGTAGCTCTTTTCCAGGAAGTGTACCAGGCAAGGGGCAGGAGCTTAACGAAGAAACGCACCCGCATTTGAGACTCGGCGAGACCATGACGAGCATTCCAGAGATTCAACCTGGTGATCAGGTTTACTGTATGTGGTTTCTTATATACTCTTTACATTTCTTGATTGTGTTCGCGCTGTCAGGGCACTGCGACACTGTACATTCTGTTGAAAAACTGCACGGTGGTCAAAATGATTCGTCGGTTTTCTATATTCCTGCAGTCCCGCTTTCCGTGAAAAAGTGAGTCTTTTGTAGCTAATAGTCTAAGTTCAACTCAAGTTCTGCATTGCTTAGCGCATCATACATTCGGGACCAACGAGCTAATTTCGTTCACGGTCTTCCCGCTCCGTATGTCTTTCGTCTCGGGCGATTCTCGTGACGCTGACTGCTCAATGTTGGTAGGGACTTCCCGGGAGGCTCCGGCGAATCTACTTTCATAGGACGAGCTACGGCACAGGATATCACCACTAGCCAAGGACGTCGGGCATTGGGTTTCGAACCGTTCGTATCAAGGGGTGGCGAGAACAACGAGCTTATCGATACAGCGAATCGTGCGTTGTTCGGTTGAGGATGCCGTGTACTAGAGAACAAGTTTCATGTATCTCGCTGCAATTAGAACGTTCTTGGTTGCTTAATGCAAAACACTTGGTTGATAGGTTGATCAGTCTAGGTACATCAACGGAATGGTCAAGTTGAGGAGAGATTTACGTGAAAATACAGACCGTTGGATTGTCGTGTGCCAGATGGCATCAGATCATCGGGCGCATTTTACTACTTTTGCCTTGACTGACTCAACACCTATGTACACTCTGTGTTAGTGGCACCAGATAGGGGTCAATGAATTACATACCTCGAGGCTCGCACGGCTCCGTGAACTTACTCCCACACGGTTCCCATCCTCCCTAACGTCATCCTCTCCGTTCCCAATCATCCTTTTGAATCCTTTTCATCCAGTAATAATCACAAGTCCCGTTCCAATCCCAAATACAGTACGTTATTCTCATTCTTCGTATCAACCGACTTTAAGCACACGTTCACCTGCAGCCCGTTAGGTGCAAAACTCAGTCATAAAGACCTCGCATGAGCCAAAGCAAAGATGTATCTCCCATCATTCTCCACAGCACTCGCAGACTCCGCCTTTCCATTCAATTGGATTCATGACACCATGCGTTTATTCGTCATGTATCTAGCTACGTTCTTTGCTGCTAGTTCGCCAACTATCGAGGCCCAGGGTGGTAGTAGCAGCAGTGGGGAATATCTGATCGGGCTTGGTGAGCACAGTCTTAGAGAGCTAGTGCGATACTGAGAATCTGTGCTACAGGCATTGGGGATGTTACTGGGTACGTTCGCTGCCCTCTTGCTGTTCTTCGGGTGCCTCTTATGATACCTCCAACAGCCCAGTTGTCGAGACAAATATGATGGTACGTCCTACTTCATCTCTAATCGCATCTACCACCTAAGTAGCGCGTCAGGGCTATGCATTCCTGCCACAAACCGACACTGGCCTCCACATGCGCCAGCGCAGCCGCGCGTTTATCGTCGCCGACGGTTCCAACCCATCTGAACGTGTTCTCTTCATTAACTCTGGTACGTCATTTATATCCAATTTATACCCTCCAATTCAACTCCACCAGACATTTGCATGGGCGACACCGGCATCCGACGAACCATTCTCTCCTCCCTTCAATCGCTCTATGGAGACCTCTACACACCCGCCAACACTGCTCTCGTTGGAACTCATGCCCACAGCGGCGTTGGCGGTTATCTCGAGAACCTCCTCCCACAAGTCACTTCCCTCGGATACGTGAATGAAACTGCAGCTGCCATCGTCTCCGGTACCCTCAAAGCCATCGCAGACGCACACAACTCACTCGTTCCGGGTAATATAAAGCTCGGAAACACGACGCTGCTCAATGCGAATCGGAATCGGAGCCCGAGTGCGTATTTGGCGAATCCGGAGTGGGAAAGAGCGATGTATGAGGAAAATCAGGACACGACGGTGACGGTTTTGGGCTTCGAGAATGGGAATGGAGATGCGATGGGATTGCTGAGCTTTTTCCCGGTGCATGGGACGAGTTTGTATGAGGTACGTGAACGTTTCTACGTGCTTGATTTTCAAAAAAACTCAAGGCGGTAGAACAATACCCTGGTGAGCGGTGATAACAAGGGCATGGCAGCGTGGATGTACGAATGTGAGTTTCTGCTCACCCACATTTGGCATATCTAATGCTTCAGTAGCATACATCGAACCTTCCTCGATGCCTGGTAACAACTCCTTTGTTGCAGGGTTCGTTCAATGTGAGTTACCATGCCTCCTTCCTTCCTTCATGTTGAAATAAGGCACTTGAAGCCAATGTGGGCGACACCACCCCGAATACGTGAGCCTTCTGTTGCAGTGTCAAGAATGTTGATGTATTGACTTCATTTGCATCCTCCTCGACAATGCGCATATATATACACATTTCCCCTTCTACGACACATATAATCCACCTCCCGGTCTGCACCCATGCATATATTCTACCGCATGCACATATCCACATATAATCCCTTTCCCCCTACTCGCCTCTAATAGCCTGGGCGCTTACTGCGAATCACCCGGAAAACCATGGGATGGTCAACCCTGTGAGTTTGAGCACTCGACATGTGGTAATCGGACTGAGGACTGTCACGGACGGTGAGTTTTTCCTTTCGTCCTTTCTCTTCACTTGGTTGTTCGTTCTTTGCATTCTTCACGTTCGATTTCGATAACTCGATCGTCCCGGTCGAGCCAGCGAGTATGTTGTCTCTTGCCCGCCAGGTTCCCCCCTGGTCACAGCAAGAGACAGCGTACTTGCTGTTCTTCCACCATTACTTTTGGCATCTCTGTTATAGTTGCAATACGCTGCGCTGTTCATTCACTTTCTATTGCATCATTTCTTTTGTGGTTTGTGACCCATGTCGTATGCTGCACCGCGTTCCTGTTGTTGAAACGAACAGCAAACACGGAGCAGTCTTGGGATCACCTTTCATGACTTGCACCAAAACACACAATGATAACTTATTTCCTCTCCGCATATTAAGGGGTCCCGGCTTCCGCACATCGGATTTTGAATCCAACAGGCTAATCGGGCAGGCACAATTTGAAGCAACACGGACTGTGATGGAAGACAGCAATATGACCGCTGTGAGCGGGAGTGTGAAAAGCGTGCATGTATATCTTGATATGTAAGCTGCGTTTCATCGTTGAGTTAGCGGTGAGATTAATATAGTTGAAGGACGACTTATACGTTTACGTTGCCAAATGGGACGCTTGCGAGAACATGCCCCGCTGCTCTTGGTGAGTGTTTCATCTTCCTCCGTTATCGCTCCCTCCTAAGCCGACTCCCACTAGGTTACTCTTTCGCGGGCGGAACCACGTAAGCCCATGTCGCTTGACCACTTCCCATTACATAACACATCCTTCAGTGATGGCCCCGGCGCCTTCGACTTCATCCAAGGAGATAACACCTCCTCCCAAAACCCCTTCTGGGAAGTCGTCAAAAGATTTATCACTCCAGCCCCTTCAGAAGAACAAATCGCATGTCACTACCCCAAGCCCATATTACTGAACTCGGGATACAACCATAAGCCGTACGATTGGTCGCCTGGGATAGTGGACGTGCAGATGTTGAGGGTGGGGCAATTCGTGATTCTTGTGATGCCAGGGGAATTGACGACTATGGCGGGGAGGAGGATGAGGTGGGTACATTCTGTGCTTGGGTTTTTGATCTTTGGTCATTGATAGATGTGTTTCTTGTGCAGGGATGCGCTGAGGGCGAGGCTGATTGCGGAGGGCGTCCTGGACGATAGGGCGTACGTGGTGATTGCGGGTCCTGCGAACACATACGGACACTACGTCACGACGCGCGAGGAGTATAGTGTGCAGCGATACGAAGGTGCTAGTACGATATTTGGACCTGGTGAGTTTGCCCTTCGAGCTTCTTGCAGGAAATTATGTTTTGACGGGTTGTGTTGCCAGCCACGCTTGAGGCGTATATCAACAAGTACAGCGAGCTCGTTCCGTACCTCGCGACGAATGCTACTGGGATCCCGTCATCCAATGCAGCTCCTCCGGAACAGACGAGCAAGGCAATCTCATTACAGGCGGGTCTAACATCGACGTGTCCTTCAATGAGTGACTCATGACTCGCAGACCTCAGTGCTCGTTGACAATCCTCCTATTTTCAAGCACTTTGGAGACGTCCTCGCTGATGTCGAGAGTGGCATATATCACGCGGGAGACACTGTAGCTGTGCGATTTGTTGGTGCTAACCCACGGGTATGTCTTTCAACCCCATCTCCTTCCCTCTATTTCGTTCTGTCTTGACTATAAATATCACCAGAATAATCTGAGACTAGAGGGGACATTCCTCACTGTGGACAGACAAATAGACGGCGAGTGGGTGGTAGTAAGGACAGATTCGCATCCTTCGACGACGTACCAGTGGAATCGGACGAGCAAGGTATGTTTTCAAATGCAAGATATGCATATCCATCTCCTGACGTCATTTTAGGTGCTTGGCACAAGTACAGTTGATATCCGATGGTGAGTTTTTAAAAGTGCGAAACTGTGCGGTTGGCTGATCACTTGCACAGGACCATCGAGGACGGGACGCCAGTGGGGACATACCGAATAACATACTACGGCGATTCAAAGTTGCTGTTGGGCAGTATATCGGCGTTCACGGGTAGTTCTTCACCTTTTACTGTGGGATGAATCTGCAGATCCGATCGGAGTGGTGACTGGCTTTGACTTGTTTTTGTTATGGGACGCTTTTTGTTTTACTACCATGTCATCGTATTCAGTTTATAATTTAGTGTCACCGAACGGTTTCGATTCACTGAGACTCGAGATCGACGACATCATGGTCTCACTTAAAGTTGCCGGGGTGCGGTTCAAGACTGGTTCGAGGTATGACAACCCGAACCCGAACCCGAACCTGTTCATGATATCTCAAGGCCATCGAACACGAACATTAGCCAACGGTTCGGTCAAGAACCGGTCCTATATGGTGCTGTTCAGGTGCGAACCGGTTCGAACTTTTTCTACTACCAAAATTGAAAAAAATAGGTATTAGAGCTATTTCGCACCCAACTGCACTTCGTCGACAGCGTCGTCGAGCCAACGTTGTCTCCGCGCAGCGTCCTTGGCTTCCATCTCAGCTTCGTGATGCCTCCGCTCCTTCTTGTACTTATTCTTTACAATTTGAATGTCACCAAAGTTTGCTGGAAGTAAACGTGCACGGCGTTTGGTATCTGTCAGCCCAGCATCCGAAAATGCACGCTCGCAAGGCACAGAGGAGCCTTGAATGGGGTTGGTGAGGATGGTTTACTATTCCTCGCTGGTATTTTGAGAGTCAATGATGCAGGTTCACTAGTAGGAGAGTGAACCCATTCCATCTCTTCGGCATTTTTTAGGGATCTATCAGGATTGAGTGCTGGAGCATCGAGTTGCAGAGGCATTTTGAAGTGTATCACACTGGCTGCATGCAGTTGAATAGTACTTTGTATTTTTGTTGAATTTTTGCCGGCTGCACGACCAAAACAGACACCAAGATTCCTCTTTCTCAAGGTGATTATTTACTAGTACATATGGTGCGGTTACGGTTCGAACAGGTTCCCTATGGTTCATACAAAACGCTCAGTGCCCGAACCACGAACCTCTCCCAGCGTGCGTCAGTCGAACCTAACCGTAACCGCACTGCACCGATGGTGCGGTTCACGGTTTGGAACCAGTTCGGGCAGTTCAGAACTGCACCCCGGTAACTTTAGTCTCACTGCATCGAACGTTGTGCATGAAGAATTATTTTCAGAGACAAACGAAACGAAACGCTATGACTAAAACCAAGAAGAAAAAACAATAGCTACGAGTGCATAGGAGGAAGTCGTAAGATGTATACTGATAATACAGACGGATGATGAAACGCAGTCACAGACTACGTACGAGCCACAGAACATGACCGACACAAGACCGATGCACAAGATGAGAAATCATACAATACACAGCTGTTACAAAAAAAAAAAAAAGCCGTTCCCATCACACTTGAGGGGAGGGCCTGTGTTCTTGTCGCCGCATTCACGATGGGACCCACTCATATAGTGGGTGCAAGCGCGACTGCGGCACAAGCCGCCATACACCCTCCCAGGCCCGCATTACATGCAAGCAACGCAGGAGGTGCTGCAGGGAGTGCGACCCCGAATGTGAATCCAGCGCCGGCGTAACAAGCAACGGCCAAGCCATTGCATCCTGCTCAACAGGTCTAGCCGACGGTGCTCAATGGTGTGATTGGAACTTGCCTGTCTGACAAATGGCGTAGGCGAGCGGTCCCGCGACTACAACCTGAGGGACTGCAGCGGCAGTGAGGAGCAGAGCAAGGGATTTGAAGTTCATCTTGACAGATTGACGGTAGCTTGGTGGTGGCTTGACTGAATGTGGTGGTTGGTACCAGAAGAGCCTGGTAGACTTGGTGCGTTTACCCAGCTATATGTGTGGATAACATGAGATCGTAGCTCCGCTCTAAAACATGATTATGTATGTCGCCTCGCAGTGTATGTGCGGCGTGAAATTATAAGCAACGCTTCGTGTTATCAAGGGCCACTGCAAGCAAGGTGATACACGTGATAGTATATCCCATAAACAGCGTCTTCTTGCTCGTCGCTTCATTTCTGACTTTGAATGGCATTAGCTGCGGCACGTCGATTGCAACAGCGCTCTGTGCAAGTCGTCGAGCTGTCCGGTCTCCTACCGAAATCCGTTTTAAAGATCAACCAATAGCAAATTTCTCGGTGCGTAGTTCGATGAGCTGTTGAAACCGCTTGTTGGGAGAATTGATGCCATTGGAAATGATCCAAGACGGGAAGCATTCAAAGACTTCCCCAACTTGCACCCGCCGCATGTTCATTTGTAATTTTCCGCCAGGGTTGGAGTACGAATCACAGGATACCGATGTGGCGGGAGAAAAAAAAAAGAATCATGGACACAGCGAGTCCGTGGTTAGCGCGAAATGGAAACGGCGAAATATAAACGTCAGACCCTCGATTACGTGCAACCGAGTGTGAGAAAAGGACAGATAAAAGACACGTAAGGGTCCATGGTTGTTCTGTTATGTAACTCACGGGCAGGTCTATCACTCCATCACGAATGCTTTCCTTGTACTTTCGTTCTGACCCGATTATTATGAATACCACCAGAATAATCTGAGACTAGAGTGGACATTCCTCACCGTGGACAGGCAGATGAACGGAGTGGGTGGTAGTGAGGACGGATTTGCATCCTTAGACGACGTACCGATGGAATCGGACGAGCAAGGCACGTCTCAAATGTAAGATATGCATATTCATTGACTAACGTCATTTTAGGTACTTGACATGAGCATGGTTGATATCCGATGGTGAGTTTGTTTTACACAGGACCATCGAGGATAGAACACCTGCAGCGGGACACATACTACGATGATTCAAAGTCGCTCTTGGGCAGTATATCGACATTCAAACGTTCACGGGTGATTCTTCGACTTTTACTATGGGATGAATCTGCAGATCGGATTGGAGTGATGACTGGTTTTTGTTATGAAACACTTTGCTTGACTGCTTTGTCGTCGCATTGAATTTATATTAGTGTCATCGGTATATCTCGTAACTTGTATGGGTATCAAGGTCACCGAACGGTTTCAATTCACTGAAACTCGAGACAGAGGATATCATGGTCTTACTGCGTTGAACATGTACATTGTGCATGAAGAATTATTATTAGAAACAAACGAAATGAAATGCTAGGGGATAGAAAGCTTCAGATCCCAGATCCGGCGGCCTTTAGCACATCCGGACCCTATTAGAAACACGCTCGCCGAGGAACCCTAATCAACTGTTTCCGAACCGATTGGGAAATTTTGGTGTCTCCGATGCTGGATGATCGACGAGGGACAAAATTAAATAAAAAATTGCGGAGTGAAATTGTATCAGGTTAAGGAGGACATCTAGCAATGAAACTGCTATGCCTGTCAAGTACTACATGGTGAGGTTTAGGCACGTAGCCACTTGACGTTAACATTAGCCGACGCGGTGGTAGCCAAGTCAGGAAAGGTTCAGGGTCCGTCGAAGTAATTTACGAGAGGACGGCCGTAAGGTGAAGCCGACATCGACAACGACATTTTCAAGTTCAAGTTAAGCAGCACTTTGAAGCTTCAAATTATCCTCGGCATGTCTGTAAACACCTAGATCTGCACATTCAAAGATATCGTACCGGTCGTCAAGACATCTTGTTCTCTCCTAGTAAGTACTCACCGGAAGTTGTACGTGTGTAACTCGCGGACATGTGGAACCAACTTTGTATACTGGCACACCAGGCGCGTTGCTTCCGAGCTCGTTATAATATTTGCGGCGAACTACGCACCACAGGTATTAATGGGACCAGCCCTGGGGTCTGGACGCGAAGACTAATACACTAATTGAAATGTGTAAAAAAAAATTGCTCAGCATATGCATATAAATGGACATGCCCCAAACACAATTCTTTCATCCCCATCATGTCGTCGGGTTGGAGAGACAGCTACATTGGCGCCTTGATCTGTGCCACTCTCGTTGGTGCTGTCTGTTATAGCATGGAGAGGAGAAAAGTGCTTCCGCTGCCACCGGGACCGCGGCCTATGCCAATCATTGGCAATATCCGGGGGATTGACATCAATGCCCCATGGTTGGCTTATACGGAATGGGGTAAACAATACGGTGAGTGCGATGTCACGAAAACTTAAATATCACTACGCCGAATTTTGCTAAATGGTCTCCTGGCAGGCGATATTGTGTACTCGCACCTTTTTGGCCAACACATTGTTGTGGTCAACTCGGAGAAAGTGGCGATCGAGCTTTTGGAGAGGCGGTCATACAACTACTCTGACAGGCCGGAGCTTCCAACGAATGTTCTGTAGGCGCTACATTTAATTAATCAGCCAGTGCAGTCCTTGACACAGCATCTTTAACAGTCTCGGGTTCGGTTTCAACACCATACTGATGCAATACGGAGCTCGTTGGCGTCGCCAAAGAAGGATATTCCATGAAGCATTCAGGGCGAGGGCAGCTCTAAGTTACCGTCCAATGCAGCAGCGGAAAGCTCAACAGCTTATCCATAACATGCTTGATAATCCAGAAGAGTTCCTAAACCATATTCGCGTGTAAGTCTTCTCCCACCGGTCGGTGCGGTGTATCATTAACGCCTGGATTCTCTGCCAGATTTTCGTCTTCCGTCATAATGTCGGCTTCATACGACTATGATACAAAGCACGATGACCCATTGGTGGAGCTCATCGGGAAGTCTCTCGAGTTGGCCGTGCAAGAACTCAGACCTGAGGTGGCTGCTGTGTTCATCGCATTTCCGAGTCGTGAGTCTTCAATCGTATTTTACGGGATCAACTGGATGCTATTTATACAGTTCTTCGACTACCAGCATGGTTCCCTGGCATGTCGATCAAGAGGAAGGCTATCCAGTCACGAGAACGTGTTCAAGAGTGGATGAACAATCCTTTCCAACATGTGCTCAAAAGAATGGTATGCCATCGAGTTCTCGCATATTCGCACCTGACATGTCCCAAAAGGCTGAAGGGACAGCCCAATCGTGCATGGTTTCAAACGCCCTCAGACGGATCGACGGAAAAGATACTTCTGGTGAGATGACAGTCATCAAGGAATGTGCAGCTACGGCGTTTGGAAGTGAGTGCCAGTCGGATACGGTGTGTCGAGACAATATTAACGAGAACTACTTGAGCAGCTGCTTCCGAAACGGTATCCAGTTTTCAAGATCTATCTTGCACTGCTCTAACTTTCACTTAGACAGATTCGGTATTGCAAGTATTCATCCTTGCCATGGTGCTCTTCCCGGAAGTTCAGGTGAAAGCCCACGCTCTTATTGATGCCGTCGTTGGCACGTCAAGGTTGCCGACTTTCGAAGATAGATCGTCCCTGCGATATATCGATGCTATCCTTCGGGAAACTCTTCGTTGGCATCCGATTTTGCCCCTATGTACGTGTACAGTCTTCAGGCGCCCGCCCATTTCTTACGGAATTGTGTAGCAGTAAGCCATGCGTCGGTGGATAGCGATGTGTATGAGGGGTACTACATACCCAAAGGCACGAAATTTCATGTTTTCTAATGAATTTCATTGCTAGCCTCGTAAACAGGTACCATTATCGTGCCGAATGTGTGGTGAGTCCGCATGTCCAAGGGATCACCCGGAGGCTAACTGCTTTGTAGGGCGATGTCACAAAATGAACAGAAGTACCCAAATCCTTCACAATTCTCTCCCGAACGCTTCCTGAACGCCGATGGCGACCTCAATGACGACACCGTCGATATGGCCTTTGGATTTGGAAGAAGGTTTGTTATAATATCTCTTCTTTTCATATGACATCGGATAACTTTGTGATACTGCAGGATTTGCGTTGGTCGACATTTTGCCGACGCGTCTATATGGATAGCAATGTCTGGTCTACTTGCTATGTTTAAATTTTCGAAGCAAATTGGTCCAGATGGGGAGGCGATTGAGTTCGAACCACAATGGTTCAGTGGTGTCGCAACGTGCGTTCGTTCCCGTTCCTCTGTCCCAACTAATAAGACTTTTTTTAGTCACCCACTTCCCTTTCCGTGCAGCATCACTACAAGGCTCCGCAAGGCAGATATATGATCGTTAATCCAACTATTTTAATCGAAAGGACGATTTTTTACAGTCATTACATGTGACTTCATTTTTTAATGCTTCCCCGAAGCTTTCCACCCTCGTTGCAATGACATCCTGTGATAGGAGGACTGTCCATCTCGTTGACTTCAATGTAGATTTCTCCTTCAGTGGCTCCTCTCCTCCATTGGACACGACTGAGTTCTGCATGGTGAGTAACCATGCTGGATCGACATGGTAAGTTGCAGTCAAGGAGCGGATGCTTAGCACCGTGCGACAGACAGATGACTGCAGTTGCTGCTGCTACGCTGGGAATAGACGTTTCTCGCGAGCTTCAGTGAACCATGGGCCAAACAGTCTTACTTTCCCTCAAGAGCTGAATCGTAAATGCGGCAACAATTTCGGGGTGTGATTTATTGTGATGCTATGGCGGTAAAACTGACCTCTGTTCCAGTCATAGACAGACCGATGATTTCATACAGCAGCGTTCCTGTCATTATTGCCTTCAACGTCTCTCATACGTGAAGATCGTATATATAGTCACCGGCTGCAAAGGCACACGTGAACGTCCCTCTAAACAAACATTAGCACTGGGAGAAGAATTTGGCTGGTATGTATCCCTACTCTTTCACGATTCGAGAAATAATCCCGTGTCTCTGCAAGCTTCTTGAGCTGACGTAAAAGCAACCAATCTTCAGTAAGAGCATCTTGAGATGTTGTCTACATCACCACTGGTATAATCAGCTGGGGAAAAGCACTCGAAGATGATCTATTGAGGCTGACGGTGGCTAACCGTCAGAAGAAGATAGGAGCATGCGTACTCGCTTGCCATGGAAGGGGGTCAGAAGGGCTTTCTTTCACGACCCTCCGAGATCATGCGATAGAATTCAGTGCGCTTATGTCCAATCGATCCTATTAAGGTGTCGACGGTCCGTGTGACGGTGTGTGAGGCAGTGCTACATTATTTCACCTGGTCCTTGTTTGAATGATAGATGTGGGCTATCAGGACTCGGCTTCTGGAACCATGACCTCCGAGGACTGATGGGATGCCCATCCTGCTGCATTTGCGACCCCTGATGCATTTTGTCGGGGTTGGAGTCTGTTCTTGTGTCGTACCTTCGGTTGTGTTCGAGATGTCATTTGGGCTCGTACATGACATCATTGCTGTTCCTATGCAGGGTACCTTCATGTCCTTCGCTCCAGCCCACTTTGAGTCCGCGACTTACCTTCATTGTAGCGTGCTTAAGTGCTATGAGACATGTTGGGGCATATAGAACACGGATGAGCGAGAAGTAGATCATGATCAGATTAGTTATACATGCAGCAAGATGAGATAAGGTGACCGAGCGAGGCAACAAACAGCAAGTGGAACGATCGCAACAAGTTGACGACAAAAATAAGCCATCTAAACTGGGAGGAGACAATATGTCGCTGCTTTTGCAATAACTAAGACATCCTTATTCCGCGCAAAGAGGGAGAAAACAAAGGGTCAGGGTAAAGTGAAACATGTACACGTATGAATCGAGGTAAAAATGTTCGGAAAGCAAGAGGAATCAGACAAACACATAGCCCGAAAAAAATCATATCTTCCATCCACCGTTCACCTGAAATCCACACCCGTCGGATCGAACCATTCACGGAAGTCTCGCTCAAAATCTGCCCGAAACATGGGCTCATTCGAAGCCAGAGGGACTGAATGTATTCCATTCAGAGCAGGGGACTGCCTGATGCTTGCGTTGGTGGTATTTGGAGTCGGGGGTACAGTGCCGAGTGCGCTCCCCGTAGGGTTGGATGAAGGCCCTCTTTGGCCTGGAGGATCATCGAACCATTCACGGAAAGCTCGCTCAAAATCTGTCCGAAACATAGATGGGTCTAAGTCCTCCGATGCTGACATAGATTGAATGAAGTCTGGAGACATGTAATTAGGTGGTAGATCCGATGGATTGGGTTGTGGCTGGCTCGCAGGATTCGAAGCCGGAGGGACTGAAGGTGTCCCATTCGGAGCAGGGGACTGCATGATGCTTGAGTTGATGATACTTGGAGTTGGAGGTGCAGTGCCGTGCGCGCTCCCCATAGGGCTGAATAAAGGCCCTCTCTGGCCTGGAGCAGCGGGAGCGTCGTGAGGTGACCCTTCTGGTATATCTGAAGGGTTATTGATCATGGGTTTAACATCTAATAGGCAGCCCCATACCAGGATTACTCATGTTCTGTGGAACACCGTGTGGCTGGTTAACTGGATGAGATGGCGGTTGGTACCAGAGAGCCTGGTGAACTTGCTGTGTTTACCCAACTATATGCGTAGGTGACATGAGGTCGTAGCTCCGCTCCAAACCATTATGTCGCAAGTACTATTAGTGACCCCACTTCGTGTTAGCGGGGTCCACAAGCGAGGTGATACACGTGGTGATGTATCCCATAAACGACGTTTCATTTCTGACTTTGAATGGCATTAGCCGCGGCATGTCGATTGTGACAGCGCTCCATGCAAGCGAACTCCGTTTTGAAAGTGAAACAGTTCGGTGCGTGGTTCGATGAGCCATAGGAATTTTTGAATGACCCATTAGAACCACTAGATTGATGCCATTGAAAACAATCCACGATGGAAAGCATGGGCGTTTGTTTGGATCCAAAGCCTTTGCCAAATAACCGCATGTTCATTTAATTTTCCGCTAAGGTTTGAATACCAATCACAAGATACCGATGCTATGAGAACAAGAATCATAGTCTAGATATAGCGAGTCCATGGCTAGCGCAAAATGGAAACGGCAAGACATAGACCCTCGATAACTGACTGTGAGAAATGGGAAGACAAAGGAAACGAGATATGTAAGAGCCCATGGTTGTATTTCTGGTTCTATGCACCGCTGAACTTGCGTCACGTTATCATGCTACAACAAAAATGCCGTTCTCACCACGCAAGACGAGAACCCGTGGGTTCTCGTCGCCACATTCACGATTGCACTCACTCAGGGAGTGGGTGCAAGCGCGACCGCGGCACAAGCCGCCATACACCCCCCAAGGCCCACATTACATGCAACCAATGCAGGAGGTGCTGCAGGGAGTGCGACCCCGAATGTGAATCCAGCAGCAGCATAGCAAGCAACAGCCAGGCCGTTGCATCCTGTTGAAGTCGAGTCAGCGGTGCACATTCAAATTATGTGATTGGACCTTACCTGTCTGACAAATACCATAGGCAAGCGGACCCGCGACTACGGCCTGGGGGACTGCAGCGGCAGTGAGGAATAGGGCAAGTGATTTGAAGTTCATTTTTGCCCAGAGAGTGGTCAACAGTAGTGATTTGTAGTGACTCGACTGGGTGAGATGGTTGTTGGCATCAGATGAGTCTGAGTAGAGCCCGTGAATGTGTTTACCCCAGGTTTATATAGGTGGGTGACAAGGAGGTCGTAGCTCCGTTTCAAATATCTCGCCTGATGATTTATCACATGGGCACCTGTGTGATTGCTGTGATATTGCATCTTCTAGTCGGCTGCTGACTTTGAATGACATGAGCTGCAACGATAATAACGCCAGCGCTCCGCGCTCGTGCCAAGTCCACGACTCCACTGGAAGTTCGAAATTCTTCGAATTGCGACCGCAAGGGTACTAATTAAAGTCTAAAATCAGGCTCCTTCCCCAGTGGTCTCTTTAACGTCGCTAACCTTTAATCAACCATCTCAGTTCCAGATTCTAGTGCGGAGTTCTGGCCCACAACTGCACACCGTATTTCAAACTCCGAACGCTCCTCATGTCAGATATCGTTGTCGTGCCCATAGAACGGAGTGTCAATTTTGTTGGGGTGGGTCCAGTGGGCTGTGTTCGAAATTACATGTAATGTTGTGTAAGGCGTCCTAGGGCATTTTATGTAACAGCTGTCACTAGCCACAGGCATCGCCATAGATCGAGAGACATCAATTACCTGTAATTGGGGAAACGATCCTAGACTATGAGTATGTGAGTGCTAGTCTGTGCTGGTATTGGAAGATGATTATGCGGTGGGAAGTGATGCGTCGAGTTTAAGTATTCAGCAAGCGTAAGGAGTGCTGCTCCGCTGATAATGGAATTCCCTTGGTACTGCTTTGATGAGCTACTCGCTTAGATATAAGAGCGTGTCCTTACTTTCCGTATATTTAGTGAATCAACTCCCACTCACTCATGATCCATCAATCCCCATCGAACTCATTGCCAGCCTTACAAAAATGACTGATCCTGTGAATTGATCAATAACGATAATAATAAAAATCTAGAATTATGACCTTTTCACCAAGACGCATGCTGTAAAGGGGAGTGGTGGGCAGGTGCGACGAACCAAAAAGAAGTCGAGCAGTAGAGAAGTTGCGAGTATGAAAGCAATAAGCCACGTAGGCGGGCGCGGCCTGCCACTAGACGGCCGACCTCATTCGAAGTTCGTTCTCGTGCCTCGAACTTGTGTAGAATATGAAGAAAATCGTCCGCTGCAGCTGGCACATACTTTGCCCGATTTGAATGTGGTGGTAAGTATCATGAAGTCCGTTGTTTGACTGTCCATGTTTGGTTTACGTCTTCTTGCTAGCGGGATGTTGGATGTGTACGCGTTGCTGCGGTACAATATTAGCGGACAAGTGCGACAGACTGGAGTTGCGAGGTCAAGATCTGGAGTGCTGAATGCGTCACGCAGGCAAGAAAAAGGAATAAAACACACCTGCCCACTGGCTGGATTGAACAACCGACCTCACCATTACGAGTGGCGCGCTCTACCACTGAGCTAAACGGGCTTGATGACACGTTTGAAACCAGAATACACGATCATGTTGGCTTGGTTCTCCGATTTAGGCAGTAAGGCACGCAGCTTACCCGGGATCAATAATATTTCCTGCTGTGGACAGACGTCAATAAGCCTCTCCACCTCATTTGACTTGTGACGTCCCGATTTTATTCTGAAATCCCAATTAACTCGCGAAGTTCAAGTTCAGTAGTTCCTGTCTATCATATCGCAATGCACTAGAATGCACTGCTGGACCGAGCGGCCACAAACATCAAATCCTCACGCGGATCCCCCGTCGCGAAACGATTCACTGATCATTACTCAAGAGGAACCTGACAATTTCGTTGCAATTTGAAGTTTGTTACTTGTAGTCATCGTTCGTCACATTCTGCACAAAAGCGACTCCTCGGAGTGCCGATTGCACAGATACGATAGTTCTGCTACCAAGTTGTACTGATGTGGACAGGACGCATACGAACAGATATGGTCGGAGTTTCGACCCGACGTATTTTATGCGATAGATTCTCCAATGACTCCGTTGGACGTCGAACAATTTTCTCCAATGCCTGATACATCCCGCTTTCTTCGCCTCCCTGACGATGTGCTTGCATATCTTCTCGATCTGACACCTATGAGTGACATGGAGAGTGTCTCCAAGGTAGCTGCCCTCACGTCTCCCCTTGTGTACGCGTTGGACTAACCCTCCCACAGACGTGTAAACAACTCAAACTATTTGTGGACTTGTTCGCGCCCCATACCTGCATGAGCTCAACCAAGAGGGTCTGGAGTACAATGCTGCGTCCGCATCACCGACGGTGTCCTTTTCGCAGGCACTGGCTTCCCTCAGGTGCAGGGAAAACAGGTGGAGGACGATGCGTCCAATCACTTCGTCCTGTCGTTCAACTTTGAATGAGAGCCACTTCACTAGCTACTCTCAAAATATAGCTTTGCATGTATCCAGACAAGTAGCATCTACTGTTGTCTATGGGGCCACGGTTGAACATTCAACATACCATGGCCAAATAGACGGGATTACTCGATTCCATGCCGCTGATGTACTGCAGGACCTTCTTGTTCTCCTACGGATGCACCTTGGGTCAGTGGTTGTCCTCTCACGTTAATGCCCGCAATTAATGGCATTGACGAACCATTTTTAGAACAGGATTGTCATATCTCTGCTTCCTCTCATTAAGAGGAATGTCTCCGCATCCAACAGCTGCTAGTCCTACTTGTGTTCTCCTCGCCGGCATCAGTCCCATAGGATATTTATCTGCTCCGCTTCATGCTCATGGTCTAAGAATACTTGGTCCTTGGTGCGCACTGCTCACAACGGATCGGCCTTCAAGCTGGCCGGAAGCGCAAGCCAACACACTCTTACTTTGCAACTGGAAAACCAATGCACTATTTAAATTGGTATGCACATGTTTTCTAACTTGAAAAGTAAATTAAACTAACCGAGAATTGGCGTACATAAGGCGGGAATTCATCCCGACAAAGTCGACGATTTTAGTCTTCTAAATTCTCGTACACTTGCCGTCATTCATAGAGTTTCGAACCCGTCTGGGCTAATACTTCGCCTTTACGACGTCACTTTTCCAAACCACCTCTCTTCGTCTGGTTGCGTTAGACTCCGCTTGTCATTGCGTTTACCACGTATCGAGGACCAGGTATCTATATCTCCAAGTCGTATGATGCTACCGAGAGCGTTGCAGGAGCAGGTGCTCCAGTTCAATCAGCGCCCTCGAGAAGTATTTCCTCTGAACAGCGGAATCATGGCTCTATCAATACCCCTTACCATGGGTGTCGAGAAGGCTCGATTGGACATCGCCATTGACGTTGCAAGATTACTTTCCATCGCCCGTGGCAACGACATATCTGACCGCACGATGCTCTGGAGAGAATGGGGTCCAAAAACATCGCGTGTTTTCTTGATCAACGAGGTTTTCCGTACAGAAGGTGACGTAGAGCCCTTGCAGGACGTAGAAGGCTACAGGATAGCTTTTTCCACAAACGTAGACTGCAGCGACAGCCGGACTTGCATTTCCGATGAGCATTCCCGTTCTGCAGCTTTTATCTTAGATTTCAATCCCGCAAGTATCCGATGGGCTCGACAGGAGCAGAAGGCAGGTCGTGGACTGCGCGGTGCTTTGGTAACAGAACCGAGTGTTTTACGGCCGGGACGCCTGCTTGCAGAGGAGGTAGTCAGCTCTCTACCTTATACCCAAATTATGCTCGAAGGATACCTACCCCAACACCAAATTCGGCTTTCACGAGATGAAGTCGTATACCCTGTAAGTTCACGTACGTATGCGTCTTTTTGTTCTACTGGCTTATTGTACTTTTTTCTCAGGCTAATCCGGCGCAAGGATCTCAGCTGCATAATGTTTACAGCTTTGCGTAGGACGATACTGAAATGGCTTGCTTGCGACGGATACCTACTTACTGGCACTTTGGATGTTTCCACTCATAGCATTATACTCATACTGGACGCTTGAAAGTGCTTGATATCAATTGCTACATAGTACTGAACGTAGTAATTTATCTAAGAAGCATACAGTTCAGCCGCTTCCTACACAATACACAGCAAGTGTTTATGACAGCCTCTGCCGTGCTACACACCACTGTAAGTTGACAAGTGTATGCGATCTTGAAAGACAATTGAAGTCATGCTAATCCCCGCATCGGAGTCAGCCGCAAGCTTAGCATGATGTTCTCGAACGTTAAGAATGAGGCGTGGTCCCAGCACGAACTTTTGGACGAGCGAGACAATCGAAAGAACACCAAGATACATCTGGGCTCCCAGAGAATATGTGTCCTATAAAATGATGAGGCGTGATCACACGCAGAGGTCAGTCACAGATCAACATACCACAGCAATTGTGGGAGATAGACAAATAAGCTTAAAGCAAGAAATAGTGACAATGCTAGGAGATGCGAAGATTCAGTATAAAATGAGGACCTCGTTCACATTACGAGCTCACCTCGCAAAATAAAACACGTGAATTTTCATCAATTCCGTGACAGAGTCCCCGACAGTTATCCAAGCTCGTTGCCGTTCATGGAAGTGTTTGACAGCAATCCAAATTACGAGACACAGTGCGAGGATCTCCCATATAGTGGCCAGCGTCCACCTCGTGGCAAAAAGAATTAGGGTATCTCCCTCCAAGCTATCAGTGCACTGATAGGTGCCGGAGAGAATGAGCTCCTCTTGTATTTCCCGATGAGCCTGGCACGCATAAGTACTATAATTATGACTTACCCTCCAAAATACCCTTCATCGCTATCGCGAAGATCATTCCATTCGCGATGTTGACTGCCAAGAAGATGATAATAAGAAAAACCAATAAACGTCTAGATTGCTGATACATGGCATGTAACCGAGAAATCATGACGACTTGCACGATGTTTCAGTATAATTGAGGTATCATAGCTGCCTAGCTCACCGCCCATTATTACCAATACGACGACGTCTACCCAGCTCATTGCGAGGTACATAATACGGCCTGAAAAATTCAGAGGTGAGCGACCAACCTCAAAGAATCATACGCTCCAAACAAACTCACAGCTGCGGCAGTTATTACATTGAACCGACAAGCTAGTCAAGAATGTCACTCACCCCTACATGGGAGTGCAGTGATTGGACAACAATGACAAGAATCAGTGCAGAATACTCACTGTATCAGTCATCGGGATTGTTAAAACATTGACTGTATACCACTTGTTAGAAGAAAGAAATAGTGCATGCGAGGAGACATGGTACAAAGGATGTTGAGGCTATATAAGATACCGATTAGCAGAGCGCCCATTGCTTAGCCTTCCAAACGTACACAGCATATAATATTCCAAGATAGCGCAACTAGATATTCTCAAGTCAGCACAACTTACCAATCATACTTGCTACGTACACCGAGATACAGAACAGTCATCAGGGACCAACGTTGCCTCTGCAACGAATTAACTGTATTTTCATGTTCTTTGGTGGGATTCTGCTCACCCAGAGCAGTTCGACCTATAAAACCATTCTTAGCGCGCTGGCGGCTCCGGTAACGTCATCAACTTACCTCTTGTCCGAGTGTTAGTGCTGCAAATGCCGTGAGTTGAATGCCAGTCGTTCATTGATACCACCTTACTCACCCCAATCGTACATCACTCCGGCAGAGGCGGCAACTACAAGACAGTAACCAATATTAGATTGAGATATCATCCGAATAGCCCTCCACGAACCTGCGAAATAGCTAGCTATGCGACTCGAATTGATAAACGGCCACCAGCTGGGATCATCTGAGACTAAAGTCATACTATGATTCGGGGATGGGTGCAAAGGAGCGGAAAACTTTGTGGGTATATGACAATGGTGTTCGTTCTAAATACCCGCCGTCCAGCGCTTGACTCTACCACCAAAATTGGCATTATAAGGATGATACACGTTCCCATCTTGATTCTTTATTGACCGAAGTATGGTCGTATGAGGTTGAGTGCAAAAGAGTAGCTAATCCAGTGCCATCAATGGCAACGCACTAGATTTTTTTTAGGTCACAAACCACAGGCGAAACCTTTGAACACCGCAAAAGACCGAAGAACTGTGTTATTTCTGCAATTTGTTCGCGTTGACACCATTCTCAAGATCTTCTTGTTACATTTGCATCGTCCAAGGAGTTCCATCAGTGAAATTGTGTAGCCCATCGGGCTATAACGCCAGAAGAATGCCAAAAACGGGATAAGGGCAGTTTGAGGGCAGTACAACTGTGATGAATCGAGCCAACACAAGACGTGGCACTGCACTATAAATCTATGACAGCGCAGTTGATGCAACGTTCAATTTGACGGCATCAGCCGCACTTCAGCGCTTCAGCTCCAACTTGGTTGCAGTTTGCACAGCCACATCCTGATTCTCGACTTTAAGTATCATTCATGATACCAATATTCCTAACCATTTATACATTATTTCGTTGCTGTCACCGATAAACTATACAAGCTGTACACATTCCCTTCCTCTCCTGACCCCATCCCAATACGACCACTTCAAAATAGTCTACGTAAACTGATCATAAATACAAGACCCTGGAGTGCTCTGCTCAGCTGTTTGATAACCACACAAGCACAAATGGAGTGATTGAACGTGATACTAGCACCATAGGCGCCAGTGACGTTGGAAACTTTGGTGTCTTGGATGTAAGGCTGACTATGAGTTCGAAGGGGAAAGTGAACGAGACGACGACGGAATAAGACGTATGGTTAGATAGCATGAAAATGACAAGACAAGTCGTTTGTGAGACTGAGACTTTCGTTGGGGTGTGCTTTGGAGCGGGGAATCAGCGCATGAAATTCTGCTGCTACGAAGCTGCATTTTCTCTGGACTTCTCTAAAGGTATCAGTGTACATGGGCTGTATATATACGTTTTCGGGTAGCCGACTAGGCCAGAATGAGAATAAGGAGCACATGGTGAACGGTCAAAGTAAGGGAATCGTGGAATCTGAGCACAAGGTAAGATAATCCGATGCGAGGAGTAGCGCTTTTCGCATCCGTGAGTCACGTGCTCGAGCGCCTTCGCTTTGAAGCGCGGTCGGTGCGTAAAGGATATACGATCCTTACATGGATTAGCATAGTTTTAGCAGAGTGAGTCGTGGGAGGGTAACTCGACTGAGGAACGACTCGAGTGGGGGAGAAGAGATGGGAGCGTCCACAAAGTCGTGGATGTCGACGAATTCGTGAGAGTTATTAATTCATTCAAATCGCGCGTACCTTTTTGCGAACTGCTGTAATTATAGTTCTTCGTAAATAGGAGGTGACTAACACTTGCATCTGATTCTGTTGGTATGATAATTCTAGATTTTGAAGGGCTGCTTTCATCTATGAAGTAATAGCTTGTCCGCATCCTATGAAGGTATAAAATCTGTCCCCGCGTACATGTCGCGGCTTATAACAAGCCACCGCTACAGGCGACTCTGGCGTCACATCCGAATCATTATGTCACTTTCAGCTTGGCCCGTACTTGTCCTGCAGTGTTCAAGTTGGTCTGCCTACATAATTCGTAGTACCTGTCCGTACCACATACTACAATACACAAAGAATCACAAAGAAGATAAGGTGGTAAAAGTATTCACCACCGCGCTGTAGATTTACACATGATGCGTCGCCACACTCTCGCTACAGGCGGCTCGTAATCCTGCAGGAATAACAATGAGCGAGGCTTTCCGAAACTGGGGAGAAATTGACAATTACCTCTTCCCATATAGGATCATCATAACCATCCTCATCAACGGGCTCCCAACCTGGACATCCATCTATCCAGCTATGTTGCGAATCAGCAAGCGTGATCAACCTGTCAGATGCTACAGGGGCAACATACAAATTATCGCCCGGCTCAGGGTCCGGTACGGGCAGACCACGCATATAACGTCGGATCAACGGGAGCTTTTGTTTTGCAGTGAAGAGTGGTGAAACGAAACCATCCTTGTCGGTGCCCTGGCGGAGGAAGTCCGAGTCCGAGTTGGACCACCATTCAAGGTCGAAGCCAACCTTCGACGGAAGAAGTGCCACAGAGACAATCTCTTCAACTTGATCATGGACATGAGCACGAGTCATGGATTGGAACAGAAAGCACATGCCTTTACTTGACAGATAGATAGACCATGCGCGGCACTTGTAGACCGATGGAATGATGAATAGACCATTGAGTTCTGGTATTCTGTATAGCACTTCGAGGACTTTATTACATGGAACGTGATACAGACGGGGCTTGTGCACGACGAGCACGGCACTTCGCTTGTTAGGGAGGTGCCTGAAACTCATCTTGAATGAAGCTTTCTTGAAGTTTTCTTTCTTGCTAGCAGACAGTCAGGACAATGATCCAACAAGATCCTCTCAATTACACTCACGCATCTGCCCCTGGATCAAAGGGCTGCTTCCTGGCACCCGCGGAGGTGATGATCATATCCTGTTCTACTGGATCCAACTCTGGCGGATAGTCTGACATCCTGAACCTCCCATCGACAGCATCGAGTAGGACTTGGAATTCTTGATCATAGATGTTGCCGAGGACAGTGAATCGTGTTGTATCAAGATCGAAACGGCCATACGATCCGACCTGCGTCATTCAATCAGCGTGCCCATTCTACGTCAACGCGATATCACTGACTTTGATTGGGTTCTCTGGATCCCAGTTACCAAAGAGGCCTGAGGTAGTTTGCCTCATGAGGTCGATATATTTTCGCTCTGCTCTCACCATGGTTGTACGTTGTCAACTCGGGTAGCGATAGTGGTCAGAGGGCAAGCAGATTGGCGCCAACGCCGTAGTACGTAAATTTGGTGTACAACTGTTGTTCTGCCCACGTGCAGCTGTGTCACACTCTCTTCTCTACCATCCTGTACAGAGACTGCTGAGGCTACTACCATATCATATGTTTATGTTTTGGGTAATGCTTTTTACGCACGACCCAGGTATAAACATCGGGATGCCTTGTAGCTTGCTACAGCTGATCACCTACCAGCATCGACACCAAGGACTTACTATTCAAATAACCAGAGTGCGAAGGCACACCACCGCCAAATCCTATATGCATGCGCCTCAGGATCACCCACTGCTATTAGCAACAATCGCCCTTCACGGATGTGCAACTCCACTACCGGATACGCTGGTTAAACACTGCTTCTGATCTGGTCGGTTTCCACTTCGTGGGATGGTACGCGTTCTCCCGTGACTTGGAGGAACCTGAACATATAAATCGAGTTTACTAGGAACTCAGGGATTCGGAAATAGCTATCGACAATCGGGTACATGAAACTCAATAATCATAATATGCGAGCACAGAATATGGCGCACGCGATGGGTGGAGCATGTCGGACTACCTGTGCTTTTAGGAACGGCATGACAGTACTAGGTACCTCGCAGGAGAACTCGCTTTCATGTCTGAGCAATGTCCAGGGTGATCTCCTTCCATATTACCGACATCAATCAAGTAAATTGTGGCTCCTCGCTTCCAAGAACAGGTAGAAAGAAATAACAAGTAACTCAATTGAGTGTATAAGCAACAAATGTAAGGAATCTATGATATATTATTGATGACTCGGATGAATGGCGTCGATGCTACTCTCCCTCTTTTCGTCTCTTTAGCCTCCCTCTACTGTCGCTGTAAATTGACGTCCGATTTAGTCTGTGAATAAACAGCTCTTTGTAACACTTACGCAAAGGCACGGTTCTTTCTCTTCCGGCTTTCCTTCTTGCCCACATTTCGAGCTAATTTGCGTTTGGCAGCAGCTTCTGGGTTGGTAGTGGCCTGCTCGAAGTCATGAGCACCAAGTGCAAGATGAATAGAACCCAACCCACCTTCGTGGCCCGCGCCACTCGTCTTTCTTGCTGGATGCTGGATGCTCCCTGCCTGATGCGGTTGTACGTATTGGCAAAAATCGTCGTGCCAACTTTGTTTTGAAGCAAGTCGAGAAGTTCCGTGGCCGTAACTTTCAACTCCTCTGCAATGCAATGAATATATGAGCAACTTGATAAGCGATGTGCATACCCATTCCGGCATCCCGGATTGTATCGTCCTCTGTTATCCGATAGACAGGTGTAAGGATGTGTGGCAAGAACCGCTCCAGTTGAGTGCCCTCCATGTGAGACGCCATAGCAGCAAAGAAGCGCAGAATCGACAAGGGAGCCAACGACCAGGTTGTTTGATTCTGAAACAGAAAGTCAGGGAAAGTTAAATAAATGGCTTTAACCGAACTCACAGAAGTATTACCGCGATTCCGCCGTGCGATGTGGGCTGAGCGAGTCTGATACGACAGTTTGGAGAAGAGCCAAGGTAGAGGATCCTGAGAGAATTTTCCTCGGCTCATTTGCGTAGGTTTTGGTTGTTCAGCGGAGCCATCGCTCTCACCACCATCTGAGTCCGTCTCAGCTGTGTCGTTGGTATTAATCCCGAAGGGAGAGGAAGAGGGGACAGTGCAAAACAATTTTCCGACGAAAAAAAGGTTCTTCACAATCTGTAGACCAAGAGGTGCATCGAGATTGGAGCTCTTCAACTGTGTGCATAGTTTTCCTGCAATATCTTTCATCAACTGGAGGGTAAGATATGGACTCTCGAGGGTGGGAGTGGGGCCGTAAAATGCGAAGAACACGCCCAACAACCGACAAGCTGCTGAGCGTACCCAAGCGTGCGGAAAAAGAAGGTAAGGGACGAGTTTGTCCTGGATGCTTTTCACCGCATCAAGCGTATGCTCAGGTAAGGTCTGCAGGAGTTTCGAGACAGTAACTAATGCCTGGTATGGCGGTTGCCATTCCACGTCAACGTCCATGTCTTCTCCATCGTCATCCAACAGGGTCAACGACTGGATGCTGTCGTCCAAGATCTGCTGAACATCGGCAAACAGGGCAGCAGCATGGGGGGAAGCTTCCCGTTGTAAAGCGTCAATGATGAGCCCATATACCTGCACCGCAACTGCCCTAAGTTTTGCCTGTCCTTGTTGACTGGTCCATGCATGCAGATGACCAACGAAAACCTTTCTCTCCTCCTCTCCCAACCTTTTGATCAAGCTTTGGAGGACTGATGCAGAAGATTCTCTGCAAGACTTATCCTCGTCGTTGGCAAGACAAAGTACAAGGGCAACGAAGATCATCTCCGCGTGTTTTGCTAGCAATGCAGAGTCGAACTTGTTTACAAGAGCGCCCAAGAGTTCGAGGACACTTGAACGTCCTGACGCATGTTCATACGAAAGATTGCGGGCAAAGAAACCGAGGGTGGTTTGCAGTCTCCCAGAGCCTTGAGGATAGTCGAGGAGAAATTGAAGGAGAAGGGACCGAGCAGACTCGCGAGTCTGTGTTGCTTGTGACGTGACCAAGATAGCGGATACATCAGCCATAACGTCGTAAAGCTCAGGCACAATCAGTCGTCGTGCCACAATAGCTCTCAGTAACGCAAAGACGGTGCTCTGCCTGTCGGGGTCCTCGAGGTAGGGTGAAACAAATTCGATCAGGAAGAGTAGATCTTTCTCTTTGACCTGGGCGCCTTCGCACTCTCGTAGTATAGTTGCCAGAGCCTTGAGACCAGCTTGAGCAACTTCGGACTCCACACTACCAGTAGAACGGACGATAGCGAGTATTTGACGGGCAATGACTGGTGCAGACGATGAAACTGACTTGAGTGGACATTGGAGGATGCTGGCCGATGCCTTGAAAGAAGCAATAAGGACTGGTTCCGAGGATGAATAAAGAGCATTTCCGATGAGCTTTACAAGCGGATCCAAACGATTGATGATCTGCTTGTCCTGAAAGTCAAATCGAGAGCGTCGGAATGCAGTATTGAAGAGCTCCAAACCGAAGACGACAAAACTGCGAAGACCGATGAGTGAAAAAGATACGGCGAATACGTGATACGAGACTCACCGGAAAGAATTATTCGTATAATGGTCAGTGTCCGTAACGATTTGGCGTTGTCGCTGGACGATAGCATCAGGTTTTTTGATAGTCTTGCTCGCTTTGGGCTTTGGGGCTTCCTGCAAGAATTTGGCATTTTGACTGATCAGGGTGTGGCACAGAACCAAACATTCAGCAGGCGTAAGCCTTGCATTGCTATTGAGTCCACTGGCAATACGTCTGAGAACTTCGTCAACCTGCTGCAGGATTTTCAAAGAACCCGTCTCTGCAACGATAGAGCGCAGCGGCAGGAGGAGCGCACTGGTGCGTTTGGGAGAAACGTATCGAGCTGCCAACCCGAAGCAATCGAGTCCCTTGGAAGAGCTACTGCGTACTTCACGCATTTTCGTCCGGAAGTCTTCGTGTTGCACATCCTTTCCTGACTCTCCAAAAATCACTTCAGCGGAGACATGTGCAATATCGGAGACACAGTCGTCCAGATCTTGAATGGCAGGGTCATTGCTACCCTGCGCAGATGTGACATGGGTAAGCACTGCGTGGAATACAAATGCTAGAATGTGTAGTTGTGGTCCACGCAAGAGTGCTGCGCGGAGCTCCCGCAACAAGACAGCCAGATATGGGGAGCCCAGTGCGACAGCTATCCTGCAGATCGTATCTCGCACGAGGTCGCGAGTATCTTGTGACTTGCTACGCAATATCTGACTGAGGGTTGTTAGGAGCCTGCCTACTTGCAGATCTCGGGAGGCAGAGGGTAAATGCAAGGCAACCTTAGCAATGCCCATCGATATCGGAATACGAAGGGAGTCCTCTGTCTCGTCGCGATTAGAGAGGTAAGCCAAAAGCGAAGGCAGAAGGCGGGTATGAACAGCATCGGCAATTTTTTTGGTATCCTGTTTATCAGCTGAGGGAATGGGCAACGAATCCTCTACCAACCCCTCGTGATCGCTGTTTGCAGTGTCATCTGCGGATGTATCAACTTGTTGAACTACTTCTTCGACAGAAAAGTGGAAGTTTTCAAGGATCGCAACCAAAGCACGAACATAAACCCGGACGCCTTCACTCTTGTCTTTTGATGCCCGGATGTACTTGTGCACGAGGGACGAGTATGCACTCCACCCAAGGTGTTTCGCAATGCGTCCAGCCGAATTGATCGCTTCTGAGACGAGGAGATGATCAAGTGAGGCTGTTGGTACAATATAATGTTCAACGAGCGGAAGGAAGACTTCAACTAGGGTTCTACTGCGCATGATCCCCTCGTCACAGTACTCGGCAAGGCGTCTCAAAGCTCTTGTGCGACGATGAATTTGTATGTGATGGATATTGCTGAAGAAACTAGCTTCCTTGTCACCACCAGCAAGGAGTGGACGCATCTCCTGCAGGGAGGAGACCCTGTCACATTTTGACACTGCGTACGAGATAACACCAAGCGACTCTGCACGGACAAGCTCGTGCTTGGATTTCAAGGCGTTTTTCAATGCCGGAAGGGTAGTTCGCATGAGAAGCACTTCGAATTCTGAATTTGATGGATCGCATGTAAGGTCGATGAAACGCCTGATTGTGAAAGCGGCGTTATTGCGGATGGCTAACTCGTCGGCGTCCTGCACAAAATAAAGGGCATTCGAAAGGACAGGGAGCCATTCACGGCATGATAACGCAGCGTACTTCTGCTCATTGAGCAGCATGAATGCGGTTAACCGACGATTAAAGTCGGGTTCATCAATTCGCTTTGACGAGCAGGCATTGAGTGATTCAAGCAGACTTGCAAGTTCTTGAATACTCGGATTAATCACTGAGAGCTGATTAAAAGCTGAGGTGAGGGCGAGTCGAGAGGCGGTGAAGCGAAGCGACATAAAGAGCTGCGAAAGAAGCTCATATGTCTTCGAGAATTCGACAGAGGAGGAATTTGACAGCTCGGTCAGGAGAGGGAATATATGGCCGAGGGTGCTGAGAAGTTTGACTTTGATTTTCTCAGATATGATTCTGCTGGATTTGCGCAGCAAAGGGGAGAGAAGGCCGAGAAGAGTCAAGGCCTGCGTAGAATCTTCAGCGTAACGAGCGACCTCCGAAAGTATACTGATTTGGCGTTGAGTGATTGGACTCGAAAGCACTGCATCGGCCTTCGTGCGCTCGACCAAAGTTGTAAGGTTCTTGAGCAACTGCGATATATGTGGCTGAATTAGAAGATCCAAAAGTTTACTGTCGTCCGCAGAATACGACAGCAGGCGCTCCACGATATCGAAGACTCTGTTGATCACTGCTGGCTTGACATTAACCGCCACAAGGCAGTCGAGAACTTTTGGCAGTACACGGGAGTCGTGTTGTACGAGATGGATCGAATAGTCTGGCTGACTAGTCCAAACATAGAACAATTCCAGGAGCGCGGATGGGGCTTGAGTATTTTCTTGATCCAATAACTCCAGACGTGGAGCCACAATAGCGGGAAATGATGCAGAGAGATAGGACGTGAAGTCGAATTCGACGGGGCAGCGAAAGAAATCGGCAAGCCGCTTGAGACCTTGTTGCCTCAAAGAACGTAAAACTCTGGAATTCAATACCTCTCCGGACTCGCTCTCCTCTTCGTCCGCTTCATCATCCACCTGCTCATCCGCATCGACTGCCGTCACATTCGACAAATGATTCTGAGCATTAGCAACTATATCAAGTGTGGTCCCGAGTAGAGCCGGCCAATATGCGGTTAATCTCGACCCAAGGTTCTTCAGCACGTCGCCCAACAAAGTCAGGTAACCAGACTGTTGCTTCAACGAGATGTCTGGGGAAATAGGGCGCGGAGAGAAGAGGTTGTCCTGGTGAGCATGGCTGTCCGATCGCATTGGGTTCAACATCAGATCCACTAGAAGATGGAGTTCCTCGTCTGTGCATCCTGCCAGTGCTGTCAGCACGGCAGCTCGGCGATCACTGCCTCTAGAGCGACCCTTCTTTTCCAACATAAGGCCATACAGCAGACGAACGATGATATCCACTACTTGGGGCCGGTCCTTGATCTCTACCGATGACATATGCAAAGACGTCAACTCGTCTCTCCATTTAGTTTCGTCGAGTAGTAGACCCAACTTCGACTCGTGATGCTGGAGGTGGGGCGACTTATACGCGAGCAAACAGGATAAAGACACCGTTTGCAGTGCCCGATCTGGATAGGATAGGAGGGAGCGGTACAGTTCTCGAAGAGTACCTGTGGAGTGCAAAGCCTTTGGATTGCTGAACTTGCTGAACAGCGTCAACCACGCCTGAAGCTTATATTTCGGTAATCGTGATGGAGCATCCGGGCCTGCGATTGAGATGAAGTACGTCACTAACTCGCGGTTATGTTTTTCCGCCAGAGATGTGCATTGTCCGAGAGTAAGGAGGATCTGAGCTTCGAACGTGACAGGATCAAACCGATCAGACGATTTTTGTTCCTATGCCCCATCGTTAATAGGAGGCTAGCTAAAGCGCTAGCTAGAAGACTTACTGAAATGATAATTTTGCGGTGGTGATATTTATCTAGCCAACTTACAGCGGCACCCCGAACACGATGTGCGGTGGGGTCTCTCCAAGATCGCTCGTCTTCCCAAGGATCCATGTCATTTTGATCATCCTTGGTAGCAGTCAGCCACTCAGGAATTTGATTGGCTCCCTCGGGTTGTTGTAGCTCCGAGAATACGATATTCCAGACGACATCACCAAACTTCTGGGCTAAAGAAGAGAGAGCTTGTGACGCTGGGGACCATATCGGTCGTAAGTTGACCTTCAGTTGAGCTAATATGACATCAGCGAAGTGCTGCGTAAATGGAATAGTATACATACAAACGAGCCACCGGACGCAGATATCAACGGAAAGTGAATCATCATCTCTCACGACCTGGTATAATCTGCCTATTCGAAGAACGCGCTCGCGCACGCCATGCATGTCAAGGGACACTTCGTCGCCCTGCAGACAGCGCTTCAGTGCCTCGTGTTCCGCGGGAGAAGATTTAACCATCTTCGATGTCAATAACCCCAACACATTTGAACGCAATGGCCGAGAAGGGTAGAGTAACCGTGATTGCAGACGGGAATATATTTGAGTGATTAGAAGAGACTGAGATGAAGAAGGGCTATCTCGTGTCAGCAAGAATAAACCAGAATAAGGTCATGGAATTACCATGTTTCGAGAAGTGCGACTAGACCTATCAATACTTTGTCAGACCACGACCAATGCTCTACGATCTCCATCATCCAGGCGGACAGATCCACTTGCGTTTCCCAGGAAGCTGACTTGCATCGAGACAAAGCTTGCATGCATGTTCCGATCACCCAGGCCGCATTGGCATGTGATGCTTGCCAATTCGCCTCGGGTGTCGTCGTGTTCAGTGCGCGTTCAATGATGGGGACCAACAAGGGCGCCAATGAGTCGACGAATATGGAGAGACTCATGATGTCGTACAAGTCATCCACCGACTCGTCACTGATTTCCCAGTTAGATAAGTAGATTTGTATCCAGCTATCAACGCTTCGTCTCCAGACGATATCGACCTCACCCAGCTTCCCAGAATGTTGCAGAGACGCGAGAAGACGTAACGTGAGGGTGGGCTCCGCCTGGAGGAGGCCAGAGGTTGCCTTGAGAAGGGCGGGTAGCCCGACAAGCTTCCAACCGCCCCATCCTAGCTCCGCGAGGACACCACAGAGCATCAAGCCGAATGAAGGAACACCAAGAGCCCGAGCGACAAATGCACGTCCTGGCCCTGTGGACATCGACATGTCGCCAGCAGTGAGGAGTGAAGATGCAAAATTCAAGATCTCGGAATGCAGAGGCACATCAAGCGGTAGTGACGCCAGTCTCGAGGCCAGCTGTGTTAGATGGTTTGCTACGGGTGCAAAGTTCAACGGATGCGCAAGACTGAGAAACAATGACGACATACAGGACAGTCGCGATCCTTGACGAACTGCACAGATGACAGACGTGATTTGCATGGCACGTTGAAGATGCTGGTGGTTTGTGTCGTCAGCCTGCGACACAGCACAGAAGCGATCAACGATCAAGCTGGCAACAATCGAAAAGTGTTCCGGGCCATTACAGTGGTGAATCAAGGCGGTTAGTACACGCCGCAGGAGAGTATACGTCAACTCGGGGTGATCACTTGTCAGGTGACAGTCGATGAGAGAGGCCATGGATGATCCTGCACTGGTGTGCAAGGTTTGGGAAACAGACTGCAGGCTCATTAGAATTAGCAACTAAAAGCAAGCAGCGCACGCACTTTGCACGCGAAGATCATCATCCACGCGCTGGCATCCTCGACGCCTTCCAAATTCTGTGCCATCAAAATCACAGCTCTCTCCCTCGCAACGCTCTTCAGCCGCCGGAGAACGGAACCCCACACCTCGGCTGCGGCGCGCTGAACATCAGAATTGCAGGTTGGAAGTACCGCGCGAAAAGAAGACCATGTCTGGTCCAAAAGATCGAGATTGATTGACGGTACGAGAAGATACCTGAATAGTCCTGACAGTGTTGCCAGGAGAGCTGTAAGGGAAGGTGCTGATATAGGTCGTGGCAGAAGTCGCAAGAGGACCTCTAGCAAATCCACGTATGACGGAGCAAGAGTGGTTCGTAGATCGTGAGCCAGCTTATTCAGGAGGCTAAGAAGTTGTGCGGTTAGAGAATATTAAATCATTTATTAAGATGAGGGCCGTACTCGAGTAGAGCTATTAAAGCTTCATTGTCTGATGCATCCAAAGCACCATTCCATAAGGCAATAATCTCCTTCCAGTTATGCAAGAGTATGGGCATAGATATTGAGAGTGAGTCAACCTTGTTCGCGAACTGAACAAACGCTGGGGAAAGATTGAGTTGGCGCCATTGTTGAAGAGCTAGGTAAAAGTGGGATTCGTTGTCCTGGACCTGTTTGAGCAATCCAGGTGAACCGATTGAACCAACCTCGAACTCACCGAGATGTCATGATCGAACTTCGTAAGGTCAAGAGCAGATGGTAGATGGACCTCCTTGAGGACTTTTCTTGTAAGATTGGTGCTAATAGATGCACGGTCAATCAGAGAAACGAGCTCGACAAAGTTTGAAGCACCTTGAATCGGTTCACGCGGGGAAGCGCACTAGTTCCCTCAAAGTCCAAGCCTGAATCCGAGTCTGAATCCATGGCATACAAAATATCACAACGGACGGTCAGCAAAAAATATGGCACTACCGGTTACGAGGACAGGAAGTGGTCATGAGGTGTAGCTGTTTCGGCTGGCTTTCGTTTACTCCTCAAAATTTGCGATTTCGAAAGGGTTGTTTGGATCAGAAGCTTTTGCCAAACAATCCCATCTAGGTACAACTTCTGTTATACAAATCCCAGTTGTTTCACGCACAACCGGGATGTCCGAAGAGTCGGCTTTGAGTGCCATACTCGAAGAAATTCTCCAGGCGCACATATCATCATCAAATGACCCATCTTACGAGAGTGCTAAAGCAAAACTTGCACAAGAACGCAGATGTCTGGGCCGCAATTCACGCATGGTAAAGGTCCTCAGTTATGAAAAGCTCGTTTTAGTCCTAGCGCTCGTGCTTCTCCCCCTTGGTCGTCACTTTCGTGAGCGGCGGGAGTTTTCTGTCGTTTGGCTGGAGAAATCTATTGGTACGGTGATGGGGGTGGGTTTCTTTATTGTTTGGTGCTAATACCACTGTTCATCGTGTTATAAAGCTTTACCTTCGATTTATTGTGTCGCAGGCTGAGACCATGAAAAAATTGGCGTCCAATGATGATTTTCCCGATTATAAGACTGTGGACACCACCCTGGAACAGGCTACTGCTGATGGTCCTGAGGGCGCTGAAGCTCAGAAACAAATTGCCCTGTGGAAAACTCAGATCACTAACTCACAGGGCGCATCAGACATTGCAGTTTTCAATGATGTGTTTTATAATATCAGCAATCATGCTAAGGATGCATTTGCGCACATTCACACTGACATAGGTGAGAAGACTGGCGCATACTTGGATGCTTTGAATGACTACCGCTTCAATATCGTAAAATTCTTGCGAGCAAAATGGTTGGAAGGGAGCAGCGACACTATCGAGGCCGATGACATCATGCGACGATATGACAGAATAACAGCTCGTATTGCCGTGTGGTTGTCACCTCAGGATATTACAGGCAATATACCTATTCCCCTGTTGTCTGCTTGGTTGCTGGATTATGCATGGTCATCGCTCAATGCTGTGAAGGAAGGTTTCATTGAAGTATGTGGTTCTCTATCTATCACCAGTCTCTATGTTCAGTACCATGCTAACTAACACCAGATCTGCAGGTGGTTTGAGCCCCTTCTCGACTATTACCCTTTTGTTCGCGCCAAGAGTCACGATATGGACGATAATAGTGAAGTTATGGTGTACAATGTGGTAAACCATGTAGTAAGGATCTATGCACCAGACGCAGATTTGCAGGTATGATAAGTGCATGTATCACAAGCTGCTCGCTAACGATTGCCGTGGAAGCTATGTCATTTCTTATGGGAGCATCGAAACACTCTAATCTTCCACCTTCACAACACGATGTCAACAATCAGCGAGAAGGAGATTCAACAGGACCGTCCAAAAGACATTATGCAGATCGATAATGCTTTTGACAAACTTCCAGGAGATGAGAAACAAGCGTTCAAGCAGCTCGTTGCATCAGTGAAGAATGTTTCAAAAGGGGGCTTACACTGTATCCGGGGCAGTGGTGCCTATGCCATGCGCGTCACGAAATGGGACTGGCGGAACAAAACACTGAAGAACTCGAAGCGTGATATCGAACCCTTGGTCAAGGCAGTATTTCTTGAATTACGCAAAGCAAGGGGGTACAGAACCGTAATCTTGGCGGATTCCGTCGTCGCTGGCCTCAGAAAGCAACTCGAAGATGTTCTCGTTTCAATGATGAAACCGAACTTTCATATTCGACTTGGTGGCAAATTTGCGACGAGCGAAACATGGCAGTGGTGGGATGGCATAGAGATTCCCAAGGATACCACTCCCATTACGTCCGCTAATATAGACGGATCTTCAGGTCGAAGCTACAACAGATTCAGCTAGAGCAGCGGGATCAGGATGCGATAACAGACCTCGTCACATATGTCGAACATATGGCTTGTGCTCAGGGAACAACTGCAAAGGACAGCCCGTTGAATTCGGAGGTTGCCAAGGCGTTGGACACCCTTGTACATGTAAGTACTCGATAGCCTACCGAAGGAACAGATTCCCTCCATGTAACTGACATGTGCATCAGGCTCTCAAGTCCAGCAGTACTCATCTCCATAACTCCAGCATGGCGGCGGATCCAGATTTGTCTCGCGACATCAGGGCGGCCGTTCATCTCAAGATTCCCAGAACAAAGGACCATGTTGACGCAAAAACTACTCTAGAGTCCCAGATTTCCGGTCCTTCTTCAAAACGTCAGCGAACATTTACTGGTTCGTGCTCTGTGTTCCACTGAATGCTCCATCTCATTTTTGATATCTAGTCTCTGGATCGCCTACCGCAATGAAGAAAAGGGCCCACAGCTCTCCCGCTCGAAACTCTGCCATTTCTGATGACGAGGATATCATCGGTTGACTTCTGTATTGTGTTTGATTCCTCCTGCGTATTCGCTGTTTTGTCAGGGTTTCTCTGCATGTTCTTGTATAACTCACCGCTGTACCTAATCACGCATCATACCTCACAGTTTCTTTATTTTCCTGATCATGCAGAATTGCGGCGAGTCTGATCCCGCCCCTTTGAGATCAAAGAGAGAACGGCAGCAGTACTTGTTACTTACCTGAAGTCTATGCAGTATATGAACGGAACTTGAAATTGAAATTTGATGCATTATGTGAAGTCCGTTGATATTCGTTCGACGAAGAAATCCGCCATGTGTTGGAGTTTGTTGGCCGTGTAATGTGCTTTCCCTCACTTTCTGACCATTTGATAACGCTATTTAGAAGAACACAGATCTTTGATATATTAACCACAAGTTGTATGCAGTACAAGTACAAGTGTGGTTATACATATCGACGATCTTAGTCGTGTGCCATGTTGAGCTGTGCTACCAGGTTCTCTGTATGGCGAATTAGTCATAACAAGTCACAAACGAGTGCACCTAACGAAAGACAGTTCGAAATACAGAAAAATTAAAGTATCAAAGGTGACAAAAATGGGAACAACGGTAAGGTGAAGGTAAGAATAACCGAGCAAAACTAGTAGGCAATGGCTTGGGGCGGACTGCTCTGTTGGAGGGGTACACATCGACCACATAGTTCCATCTACGCAGTAAGCAGGTGGAGGAGCCTCAAGATCCATGTCAGTTGGGGACAGTTCGCCCTTGTATATACTAGAGCGATTGGAGCGTGGTGGTGCGCACAGCGGGGAGAGCTGACACTTCGGAGCGGGGGGTACATATAATTGTGTCGGGTCTGGGTCCGAAAAGTCCCAAGAACCATCATCTTGCTGGTGAGCCACTCGCATCGGTTTCCGCACTGAAACAAAGACCATAAGGATGATATTTTTCTTTTGAGCAGCGGGAAACTTACTGAAACTGAACTTGGACTCGGTCGAGGGTCGAGTATTATCTGATGTGAAGATGCGCCGCATGCGGGGGGAGGGAGCCGCATCAACCTCATCAGCTGGTCCGCGACGCAGGCGCAGGAGAAGCCATGTGATGAGTACAAAAAGGAATACACCGACAACGCCAACGGTCACGGCTATGGCTACAACATGCCCATCTGTCGGAGGACCGAAGTCAAGGCCCGTCTCGGTCTCAGTGGGAGAGATGGCAGTATCGGTGGGACTTGCGTCATTGTTGAAAGACATAAATAGTGCTTCAATCTATGATTGACCTGTGGTTCACTACTCGTAAGGTATTATTCAGTATGAATGACTCACTGGATGTAAAGTGGTAAGTTGTACAACGGACAATTTTCGGACACAAGTTGACAACGAGTGGGGATAGAAACAGTCAACGGAGTGGAATTATCTGTTTATTAAAAGTGAGTTGACTGCCAGCATGCTCCCGAATGTCGTATAAGCACATACGGTTTGACTATATGCTGTATTAGGTCTAGTAGTCAATGATTTGACTGACCACTTGACAAGTCGCGAAGCGTGATATAATCCTGCCTGGATGCAAAGGTAAAGGAGCGACGAGTGGATGTGGTGAGAAATCAAGAGACTTACGCCATGTCTTGATTGAGGCTCTTGTTATAAGCGCATTTTTCTCCTAGCTTCCGTGCTTCGATCGAAGATCAAATTGGGTTAGTGTGCGAATTAATTACTTAATGTACTTAATGTTTTTCCATTTCGCAAGATTTTTCATTTGGATTTATCTTCACGTGACTCCAAACTTCCAAGTTTCTTGATCTCGCAGAGACAAGTACGAGAATATCGTTAGCATCATTACATACTGACCTGTGATTTCATCCTGCCTCACAAAGCGCCATTTACAAAGCTCAAGAGACTAGGCCGATCGGAGTCCTCAGGCAAAACCGATATCGAGTCGTGGTTAGTCTCCACAAACCCGTCACACGAGATGGATGGTGAGGATTCGAGCGGACAATCATGGACCAGAGATCTCGTACAGGAGGACTGGGCAAAAGCTATGCAAATCGCTCAGGGAAGACTTTTGACCAGCAGTACCAGAATACGCCTGCAATTCTTACAGGAGGAACTTTTATGGCTTGCGACCAACGGAGGCATGTGTTGCAGTTCACAGTAGTCGAACGACATTGTAATTTCAGATTGATTTCAAGGATTGAGCCTAAGGCAGATTATGGATGTTTTTAAACTCCTGACACAAACATACCCCCGATACGTTGATGGTCCTTCTCGCGATGCTGTCGAGGAAGTGGGAATGACGTTGATTGAGAAGGATGAGACAGCTGATGCTGGCCAAAAGTTGGGAGTCACGGAGCAAGTGCTAGGATGGCTTGCGAATGAAGTATCCCACATAGTTAAGCGTGGTTCACCAAGGTCCGGTTCTCATCTCTCACCTTTAGATGGTGGCTGATATTGGCGTATCAGCACATACGCACCTGCAGATATATTCGTTCTCTTGAGCTGGGCATGCGGGCTTTATGCGACGTGTCTACGATCTTCTCCTGGCTTTACTTCTTCCCCTCCGTGGAAAGTGCTCGTCGAAATCTTTGCGACGCTTCTCGATATGCAGCTTAACCGCTCTACGCGAACAAAACCAACTATGCAGAAAAGTGCATTTGTCCGTACACGCAGAGCCCTTCGGTCTACACCGGAAGAGCTTCCCACTCTCATGGCGACACTCGTAGCGCAAGCAAAATCTAGCCAAACTCCTCTCGTACAGATTTCGTTGCTGAGCACTGCTGTGGATGTGACACTTCGTCTGAAAAATGTGAAGGAGGAATCGCTCACCCAAATTCCTTCTGCGATCAAGGTAATAGAAGCGTACTCTTCTAGTGTGGTATCCGCTGAATGTGATACCAGAATGACATCCTCAATCTTTATACGACTTGCGTTGTAATGTCCAAAAATCCTGTTCCATCGCACTCCTCTGTAAGGTGTCTATATACTGTTACCTGATATCAGGTCTCAACATGCGTCATGGTAGAGCGCGCTTCATGATTTCATAGGGACTTGTGTAACCTCTAGCGATCTAACTGCAACTGTATTACCAGCTATGGAGAAGGCACTCTTACGATCACCAGAATATTCACTAAGTGGTACGTATGTACATCAGTATCGTCACTTTCTCACTAACTGCTTGCAGTAATCGCAGATTTTTTACTTGCGTACTCTCATAACCTCGACTCTGCCACATTCAAAAAACTCCTCACCGCCTCCCTCAATTCCGCTAAGTCTAACAACCCTGTTGTGCGCACAAATTCCATAGGGCTTTTTAAGGTCCTGATCTCCAAAGACATCGACTCTACTAGCGTCGGTGCAGCCCTCACGGATGTTTTGACATTGCCCAAGACTGGTAAAACTACAGGCCCAGAGCATCGACTTACGCTTTATGCAATGCTCGCCACGATGCCACCAAGCGCTGAGGTTTCGGCCATGGTCGTCCAGAATGTACCTCAGCTGCTCGTGAAGGAAACGAATGATGCGGCCGTTGGGGTGCTGGCATCGATCATGGCGGCACATCTCACTTTCATCCTCAAGGCAAATATGGAAGTACCTGCAGACGCGACGACTGTGATTGCGAAGGAGATGACCAACACGAAACCCGTCATCAGGAGAGCTTTTGTGTCTATCACTGGGTCGGCGCTCTGGAACGTCGACACGGTCGACACCGACGCCGTTTTGGCCTTTTCAACGGGTATCACAAGTGCTCTTGAAACTAACCTGAAGGTTGTGACTGCAAATCCTCTAACTGCAGCGGTTGGCCCGTTGGAGGGGTATGTTGCCCTTGCTCTGCTCATGGGTCCCCTGACAAACACGGGAAAGTTTGGTACGTTCATTCTCTTCGGTCGAGGTTGCGTTTTGTACTCATTTCTTCAAGGCGATATCATAGCTCGCAACGTATCTATCGAAATTCTGACTGGCACACAAGCCAAGCCATCATTCATCATCTCGGACAAAATATATCAAAAATTGACTGACGTAGAAGACGAGCTATGGCTTCTACGTGCCGCGAACCTATCTCTTTTCCGCTTGAAGAACGAGCTGGCTAAAAGCGAGCAATTACGGCTAGTATAATTGTCTTCCATTACTTCTTTCATTTTGACATCATTCATAGGTTGCAAATCGGCTCCGTCATTGTTCATCTCTCCATTCACTCGCAGTCATCTGAAGTTCGCAGGGTAGCGATTCGGACTATCGAAGCAGCTGTTCAGTTACTCCCACAGCTTGTCATTCCAATCCTGCGTGAAACGCTGACAGCCTCGTTGATCAAAGAGAAGTCGGCTGTTGTCAAGAGCGCGCCAGTGAAAGAAGAAACGGAAAAATCTGCTCCAGACAATCGGCGAAGGTATGCAGCATTGCTACTGTGCTGCGGTAATAAGGAAGAAGCAGGTGCGGAGGAGAGAGACGATCAACTAGTAGACCTCATTGTTCTAGCACATCACTCTGTCGTTTGTGAGCTTCCTCGTCCCTTGTTCTATCGACTGCCGCTGAACGTTTTGTATTAGGTCCTCCATCCCGCATGCTATGGATCGAGTTGTGCCAGAAGGCTGGTGTGGACCCGCACGATTTAATCTCTCGCCGTGTTGACCAGGCGATGTCGAGCATTTTGACAGCATCCACCATCGATTTGAAGGTATTTTTGTATTTCCATATTCCCTAAACGCGCTAACAGTCATGACTTGTTGATCTTAAGTTTGGCTTTGCGGACGCGAGCTATCAAGCAATTAGCACATTGGCGTTTGTATGTTCCGAAAGCGTATTACCGAAGATCGTGGAACAGTTACGTGCCGACATCGACCCTTCGACAATCAATGCACTGTCCGAGGCTGAGTTTGGTATCTGGGAAACGCCAGAAGGCATGACGTACGTAGATGGTGAGTAAATGAATCATAAGAACCACGCCACATTCATTGTACTCTTGCTGTGTAGTTCTCTCCTCTCAGAAGGCCGAGGAAGGTCCCAAGAAGGGGAAAGACGCTGACATTGCCCGCTGGGAGGCCGAGCTTCGTAAATCGCTTGCGAACAAGAAGGGCGGTGCGACAACTACGCTTTCGAAACAAGCTCAAGCACTCGTACAAGCACAGCTGGACAAGGAAGCAGTTGTGCGGCAGCGAGTCACCGCTATCAAACTCAATCTGCAACGAGGGCTGTCGTATATTCAGAGTTTAGCGTCTATCAATGTCCCCGAGTTGCGCATGTATGTTTCCTTCATTTTATCGCTCTTGTTGGAGGGAGCTATGCGTCAGGGGTCGAGGCTTGTCGGGTCGCAAGCTTTTGAAGCCTATTTGGTATGTCTCTGTGGGTTTCCTTCGTGCGGTTTGCACTTATGTCTTCCGTACTAGGACCTCGCCAAGTGCTGCTCAGCACGTTTAGACACATTTCACAAGTGGGTTGGTGTGGCGACATTGCGAAGCCTTGGGATAGCATCGGTGCCCGAAGAACTGCAGGCTGAGCAACTTAGCTGTGAGTTTTTGTCTGTCATCCGAAAAACAAGTTGTATATTGACAATTCTCCAGCTCTTGTGCTACGCGTTCTTTATCGTCTGCGATCGCTATCGGAACAAACTCCGTTTGATGCTGCAACCTTTTCCTATGCATTTCCACTCCTTGCACAGGTGCTGCTGAAAGGTGGTGTAGACGCCGGCCAAGATGATGGCGATGAAGCACTCGAGCAAGTAACTCTCGTGCTTGACATCATCAGGTTTCATTGCAGCGAATGTTTGTCTTTGGTATAGGAGTTGATGCATCTCTAATGTTCTTGCAGTTTCGGATGCGGCATTTCCTCGAAAAGCAACCATGGAGCACGTCCTCCACGTCATAAGGCATCAACCGCGACTTAGCAAGGAAGCATCATCTGTTCTCATTGACCTCGGAGAGGCTGTGCAGTCGAATGCAACCCGCGCTGAGGTCGGTGTGCTCATTGATGGCACACTATTGCAAGAGGTCTACGTTAGGAATGCTTGTCTACAAGCTATCCAGGTCAGTTCGCTTGCAGTTTGTGCTACTTCTACTCATCATTTTCACAGCCATTCGATTTAACTGATCTTGATTGGTCTCCGCAACTTTGGATAGCCTGTCATGATGATGACGAGCAGAACGCTCGTCTCGCCAATCACGTGTGGGAGGATAACGGCTTGGATGTGCCAGAAGATTTCCTTGATAAGCTCATGAACTATCTGGGTATGCAGTTCATGTTTATATACCTCAAATCCTAACGTGTTTGTTAGAGCACAACAACGCGTACGTTCGAACCAGCACGGCATCGGCCATTGCGGAGGCTGTGATCTATTGGCCTCGAAAGAGCGCACTGACCATAGTTGCTCTACAAGAATTCTACCGGGAGAAGGTATAACTCCTCATCCTTCTTTACGTGCTCGGCTCTAACCAGTTCTAAGGCTAAAATTCTTGCACCCGAGTTCGACGAATATGTTAGTGTCATATTCATATTAAACTTTCTGGTTGTGGTCCTCATTTGGTGCCCAGGGCATGGTTATCGCTTCTAGCCTCGATCGCTCCGATCCATGGACTACCCGGGTGGCGGTGGCCCTTGCATTTGAGCACTCGGCTCAGTCATTCACAGAGGACCAGATTGAACCATTCTTCGTATTTTTGATTAAGGACGAAGCATTAGGTGACAGGTCACCGGATGTGCGCCGCGGCATGCTTCGGGCTGGAACTGCCGTGATCGACATTCATGGCTCAAAACGGCTTGCGGGACTACTCTCGACTTTTGAAGAACATCTAAGTGGCCCGAGTCCTGCGAACGAAACTGGAGATCAAATCAAGGAAGCCGTTGTCATTCTGTTCGGGCGCGTCGCCAGGCATCTCGATGCCTCAGACACACGCATTCCCAGCATTGTCGACCGACTGGTCGAAGCTCTTAAGACTCCGGCAGAACAAGTCCAAATAGCTGTTTCTGACTGTCTTGTCCCTTTAGTGAAGCTCATGGGCCCGGGCGTTCGCAAGCTCGTTGATCACTTGTTCGAGGAACTCTTCGATGGACCGAAATATGCCAGTCGACGGGGAGCTGCCTATGGTCTTGCAGGTACCATTAAGGGTTTGGGAGTAGGTGCCATGAAAGAATACGATGTCATCAACCGCCTTCGGACAGCTACCGAGGACAAAAAGCGTTTCGAAACGCGTCAAGGTGCAATGTTTGCATTCGAAACTTTGTCGAATACACTTGGTCGACTATTCGAGCCCTACATCACATTTATCCTCCCCATTCTCCTGACTGCATTCGGCGATACGACAGCAGACGTACGCGAGGCTGCTCAAGATGCAGCAAGGGTAATCATGGGTAATATGTCTGGATATGGTGTCAAGCTCATTCTCCCTTCCTTATTGTCTGGTTTGGATGAGAAACAGTGGAGATCCAAAAAGGGTTCCATTGAATTGATGGGCATGATGGCCTACTGTTCGCCCCGACAACTATCACTCTCACTGCCCATCGTCATTCCGCGCCTTACTGGCGTTCTGACGGATACCCATGCTCAAGTCAAAACCGCGGCCAACAAGAGTCTAAAACAGTTTGGAGAAGTCATCAACAACCCCGAGATACAGGCTCTTGTTCCGACGCTACTGAAGGCGCTTGTGGATCCTGCGAAGACGACAAACGCTTTATCAGCCCTCCTAAAAACATCATTCATGCACTACATCGATCACTCTTCTCTGGCGCTGGTGAGCTGCTGCTTCAAATTGCTATTCTCATAGCTTATGGCTCGCAGGTCATACCCATTATCGAGCGTGGATTACGGGAACGAGGGACGGAGGGCAAGAAGAGAGCCGCCCAAATTGTTGGCAATCTTGCATCTTTGACGGACTCTAAAGATTTCGTGCCGTACTTGTCTTCGCTCTTGCCGTTGGTGCATCTAGTTCTGGTTGATCCTGTGCCGGAAGCACGCGCGACTGCTGCCAAAGCGCTCGGGACGCTTGTTGAACGTCTTGGAGAAGGCCACTTCCCGACGTTGTTCCCGGACTTTTGAGAACACTTAAGACCGACACCTCAGGTGTTGATCGACAAGGAGCGGCTCAGGGTCTCAGTGAAGTGCTGTCCGGACTCGGCATGGAACGGCTTGAAGGCCTTCTCCCTGACATCATCGCCAACGCGCAGTCCCCTCGGAGTACCGTTAGGGAAGGTTTCATGTCTCTCCTCGTGTATCTACCGGCTACCTTTGGCGCTCGATTCCAACCACATTTACCGAAAATCATATCCCCCATCTTGAGCGGACTGTCTGACACGGAAGAATACGTTCGGGAAGCTGCTATGCGAGCAGGGCGGATGATTGTTACCAATTACTCCACCAAGGCGATCGACTTGCTCCTGCCTGAACTTGAACAGGGCATGTTCGATGCCGGCTGGCGCATTAGGGTGAGTACTTTTCTGCAGGATAATTTTACAGGACCTTACCACCGATCGTCAGCAATCATCGATCACTCTTGTTGGAGAACTCTTATTCAAGGTATCAGGCATTAGTGGAAAGGCTGAAGTTGAAGAGGAAGAGGAAGTGGCTGAAGTTGCAGTCGTAGAATCTTCTCGCCGGGCGCTCACAGATGTTCTTGGAGAGGACCGTCGTAACCGTATTCTATCGGCATTGTATCTTGCAAGGCAAGATGCAGTCAACGTTGTTCGTCAGTCTTCTATTCACATCTGGAAGGCACTCGTGCACAACACACCCCGCACTGGTGAGTCACGCGGATGTGTTTAGTGGTCGCAATTGATGATGACGATACAGTACGCGAAATTCTCCCGGAGCTTGTCAGTCAGTTGGTGAAACTGTACTCTAGCGAGGAGTTCGAACAGCAAGAGGTAAGTTTATCCGGTGTAATCAAATATCTATTTGTTCATCCCTTTCTTCAAGACTGCCACTCGTACCGCTGCGGAGCTAAGCCGCAAGTCTGGCGAGAAGGTTCTGGGCGAAATTTTCTCAATTCTTCATGCCAAGTCGCATTCTCCTGACATTCGTACCCGTGAAGGTGTCTGCCTTATGCTGTGCGACGTAATGTAAGGACGCTTCTTTCTCTTCTTTTGCAGCGTCTCACGGCATTTAGGGAGAGCACATCCGATGCACAACGTGATGGCCACGAAAACGAAATCATTAACATGGTCCGTGCCTCCCTGGTGGATGACGACGCTAGTGTACGTTCGGCGGCCGCGAAGGCGTTTGATGTACTTCAAGAACATCTCGGCGCAAAAGCGATTGACCAGACGATCCCCACTTTGTTAGAGGCTTTACGCCAGCCAGGTGCAAGTTCAGACACCGCACTTCAAGCCTTGAGGGAGGTCATGTCGGTATGCATTGTCTTTTTCCTTTGTGAACGAGGATATGCTTACCCAATTAAAGGTCCGGGCGTCTACTGTATTCCCTGTTCTCATCCCAACCTTGATTGCCGCGCCTATGACGGTTTTCAATGCCAGAGCTTTGGCGTCTCTTGTCACCGTTGCTGGTCATGCCTTGAGCAAACGCCTCATTGTCATCCTTGGAGCATTAGTGAAGGTTTTGGAAGAAGACCAAGACGATGAACTACGGAACGCTATTGACGAGGCTGTGCGTGCACTTTTAGCCTCAATAGAAGACCCGGAGGGTTTGAACACCTTGATGTTACTCCTTCTTGGATGGTCAGTTGCCTTCGCTCTGTAAGCTTGCACGTTTACTGATTATTTTCTGCTTCAGGGCCAAGAGTGATGCGCCAAAACGGCGGATTAGCTCCTGCAATCTCTTTGCAGTGTTCTGCGAGGAATCTGACCTAGATTCGTCGTTATACCGTGTTGACTGGGTCCGACAGCTTGTTTCACTCTTCGATGACCAAGAGGTTTCAGTCCACACTGCGGCTTGGCAGGCATTTGATGTATTCGTCAAGTCAGTGCCAAAGGATGAGCTGGAGTCCCTCGTAGTCCCCCTGCGCCGGACGATCGAGAGCACTGGTGCACCTGGCCGATATGTTCCTGGTTTCAGTCTGCAAAAGGGAGTCGCACCCGCCGTCCCCATCATTATTGCTGGTCTCACGAATGGCAGCAACGAACAACGTGAAAATGCAGCATACGCTATCGGAGACTTGGTGGAACGGACGGAGGAGTCGGCTATCAAACCTTTCGTGGTACCATTCACTGGGCCCCTCATTCGTGTTGCAACACAAGCAACCACATATCCTCCTGGTGTGAAGACCGCCATCCTCAGTGCACTGGCCTCCATGCTCGAGAAAATTCCCGGTCACGTTAAACCGTTTTTCCCTCAGCTTCAGCGCACGTTTGTCAAGGCAATCAGCGACACGTCCTCTGCCGTCGTACGAACTCGTGCAGCAGATGCTTTGGGTATCCTCATGCACAGCCAGCCAAGGGTTGATCCTGTTGTTACGGAGCTTATTGCTGGTGCGAGATCCAGCGAGGAGGAGATTGCTGCTAGCTTCGTCCTTGCATTGTCGAACGTCGTGAAGAGTTCTTCTGTGCACGGTGGCATTGGTGATAAGGCTAGGGAATCCTGCATTGAACTTGTCAACGACGCATTCCGGGAAATACACGAGGGTGAGTTTTATTGAGGATTGGGATTGGTCTCGTCCTTGGGCTAACGAATCTCTTAGATCACTACGTTCAGGCAACAGCCACGTTGATAGCCTCATTGTCAGCAAATCCGCAATCACTGAAGCCGATTGTAAAGTAAGTGAAAAACACTTACATTTAGGTTCACTATTGACCGTCATCGCCAGTGCATACTTGATCTCTGGAACACCTCCATCAGCCCTAGCATCGCATGCCATCCTTGCTGTCCTATCTCCCGATTCGGACGACTACTTGGAGCCAGCAGCCACGCTGTTCGCTAAACTAGGGCTCTTACGCAGTGTAGCTTTGAAAGTCAAAGAAAGTGCCGCAAACGAACGCTCCACTATATCAAGACCTGCGAGAGAAGCTAGAGATATATTGAAAAACATGGCAGTCGACGAGGAGAGTCTTGCTGGGATATTCTGATGTATTTTGGGTGCGCGCTATATTGATGATCTCACGAACATTTTCTGCGATCCTTGTTACCAATGGGCTTAGGCTATCAAGTTTGGAATAAATATCCCCATAGTTCAACAAGTGTAAAACACGAGAAGAAGGCGGATGCATTCGGAACTAAACTTCGATTACATATCCTGGTGATGATCACTCGTTCAGACCAAATTATTCCTACATGGATTGTAATTTGTGGCTGCTCAACTGAGGATTTGGCCCGCGGATAATTATGGCTGACCAAATGTCAACATGTCATTTTGAGAGATATTTCATAACGCCAATACAGGAGGAATCACTGCGGACGCATTGATATAATCCAGCCCTGACACCTCATTGATTGTCTGGTACCACTGCGTGTCAAATCGATACGCCGGTTTCAAATCCGATAACGTAGCAGAATTGAAAATACTGATCGCCGGGAGAGATGTTTACCACGGACGTTATGCAACACTGTCACGCAAAGTTCTGCGTACTAGTATGCGGCTGACTTGAAACACTGTTACCAGCGATTCGGAAACGGTGATCGAGCGTGTATTCAAAGAGTGAGGCAATTTTGCTCTCGCTGGCCACAAAGTTCGGATTATTCATAGATGATCCATCAACGAATCTGAATGGACCGTGGGATCAGTCTGAGTGGCAAGGAATATCAATATGGGCACGGGACAAGCAATAAAGTCGACCGTGACTTTGTGCTTGTGACCTAAATACTAGTATGATATCAATACTGAGCAAAGGCGATGTCTTGAGTTTGTGAAACACTGGAAAAGTCCTGAACCCACCCTCAGTGGATATCCAGCTGGGGACCGACAATAGCGTGCCGAGTTGCTACAAGCGCACTGCTGGGGGAAAAGATTGCGCATGTCACGCTCCTGCATGATATCCAGCGTACTTATAATGATTCACTCCATAGGGGAGGAAGTCTGGCACGCATATGGGCTCTCATGTGGACTCGCGGTGTGCTGGAGGTCACGGCTGACGTTCTGAATCAACTAACTTGTAATCAGTCCATTCATCGATGAATAAAACCGCGAAGACCAATAACGTAAGGCCACCAGAGAGTGAGGGAGCGGTCTGTCCTAGAAATACTTTCCGGACCGCAAACCAGTTACATCTAGATTCTAATGCATAGTGTTAAGGTGTCAAAATGCATGTAAGCGACGGTTACAACATACTCAGTCACAGAATTTGAGGTTCGTTTAAGAGGTGTTTAACATGTCTTGAACACCATTTGAATCTAAAAGGGGGGCCTTGTAACGCTCGGAAAAAGCCTGACTCGAATCAATTGGGCGTAATCACTAATAAGTGCCACAGACCTACCCCCCTTCTAGATATATATCACTTTAGAACTGGGCATTTTTGGGATGCGAACTTGCAAAACAATAACGTTTGACGTCGGCATGAAGACTTTGGAAGATAGATTTAGATTCGGAACGACGTTCTAAACGCTGCAGAAAGTCATCCAATGGTCAACGACGTTAACATTAAACATTAAACATCAACATCAACCTCAACCGCAATGACCAGTCGGTCACGTGACCTGAGCCTGGCCAACCACGTCGAGCTGCCGACTCTGAGAAACCCAGTATGCAGCACATACCAAATGCTGGTGAATATTCGTCTGTTGTTGTTATTTCGTATATGCGTGCCTTTCATACATGATGCATGAGTCTCGAAAGATGTTCGCTTCCTGCCCTCATTCCCGACACTCAGGCTGAAGCTCGCACTAGCCCGGTGGAAGCACGCTGTAGACAATGAGATCTCATTCTCAATAACGTGTTTTGGCCTGGTCTCGTTTCTTGGCTGTCCCCTCTCCTCACAACCGGACATGCTCACTCGGTCTCAGACACTGCAGAAAAATGGACATTGCGTGCGGAGCGCGTTTGACATGGTAGTTCTGGACTTTTGCACGCCATCCATGACACACTAGGTACGACTGGCACCTTGTATATATCTGGTGGTTTTGACTACACTTTAGCGACATTCTACCTGTATCAATAGTGGCCTTGTAGCAGCCAGATGGACGGACGCTTCGCCCGCTCTCTAGCACCACAGTTCCTTTCACTAAATTGCTCCACGCACTGCAAGTATGCTCCTCCCCCAAATAGGTATTACTACGGCACGGGCATAGCTACAGCATATATCCCCTGACAAATTCTGTTTTTTTTTTCGATATGGAACTTCCGGTGGCCTCCTACAAAGTTGCTGCAACCGTGACTCAGCCCAAGACCTTCTATGCACCTGCTGTATCATCCTTCCAGAACCTTCTTTCTGCGTCTTCCTGCATCTCAAGGACCTTGGTTTTGATTTTGCTGCGCTTTATTTTTTCTCCGCTGTCAAACAGGGTTTGAGAACCAATGCGGGTGCTGTGAGATGCTGCATAGATTTCAGGATGTGATGGAGATGGGTTTCCAGAACACTACTAAGTTTAGGTGAGTTACGTTGTGGACGTTCGTGCATGTTTTTCATTAATTCCTGACCCATAATTCCAGTAGTCCCTGAAAATTGTTCGCAAGCAGTGATTGGCTGGGTGAGTTACATCAGACAACGCCTCCAACAATCCTGTGCTACTTAAAGATCAGCTTCCTGCCGCCATTGCCAACCTTCCCTGCACCACGTCCCTAACCTAGTAATCCTAATATGTGGCGCCGCCAGATAGAATCCAATCAAAATTTTGTGAAGTACCTACGCTCCGAAGGCGGGGCACGGGGCCTGATGAGTAACCTTAGCAACAAGTCAGTGTTAAAACACCTAACTGCATGTTTCATCGACTCGAACCAGTGTCGCTGCGAGTCGTATATCTATGGAACACAATAATGCTAACAATTCCTCGCAAGCTTAAGCACAACGAACAAGGTGTGCCCAGTCGTCAGCTGCGTTCTTCGGCGTCCATCCAGTTGATTTTAATCGATCTCCGTCGGAACGATCGATTTTCACAGAGGCTTCACTGTGGGAAGGAGCCTGCCGCAATGACCAGAATGAGGTTATCCGTAATCTTTTCTTCTGATTCAGTAAAGCTATGATTCAGGAAGCGGCATTCATCTCTTTAGCTTTTGGAGGAACTACCACCTCAATCACCATCAAGTCATATATCAACGTGTTCATTTCAGGGATTTTCGAGTTTGCTTGCACTTATCTATTATGGACCCCGGGTTGTCTCGAACTACAGCAATCGCTTGCATGCTCCCCTTTGCAGGCGATTGCTCGCGATATCCGGAGCACTTACGGCTGGCCACACCTGCCTGTTGTAGACGCCTTCTCCGAGCCTCGAATGCATCTTACATCAAGTATGGCATGCACCCGTGCCGGCATTCATCCTTGCTTGTATTGCAAAGGTAGTAATACGGTATAATGATTGCCAGTCATTTTGATGCCTGGTCACACTAACCTGTTATAGACGCCTTCTCTAGTCGAGTCATAGATTGCAAATTGCGGGGAATTTGTTTGGGACTGATCGGTATACATTTTATCACTATATAAGCAACGCCACTTGGTTTACTATGTTGCAGCATTTTTTTTCTTACCTGAACCTTAAAGATGGTCATTTAATGACCGCGGAATGCATATCATTTCCCCCCATCCCCCCGATGAATTTTCCCTGGAACCGGTAGGTTATATAACACGCAACTATTGCCTGCTCTCATCGCCCTATCATTCAGTATACCCAGCCCAGATCAACTAGCGGCCATGCCACCACAAATTACCTACTCTTACTCTACCACCACCACCACGCTTCCATCTGTTCAAAATTATGGCTTCCAGTGGAATAATACACCAAACAGCACCCACCACCACAATCCGGCATTAGAAGGTGCTACCAACATCGGGTACTCCTCTTCTCCTGTAACGGGAAGCGACTACTCGTCACCATCAACATCCCAAATGTATGTTCTTCGTCACCATGTATAAGTAGCTGTTTGCTCATAATCACTCATACGTAGGGCGTATCCGGATGGCCGCTATTTGTGGTCCCCCACTTCCTCGCACTATACAGCGGCTAATCATATACCTTTGCCTTCCATCTTTGACCATAATGTGTCCACCTCCGATTTCTCGCCATACAACGCCTTACCATATCAATGGCAGCCTCATACAGGTCATGGCGAACAAATAGGCTACCCCTCAAACCAGTCATTGGTCAATCAGTCATATTCATTCCCACTTCATAGCTATCCCTCATTTCCTCTTCTGTCCTGCCGATGGATAAATGACGATGCCGTTACACAATGCGAATTCGTTGGAACATTGGAGGAATTAAAGTCCCACTGTAAAGCCATCCATTTTACTGGCCCAAAAATTGCGCAGAAATGCCAATGGGAGGGATGCGATTACTACAATCGCAATGACCCGACGGTTCGCGTCATGCGACGCGATAGCGCTTGGCGCCATACTTACGAAAAACATTTGAGGTTGAAGAGGGGTAGTGTCTAGGCTTCTGCATCTCTTTGTATTGCAATTCTGGTAATTCCTTGTGTTACACCACCACTGGTCACCCCGTGTTTTCTTATGTTATGTTAGGCTTGTTGTCGTCACCCCCTCCTTGCTCTCATCGATCGTTCACCATGGGTTCACTTTTTTCTTACTTCCGTTTTCGTCCATTCACAGTGTACTACCTTGTGCAGGACAATGCTATCCAGTCTAGGGACCCCGCTGGACCTCAGAGCTCGCGAATGCCCTGGTATGAGGCGTACCCCCACAGGTTTGCCGTTCCCGCCGGTCGTTTTAGATGCGACGAGTGTGTTTGAGCATGGGTTCACTGAGTCTCACGTTTCTTCTGATTCACCAAAACTCCACTTTGTTTCTGTTTTTTTTTTGCATAGCTTCTTGACGACTCTCGTTCACGCCCGCCTAATGATCTCTTCAATGTTGGATCTGTCGGTTTTAGAACACAGGAAAATTTAGTTTGTATTGAAAACCGAGCGAGGGACATTGCCATCCCACGTTATGACACGTTGCACACATAAAATCGCTTGTGTGTTAATATAATGCCAACATTTCTTGATTTTCAAATAGATATGGACTGTGCACAATACTGTGGGATCGTGACAACCAGCCAACAATCCATAGTTATTTTCAGGCCATAGGCTCCGCATCAGAAAACGGTGATTGGCCACAGAAGGACCGCATCTTAGGCTAGCGCAGGCAGTGTAATCCTGATATCCGAATCTCCGCAGATCCGCCTTGCAATGGAATGCGGAGATCACCGCGAAAAAAAATCACATCACATCCCCAAGACTTTTGCAAGTTGCCTCGATTAGACATGGTGCATCTCATTTCCCCAACCGTGACTCACCAAATGTAACTTATCCTGTGGAATGTACTCTTCAAGGTAGACGACATACGTATGTCACCGCTCCTGATCCATGCCGTCGGACATCATCGTTCTACTCATACATGGCTAGCCAGGCTTTCCGATGCGTGTAATTCTTCTCCTGGCGCACTAGGAACAATCGAGTGACTCAAGAACTTGCTGCAATAACTCATGTAGCCATCACTAAAAAAAATCGAAAGAGATCAACGCACCCCGGTTTCAAGCCCTGAAGGACCTAAGCTTGCATGGCATTTCCTTCCACTGAAGAACGTGCAGAAGTAAAAGTGTCTGGCACAAACTACAGGATCAACGCCCGTCCCTCGTTATAGGGTCCAACACAAGTAGCAGTCAATGAAGTGAGCTATGCACTAGCTGTTGACATCAGCACTTGTCAACTTCTAGACAGATGGAAGCATGCCATGGTACGAAATCCTTCAGTATCCAGCCTGAGTGGAGAGAATTGACTTAAGACTTTACTAGTTTGGCGTATTTTTAATGTCCGCGGCACGTCCGCGGAGATAGTAGTTGTCTATATCGTTGAAGCGATCTTCGAACACTAGTCTCGTTTGATCATGAAAGCATAGCTGAATGAACTAACATTCGAAACAAATCCTTCATGCACTTTGGACGGACCTTCTACTACCTTCGAATTACGAATTACCACTAAATTTCGAACACGACCTCGTCAAAACAAACCCGTCTATGTGAACAATACCGGAAGACTGAAACCCACATTTGGTGACGTGAATCTCCCCTCTCAACCCGACCGCTGATGACACTAGCCAAGCAGAACAAGAACAAGTATAATATCAAAATAGATGACCCCGCACGACTATCACAACACGACCCACGACCCGACTCAACATTTATTCATATATTCAATATTTTAAACTCGCCTCCACATGAAGACGCAGGCTCGGCCCACGGCAAGCCATAAGAAGATAAGACGAGAGATGGGATTGGAATTAGGACACCCGGCAGAGGAAATTCAAAGAGGAATGTATGAACGTCACGAGGAGAAAAGAGATACAGAAAAGAAGAAGACGGAGACTCCCTCACCCCGAAGACAGACACATTACCACCTCCAACGCCACCCGTCCTACTCATCAACACCACCAACCCGCATCACTAACGCACTTCTTTCATAGCTTCATATACAAGTCTGTCCCCCGGGACAGCCGAGTACGTGCTTCAGAACACAAAAACCCACGACAGAACGAACAACAACACGTAACGGAGAGAGCAGTCAACTCACCTTCGACTGAATTGCGCGTCTAAAACGGCCGGCAGGAACGGCGGACCGATGGGGGCAAGGCCTCACATCGGGGCATTCGCGAATTCAGAGATGTAGATAGGGCAGGGGCCCTTTAGACTAGTTAGTACTGTCCGACATAGGGTATTTTACCCCAATGGACAGAAATTGGAATTAAAAATAAAAAATAAAAATAAAAACCCGTCTATGCCACATACGATGTGCCTAATATTTGCAATGAGATGAAACTCAGCGGTCCGAGATGGCTTACTTCGCCTCGAATAACTTCACCCGAGCACGCTCCTCACCGAGTCTGGATCGATGTTATCAGTATCAATCAGTAGGGCCTGGGGGACCACACTGCACAGCGCTCAGGGATATGATGGACTGAATCTGTCTCTGCCAATCTCTGCACGTGTAGTGGCGGTCTGGCTTGGAGCGGCCTAGTCCAGTCTGTCGAGGTGGGATGCAGCAACCGCGGAAGCCACAAGATGGCTGTACAGATGTGGCGCAACAGGATTGACGGTGAGTCGGTAGTGCCACTTGTGGGCATGGGTCTGTGGTGATTGAAAGCGGTGTCAAGTAGGGACCGCGGAGAGATGTATGCCCATATACAGTGGACTGGCGCGGCCGGCAATATGTCTGCCTCCGAGTCTGGCAGACAGAAGCTGGTGTGGCCTGAATGCTACCTACGACGACAACGCCCAAAGACTCTACCCGTACTGCCAACTAAGTTATCCAAATACCCGCCTGCACCACTCCAACAGGTCGACAAGCCTAGGAGGGAATCAAAGTGCGAGGATCGGGATTGAGATGTTGGGGTCTGATTTCTTTGACAAGGAGGTGGGGGCAGGGTTCCTAGGACTATGTATTGCGCTGGAGGGGAAGTACGCAATAGTCATATAAACTTATGTGTGCGGAGTAACGTGTCCTAAGAATCAAAATGCTGTTTTTGCCAGACACCGCAGAGCTCGATATGACGGATATAAGAAAATCTGTACTGATTATTCCACTAGCATTGCTATCTAGCAAACCACAGAGATTAGTACGTTGACTCCCAAGAATCGGAGAGGCTCGGACTAGTGTAGTGGTACACCTTAGCAGGTGTAGTCGAGTCGGGCGTAGAGCAAAGCAGAGGCAAGCCGGTGACAAAGACAGAGGTGCCAGGGGGCTCGGCAGTTCCCGAGAGGTCTTGGTTGTAGGTAGTAGCAGGCGCACGTGTTGTTCAGTAGCAGAGACACGATCTTCCTTCGTTCTAGAGAGCAGTGCTGGCGTGTCCACTAGGAACGAGGAACGAGAACGAAGACTTGAGATTGGGTGTGAAGACTACAGAATGATATTCGACAGGGAGAGGTATTAATACGCTGATTGAGACGGAGAATCAAAGGAGAACGTATATGAGGCATGTAACGAAGAGTGATTGCAGGGATGAGTACGTACGAGAGTGTCGTCGATAGCCATCTTGACATTGACATCTCACTGATTGAGCTAAACTCAGTGAGGTCAGACGAGTACATGGGATGGGGTGACTGAGACTTGTCAGATAAGCATATGACAGAGAATACCCTGGGTGAGTTCTGAGCCTGAGTATCGCTCGGGCCTCGGGGATACTTCAATCTCTATTAATTCGGTATTTGAATGGCACACTACCTGAGTCTAGGTCTCAGTGGGTATCCCAGAACCACATATTTTCTGTCAAATACAAGTAAACCAATGCCCTGACGTGACGGTATAAGTCAGTGTTCAATAACGACTACGGAACTGTGAACCTCAATCGATGGCAGTGACCCTCGTGGTCGTAGGTGCTGGGTGCCCTGCACCTGTAATCTTCACCATTATACCCTACGGTAATAACAACACCAGTTATAAACTAGGAGGTCAAAATGACTGATCAAGCTGGTGAATTGCAGGATTCACCCGGTGGATCGGTGATAAGTTAGTGACCGGTGCGAAAGAGGTGATTTCAAATCACCGCCTGTTAGAAGCCATTAGAAAACCAAAAATGATTGTCATATTCGCTTCACAAGGGAGGCCATAAGACGCTGTTCTTTGAAGCTTGAGCAATCACCGTCGGACCAAAAGAACCCTGCACAGAGTCTGTGCTTGAACAAAGTAACAAAGTTACCACAGGCACATCACGAAGAATGCCAGTAAATATAACGCACTGATACTGAAAATTTCCCGGATCATTCCAAAGAACTTGTCTAAGCTACTGCATTAATCAGTACCATCCAAATGTGGTTTCAAACGGCATGTAGAATACAAACCGTATGGGCTGGTGGGAAGACCTGTTGTTAAGCCCTCGCAACGGATCCAGATTGATCTGCATTTATCAGCCGTTCTTTACCACATCAACACAGGTATGAAATCTTGACGTCTCAAACCTATAAAGATTTTGCGCAGGATGTTGCCGAAGCCGTTGAATTCGCATAGTGTTGAATCAGTCGAGAACTGACATCATGGTAGTTTTGAACCGAACGTTCGGAAAGAGTCTGGTTATACCTGGTTGTCCAAACCAGAACAGCTCAGACGAAAATTAACACCATAAAGGTTTGGGGTTTTGTCGATCAAGGTGGCGCTCACTAAAACTTTTCCTACCAACAGATGTGCTAAGTCCATTGCTGACTTGAAATGGTGGTGGTGGCTCCAAGGGGCTTGGACGGAAGAGGCAGTGGCAGGTGGTGTTTGCTCGCAGCATCGTGATAGTTCTCGAGAAAGAGTCTTGTAATAGAGTTTGGCAGGTTTAGGCCACTTCAACAGCTTCTCTAAAATCCGGGATAGGGCAATCGTGTGGAATCCATCAGAAGCTATCCAATCCTTTTCATTATTCGGTGGCTTATGGGGCAGTAAATAGAATGATGAGGGTGGGATAAGGTAATTGGGCGCTGGGGCAATTTCAATGAATCTGGAAGACAGATAGGCCCTTAGATAAAACTGACCTTTTGAGGGCTCGTCAACGTAATTTGGAACACATCAAGCGATAGACGGAAATATTAATGGTGGCACATGAAGCGTGTTACATACCTGCTAGGCGGTCCAGCTCAGGCACAGGCACAGCACCATACTCGCTTGGCTAGACTCTACTCCGACTCCCTCAGTACTCGACTTTTCGCCTCGTACCCTTCATTGGATCGCTCCGTTCCTGTCCGTGCCACCGCACCTAATTAACTAATTCACTAACCTGGGCTGGCAGATATTGTTTTGTTTCCTACGCTTGCTCATTGTTGTGCCGAGGACATCCAGGAATTGGACAGTCTATCATATGGACTTGACGCAGACTCCACATGCAAGCCTGTGTGCAGGTCTGTGTCGGCGTCTTTCAGGAATTTCCAGCCACCATGCGTCAGCCGCCCAAAGTTTGTCTGCACCCGCTGTCTTACATCATCCGCCGACTCGGACTGTCCTATCCTGCTGTCGTGGTAATGGCTAGTATTGTTGGCAAAACTGGTTGTGGGCGGTCCTAAATGACCGAAGAAATTCAGGGCATCAACGAAGTTGAAGTGCTCGAGGAAAATGCTTTTGATTTTGACAAGTTGGATCGGATCGAACAAGGAATAATACCCCAGACTGTTCTAGATGAGGTTGAGGTGGTTGATTACAATGGTGAGGGTGACGGCTGGAACGAGGCAATATCATTAGGAATGTCGTACACATACTTAGTCTACGTAACCCAGCTAAGCGCCTAGAGTTTTGCCAAGTATTGCCGGTTTTGCCAGTTATAACCGGCAAACCTAAAGCCAAGTAGTTTTGCCCCACGAACTTGCACAGATATCACTTCTCGACCTTACTCGCTTCATCTGCGATATAGACTTACTCAAGGACGACATCTTGCCTTTTTCTATGACCCAACGAATGAAATGAAATTGGGCGTCAATGGGCTTTGTGCGAGCGCAGTCATTTTTATGCATGTATTTGATGACGCGAATGGGGCGAACGGGGCGAAAAGTCGAAGTCCGAGGTACTCTTCCCCGAGGGCACCCGATGCATGGTACTGAGAGCGAGCGATACGTGATCCCGTCCTCGAGACTATGATACTCGAGTAAGTTAAGTCTGGATGTATCAATTTACTATAGCTATTAGCTAACTTGAAAGACCGTCTCACATGAACTTTGCAGCGCCAGAAGCTGCCACTGGCAATATTGGCCGCTGATCATGATATACAAAATATATATAACTCGATGCGTTATAGTTGAAAATCAATGAACTCACGCTGTAGATCACCGATCAGTGACTCAATATTCATATCAAATCACTGAACATCCCCGACTTCACCTGACTCCAGCTGCGGACTTCAATATGCCTTTTATGGACACAGTATTTTGGGTGGAGCCAGTCTCAGATCTATTGATGCGAGGAATGGCACTGCGGAGACAAACTCGTAAACTTAATCTATCACTGACAACCCAGCTGAGAGGGTAGTTGGAGATTTATTAACCGCAAGTTGGCCGTAAGAAGCACAAACACGGAGATGAACTTGAATACCATCCCTTCCACCAAATATTCGGACCATCGTCATCATGCATCATGCACCATGGTTGGCCTTCAAGATAGTACAGCTTACTGAATCCGGTATCGGTGTTGGTGCGGCATCCATTGTACTCCCGTTAGACTGATATCAGGGCAGCTTTCTGAGCAACTTACTCAGTACAGCTAGTCTTAGTTCAGATTCAAAATTCGTTGCGGTCGCAACAGTTCGGGATTAAACCTAGGTTCAGGACCAGACTGCTGCAAGACTAGTTCAGCTTACCACAAAGGGCCATAGTACAGGCACTGTACTACCATAAAAGTGTGCAAGTAAGTTTTGCTTGGGTTCAATGAGTAGTAACAACTTGGTTGGACGTTCCAAGTTTGTTTACACTTATCTATTATAGACCCCCAGATTCTCTCGAACTAGAGCAATCGCTTGCATGCTCCCCTTTGCAGGAAATTATATGTGCTTAAGATATTCGAAGCACTTACAGCTGGCCGCACCTGCCTATTGTGGACGTCTTCTCCGAGCCTTGTAACGACATCTGTAATACATCAAATATGACATACACCCGTGCTGGCATTTATCCTTGCCTATATTTCAAAAATACTAACTGAAGTACGGTACAGTGCATAATCATTTCAATACCTGGTCACACTAACTTGTTATAGACGCCTTCTCTAGTTGAGTCCATTGGAATAACATCACAGCAATTCCATATTTCATGTACTCATGCCCATGCTTGGCTACAGCGCCGATATATTGGAGAGATATGAGTAGGTCGCAAATTGTGGGGAACTTGTTTTGGGACTTATCGGCGTACATTTTGTCACCATGTAGCCAATGCCATGCCACTTGGCTTGCCACGGGGTGGCCATTTTTCGTACTTATTCGAACCTTCCCCATTCCCCACCTTTCAAGGATGATTATTTAATGACTGCAGAGCACACATCATCTCCCCATCCCCTGGATGAATCTCCGCTGGAGCCAGTAGGTTATATACCATGCAACCATCGCCTACTCTCATCGCCCTATCATTCAATACACCCATGCCAGATCAACTTGCGGCCAATCAGGACGTCCTCGATGGCGACTCTCATTGCGCCTTCATAAACCCACCCGGCAGCATCCTCAGCACCAATGACATGGTAGGCTGTCCTTCTCCGTCACACTATTTTTTAAAAACAGCTGACCACTTCAAAGTTAGAAAACTCAAGGTTGCGTTCAAACACAGTAGATCACGAGACGTTAAGCCCCAAGTTAGTCTGCCCATTCTCTTCATTACAGACATATAACACTGTGACCAGCCATCACACTCAACCCTCCGTTGGCCCATGGACGTCAGGCGATTCATTGAGCAGCACCGATCACAACCACCCGAACTTCACACAGGGTCACTACTCAACACAATCCGTTTCCACATCCGTTTCCCAGGCATTGGCCATACCACCACCACAATTTGTCTACTCCTACTCTACCACCACCAATATGCTTCCACCTGTTCTGAATCATGGCTCCTGGAATAATACACTAACCCTTCACGACACCCAGTACCACAATCCGGTATTAGGAGGTGCCAGTATCGGGTACTCTTCTTCTCCTGCAATGAGAAGCGGCTACCCATCTCCATCAATATCCCAAATGTATGCTCCTTGCTACCATGTATAAGTAGCTGTTTGTTCATAATTACTCATACACAGGGCGTATCAAAATGGTCACTCTTTGCGATCCACCACTCCGTTGCAGTACACCGTGGCTAATCATACACCTTCGCCTTCCATCTTTGACAATAATATGTCCACCTCCGGTTTCTCGCCGTACAACACCTTCCCACCTCCATGGCAGACTCGTGCCGTCCCTCAGCCAGGACATCTAAGCTTGCCGTTCACACCTATGATACCTCCACCATTAGCAGCGGAATCTTCACGATTTGCATTTGTAATGCAACCCCAGGCAAGTCATGGTGAACAAATAGGCTACCTCTCAAACCAGCTACCGGACAATCAGCCCGATTCATTCCTGCTTCATAGCCTTCCCTCGTCTCCCCTCCTGTCCTGCCGATGGCTAAACGACGACGCCATCATACACTGCGGATTTACGGGGACACTGAAGGCGTTAAAGTTGCACTGTGCAGTCATCCATTTTACTGGACCAAAGATAGCGCGGATTAAATGCCACTGGGAGGGTTGCGACTACTACAAGTGCAAGAACCCCACAGTTCGTGCCATGCGGCGCGACTCACTGTGGCGTCATATTTGTGAGATACATTTCGGGTTGAAGAGGGGTAGTATCTAGGCTTCCGCACCTCTTTGCGTTGTAATTTTGGTGATTCCTTGTGTTGTACTACCACCAGCCGTCCCATGCTTTCTTATGTCGTGTTAGGTCTGTTGTCGTCGCCCGCTCCTTGCTCTTATTGACCGTTCGCCGTGGGTTTACTTAGTCTCATGTTTCATAGTTTCTTACCGGTTCATTAAAATATTTTATGGTCTATGCACATGATGTATCCGCGGCCAAGCCCGCTAATGCCTATAGACCTTCTTCTTACACCCCCGAGGGCCAACTACCAACTTTGCATTGACCTGCTGCCGACAATATTTGATAGTCAATATTATGAAGAATCCATCGCGGATACAGATCGAAAGAGCCGTGCGGCTTAATTTTCAATCCGGAAGAAAACTTACCCTCGCGGCGTATTTCTTCCTGAAGAACGTGCAGAGCTCGCCGAGAAACTAGCCAGGCCCGGGAGCATCCAGATCTCATACCTATATGCACCCATCTCTTGATGTAAATGTCAGCATCGATGTTTGTCATCTCTCAAACACATAAAACGTGCATCACATACTTGATTAATCATTAGCAGAAGAAGGCCAACCTTTTGGTACACGAATATATTCAACGCAGCGGATAGTTTTGAACGTCCGTGGCAAGTCAGTGTGTCTGTCATGTGTGACCGCCGAACTTGAATATTAATGTAAATGTGCTGCTCTTGTATTAAATGGGAACTGAACTTCGCCTGTAACCTCGAGGCTTGAGTCAACCGTAGCATTCACCTTCCTGCTGGTAAATGTAAATGACAGTTGCCCCAAGGCCACTGAACACAACTATACGACCAACAATTGTTTGTTGGCTTTCGCGTATTGCATAGCATGATGTCATGGAGTCAAGCTAACTTACATCGACGACCGTTATAGAACATTTGACTCCGAGCTGCCCCCTAGAATTTTGCTTCCAAAGGCTGGCTTTTTCTGATTTTATGGCCGAACTCGAAAAGCCTATTGGGAAGACCAAATATTCTTTCTCAGACAAGCAGACTCGGAGGAATGACAAGCTTCAAGGGCAAAGACAGCTCGGAGTCGTTCGGGTCGTCTCGTGTGCTTACATAAACGACAGCACGCAGCGGAGGCCGGCGGCCCGCTTCGAGAAGGTACTTACGATAACCAACGTCCTGATTTCACGCACTACGAGCTAACAGTTGTTCACGCACACGTTTGAACTTTGCAGAACGCAAAAATTCGTGCTCGAATTAAAGACTTGACAATAATTATGGCTCTGATACTACCTAGCTGGTCAAGCACCACGCTCAAGGTTACCAGGAGTTCCAGTAGACGTGTGATTTCCTATAACATTGTCAGCCACGAGTGAGTTACAGACTTCCATTACCTTGCGCGTTTCCTAATGACAGCATTGCGGGCTAGTTCGGCGCGTAGAATGTCTACCGTTGCTGCAGACGCACCACCCGCCCCCTCAGGCGATCTCCCGCTGTCAGGGATCCGGGTTCTTGAGCTCGGACAACTCATTGCCGGCCCTTTCTGTGGCCAATTGCTGGGGTAAGTCCTCGAAAGAGTGGCTTGATATCATGCAGGACTGTAGATAGACATTTTGGTGCAGAGATAATCAAAGTTGAGCCGCCTTCAACCGGAGACCCACTACGAGTATGGCGCGAGCTTGATATTGACGGAACGAGCCCTTGGTTCCGAAGCCTTGCGAGAAACAAGAAGAGCATTGCTATTGACCTGAGGAAACAGGAAGGAAGAGAGTACGTTGAAGATCAAGGTTCTGTCATCTCGACTTCATATCCTATTACAGAATCGTGAAGCAGCTGGCTGTGAGAAGCGACGTCGTAGTCGAAAACTTCAAGCCTGGAAGTGAGTTGCGTCAGTGTAGTTTATATATCTGTACTAAACTCAAGGGTATCTTTAGCCCTGGAAAAGTGGGGTCTTGGGCCACAGGAATTACAGAAAGAGAATCCCTCCCTGATCTTCACCCGTGTCAGCGGATATGGTCAAACAGGTCCATGGGCTTCACGACCAGGATATGCGTCCGTGTGTGAAGCTGAGTCGGGATTTCGCTTTATAAATGGACAGCCAGACCCAAATACCGGACTGCTTTCGGGTCCTCCGACAAGACCTAACATCAGTCTTGGTGATTCCGTCGCTGGTTTACACGCAGCGTTTGGCACTGTGAGAGGCTAGTGGTGTGAGGTGCATATGTCTTGACATTTTCCAGGTGCTGGCATTGTTGTCGAAGCAAAAAAAGGCTTCACGAGGGGAGCAATGTGGTGAGACGGTCGATGTGAGCATTATGGAGAGGTAAAAATCCATCACTTGCAACGACCTCTACTGGAAAAATTGCAGCATGTTGAACCTGATGGAAGGCATAATTCCAGAGTATGACCGTAAAGGCAAGGTGGGGGCTCACCGCGCGTCTGTTTGAATCATGTCTCATTTTCATATTCACAGGTCCGCGGACCATCAGGTTCGTCGGTGACTGGTATAGTTCCAACTAACGCCTACCCCTGCCTCCCATTACCATCAACACCCTCCTCGCCAACATACATAATCATCGGTGCAAATGGAGATACCCTCTACGCACGGCTGATGCATGCCATTGGCCGCGAAGACCTCATAGGAGCATCGTACGCTCACAATCAACATCGCGTCGCACGGCAAGGTGAAATCGAAGAAGCTATTTCAGCGTGGACCAGTCAGCGGCAGGTTGAGGAAGTTCTGACTATTCTCGAGGGCGCTGGCATCCCTGTGGGACGTGTCGTCGGCGTGAAAGAGATTGTGGAAGGTGAACAAGTAAAGGCCAGAGGAGCAGTGGAAGACGTAGAGGTCGGTAAGGAAGGAGAGGGATGGAAAGTGAAGATGCCGAGAGTTTTTCCTCTGCTCGAAGGCTGTGATACGAAGACCAGATGGGCAGGACCTGATCTGGGTGCACATACAGAAGAAATCTTGGGAGAATTAGGGCTGAACGTCGAAAGTATCATCCGGTTGAGAGAAGAGGGCGTTATTGGTTGAAGGATTCTTCGGTATCCAGTTATATCTGCTATGGTTCTGTTGCAATCATGATTGTTATAAATCATCATAACGGCGCTCGGCCGCACCAGCCCCCAACCCGGTGTCCATGCATTCGGTTCGCTCGGACTAACTATGTCCAAAGTCAAACTGGCAGCTACGCATAAATCTCTATAGTTATAAAAAACACAGTACCCGATCACAAAACTATGTTGCTCTTCAAGCTGCTATTTCGTAATCATCGTCCTGTTCTCGTGGCCTAATTTTGCAGTCCTGTGGGTGCCATTGCCCATCACGCACGTCCAGAGTCCAGACACTCTACCTTCATGTCGTGAAGGCTTCCCAGCCCAGGATAACAATGGTCAGGGTCATATAGGTCACATATCCACACGAAGTCTGTGGTCAAAATTCAGAGACATTGCCTGGCTGACCACCGTGCCCTGGCTTGCGCTGCCCGCTGGTGTGTCATTTTTCAGTGACGTCTTCTTCGCCTTGCCTGACTTACCTTGCAAACGATTCCGAATGACAGATACACGTAATTGGATTGAGCAGCACAATAGACTCAATAGATTCTTAGGCGACACTTGTCAGTCCATACATCGCATTGGGTCCTTGTTGCTCTTTGGAATATCTGAAAACACCAGGTCCGACTGGACTAGCAGCATTCACCCGTCCAGTTCCTCACGAGCCTGAAGAAGGGTGAGACAACTGGTCGCCTAGAGGCAGGCATGGAATAATGAAATCATCGTCGAGTCTGGAGGAATAGAGGGCACCGCAGTGAGTACCTAGTTCATATCTTTTTTTGTTGTAATCATGACTGGATAAATCACCATCATATCGGTTTCCTTCACGAGCAATATACCCAAAGCCCGTTCAATCGGACACTACATAGCAAGCATATACTGCACAACTGACATCCTGTGCCTGACGTGGCAGACACCATAAATATCACCTTACACCCCAGCTGGCGAGCAGACTTATGTCCACCAGTTCACATCGTGACTTCACGATACTTCTCAATACCACAAGAAGCCAGTGGGACATCCTACAACGCCTGCACCGAGCTTCGCGATTTCTTCAAGTCCCTTGCCACCATCAATCCTTTCAAATACCTTCACTCTACCACCTTCTGCACCACCCACAACCAGATACTTATCTTCGTCACCTCCAAACGCCATAGCCCGGACATGGTTTAGCCCCGTACGCACTTCGTTCACAAGCTCTGGCTGGCCCTCTCCGGCGGCAAGAGAGAATATTGCAATAGTATCACCCTCTGCATGAGGGTCATTTCTGTTCGACGTGTAGATGAATGTTTCAGGGAAGGATGCGTTTGGTTCGGGTAGTAGAATCTCTGCTGCGATCATGGTATCCGGTATCGGTAACGCAGAAAGAGTGAACAGAGATGTAAGAGGAATTGGAGGCGCTGGAAGCGGAGGGAATGTGTGTACAGCAAGCTTTGAGGTGAGCTCCAGCAGCGTGTAAAGGGTGGTTCCTGTTGTAACAATCAATAAGACTTCAGGAATCGAAGTGAATGACACACCTCGAGCTGCGACATGTCGTGGGCCACCCCCTGCTTCGAAGTCGATATAACCACAAATTGTCCACTTGCCGTCGCTTTGTTTGGTGAGTCTCCAGACCTTATCTGCACCCAAATCTGGGACCAGGAGCTCTTTCTCCGTTTGGTTCAGTGGATTGAAGATGATCTGATGGGGGTGGGATGATGATTGACGAGCTTTGTTTCGTCCTACATGATGCTCAAAGGGCATAGAAAGCGTCCATGGGTTTGGTGAGAGTATGTAAGGGACAGATGTTGATATCGGAAGGGTCGCGATTGTGCCCGAGGAGTACTGGGCGCAGATGCGAGTGCAAGAAAGGGAACATATTCATCGCTTAGAACAGGAGGAGTCGGCATCGTGGAGACTTACATTTCCAATGATAAGCTCATCTTCCGTGACAAGAAGGGTGCAAGGGTCTGCACCACCACTCTTGGCCCTGGCCACCACGTCTCCTCCCTCGACGGTTTCATCCCTTCCATACTTGATCGCGACGACCTCTCCATCTGCCTGTTCGAGCCCTGTATATATGAGGGATTTATCGGACGGATGAGATGCGATCCATGACGGATGGTGCCCAACGGGCGTTCGAGCGAGGAGCTCAAGTGTCGGAGATCCTGTCAATGGTGTTGGATCAAAGGACAGCGTGTAGATCGAGTCAGTGTATGAAGCAACAAGGATCGTCAACGGTGCCATCGTGGTCTCGCCTACAAGTAAAGAGCTAGATCGTTGATAAAGAGTTTGAATAAGTCCGACACTGTGGGATTTCGTGCGCTTAGAACACTGTTATATCAACGTGATACGGTATTTCGCCGCTCGACCGGGACGATGGACGGAAGCCGACATTAATTGTCCGCGAACTCAGAAATGGGAGTAATGTCGTCACCGGCGGCCTAGTTTTGTGTGATGAACGGTAAATTGATCCTAGGTATCTACTAGGAGCACTTTCTTCGAAGCTGTACTATCGTTTTTAATATGTAGGAGCCTGTTCTTAGTGAAATCACTTTATTGGCGGGTACTTAGCTCCCAGTTTTAATCCCATACACTTCATTCTCCGGTGCAGAGGTAGGCTGTAATATATCTCGATGCAAGATCCTCTGGACGTCGTACAAAGCACCTGCGCAATCAGCCTCCGGTCGACCGCGACATGCTTCTAAGCTGATCGGAACGATCTCACTACCAAGCCTGGTAGAATGTGTTGTGGGCTGCGAATTGTTACTGTTCCAGATTAGACGCTGGAGTTTCGCTATGCCTGTGTACAATCGTCATCAAGATTTTCACTGTTGTTGTGCAATTGGGCTACTTGTGCAGCGTGTTTAGTATGATCCCCATGTCGACCTGGGAAACCCTGCTGGAATTGCTTAATCGTATTTCAGCCGACGCAGGAATGACTCCAAATGAGTGCGTGAAGAGGGAAGGAAGAAGAAATATACAGCAACTGCTGGTCGTGTGTTTCTAGAGCCGAGCATTGCCCAGTACAACCCCGGCATCGTCCCGCAACATTCTGCTACTGGAAAACCTCCCGTGACCACACGGCTGTAGCTCACACATGAAACCTCTAAAGTCGTTGCCATCGCTAATGTCCGAGAATTCATCCGATAACTTGAATGTGCTCATGCACCACAAAACGAACTCAACTAGAAGCTTTACAACGACACCTACATGTGCAAGAATAGCATAAGAATCGGAAGTAGTTTTTAATGACGTCTACGCCTCCTCTGCGTCTTCCGACCAGACCTAGACACGCGTTCTTGTCTAGGGTTTATGATACGGCGGAGCAGATACCTCAAGAGACCACCAGCATATGCATTGTCTCTTGGAAAGAACTTTCCCGTCGATATGGTATACTGGCTCAGGTCCACCTCCGAAACAAATACCGTCACTGGCTCCCCGGTCGTTTCTGTGTCGACCAAGTCAACAATATTGACATGAGTGGCTTTGACCGCCTAAAACGTGACCACACTTGTCAGTACAACGCAGACGGGGACAAGTTGAGCTTCTACCTCGCGGCATGATTCAAGACTATTAGGAATCGGTGAAACGTGGACGATCTGACACAAAGTGCGCCATGAAGTGAGATCGTTCACATCCGTGCCGTATATGTCGTTGAACTGCTGAACAAGGGCGTCCTTGAAATCAAGGTAGGCTTGTTCTCTCTTTTTGTTTCCCTTATCCCAGTCAAACTCGTCGCACATCCGGTAAAACTCCGATGAAGCTGAGGCAGACGAGTTGTATTCGAACTTGGGGTATGTTGCAAAAAAATCGTCTAGAGGTGCCTGTCTATTTGTTTGGGAGTGCTCATGCGTGGTTTTGCGCCTCTTTCTCTAGATGCACGATGTCTTAGCCTGTCAGTGAGATTGAAGGCGGCTATATTAACCTACATCATTGGTGGCTTCGGACTCTTCGTCATGCGCAAACTTGCACTTGGAGCCGAATCGACAACTAGAGGTCTGCGAATAACTGTAACACACCCTAGGGGACGATGACATCTCGTGGTAACAAGTACCACACGTCGTGCTCGTCCAGAATATAGCCAAGTGGGGGGCTTTATATTACAGAGCGCTTGAATGCCTCATGTTATTTCCCGGATCACAGGAAAGGATACTCTTTGCGCCTCATCATCGGTAGATCAATTAGGACATCACGTATCATGATGAATCCACAATTCACAAACACCTCATGTGCAAAGCCAGCTTCTAGACGTAAATGTGGGAGACAGGTGTACCGCATCAAGGGATATAGGAGAGTATACCTTACATGCACACAGCACACATGTCATATACCCAATCTTCGGCCAGATAACGGGATTGCATCAAGTCACTGTTCGGCATTCGCAGCGGCCCCGCGCGCCTTGTTGCCACTTTGCGCTAGTATTTGTTCGTGTCATTCACTCGAAAGTACAGGACACCAAGAATGGGTAAGGCTTAGTAGAGTCATTAGTCAATGATCATGATAAGTTGAAAATGTTGAGCGAGGGGGAGAAGCACCAGCTGTCGTAAGCAGTATAAACACACCCAAACATAAGTTTCCGACCCAATTTGCTCGACACCAGTGACAGTGACCACTGCCAAATATTGGATTTCGAACCATTTGCGAGAGAGATCCAGACGACATCCCTCTCGCCACACATGGTGCACTCAAATTCGGCGATAATGAATGGCAAGAACAAGTTGAGCCAACGGCTGCTGACCCCGGTCCTCGAATCCATTTTGCTGTGGCTGTAACTTGTTGGCCAGATTCGGAGCATGATGCTACGTCCCTTGGTCAACTGTTAAAGGCGACGGGCTGGGTGAACTACAGCAGAAGGAAAATCCGTAGATAGAGTCCTGCAACCGTGGACTGGTGCTGACCGACGGCTGAACTCGGAGTATTGAAGTCACAGTCGACGTCTACCATGTGACTACTTTGGTAATTGCTGATACAGTGGCATTTCTTGCCTTATAGCTCTACTCAAAGTTATACGTCCGCCAAGTTTGCCACTCACCGACGATACACTTGCAGTATGCCCCTGGTTTCAAGTGACGTTAGTTCGGGGTCAATGGATCACGTCTTCAACTATTTTGTAGGTTCATGGAGAGCAAATGGGATGATACCTGTGATGTGTCCCGCTCTATATTTGACTGTGGTTTCGCAGTTGCATCATGCACTGCTGTGGTATACGACTGGGGTGAGCACGAACCGTTGATTACACTATAATATTCTCCAGCACTGATATTCGGCCAAGAGTGGGTTGATCCCAATATCGGAGCAGTTTTTTCATTGGAATGGTTTTTGTTATGTGGTTTAAATTGGGCCGGGTAAGCAGCTTCATGTTAGAAAAAACACAGTTAACCCGGGCAGAGGCAACGCAGATCGCTGATGGATGCTCTACATGAGCGTACATAGCTCATGTTATAAGCGAATTCGACAATCTGTCCTGACAATACTCTAGGTGCGCTACATTGGAGTAATATACCCTGTATGTTTACATGACTAGCAAATCGGCATTGAGCTGAACTTGGCTGATAACTTAACCATCTTTCACGACCAGCAACAACAAGCTGTGTATGATGTCTCCTTGTGGCATAATACATGCATTCGTTTCTTCTGACTGGTGGTATGCAGTAGGTCTCCCAGAGTCTTGATGACAGACTTGGTGAATATTCTGCCCTGATGCTTTCAAACTAACTGTAGGGGTGAGTGAGATTCTCGAGCACTTTGCTTATTCCAATTCGTTGACCGAAACAGTTGTGAGGTTCTTCAAACGCTCAGTCCTATGCGTCCCATCAATAATTAATGGGATTTGTCAAGTAATATTGCAAATTTCGCATCATTGTGGGTGTCCTTCGTTGTAAATCCCTTGCTGGTCGGTAAGCTACTCAGCTGCGGTATCTCAATTACACCAAATTGACTGGAATATTATGCAAGCCATCATGATCACTCGGTTATATGCCATGTACGAGCGGTCCAAAAAGATGCTTACTGTAATCTTTTTTGTTGTCACTATCGCTTGATGGCCGCAATAGGAAGTAGCTCTGTTTCAGCGGGTAAGCTTTCATACCAGATTTGAATGCATTGAGGTCATGCAATGAACACTAGACGTGCTGTCCTCTTCGGCACGCGTCAATGCGCTTACAAGATTGATGAAGGCGAGCAACATCTGATGACCGTGATTTGAATACTCGCCACTACATATGGGAGGTCCCCGCACACTGGGTCTTGCAGCCTGGATTGTTGTAAAACACTTCCGTGAACTGCAATCACTATCTTCAGGATAGACCATCGGAGATTGTTTCACGGTGGTGTCAATCAAGACCCACATACTTTACTTTGGGGAGCGAACTTGTGGTGTGATTGTGACGATCTCTCTCCGTGTATGTGTTAGCTTTGCTGCTGTTCCTCACCCCAACCTTGGCTTTCTGTCTCCGAAGGTCTTGGTATGCCGTTATGTGTGACTCATCTGCATTCGAGCTCACGTTTCCACAGGATTCACATTCTGTGGGAGTTCAGATTTATTGTGCGTTCTTCAGCTTATCACATTCGTGTAGATGTATGAGGTATGTGGTGGGAACACGCCTCATCTTTAGCATTCACCAAGCTGGTGACAAACTCCGAGGAAGGAACTAGCATAGCTACGATTGTGTTCCAGAGCGTACACGAGTGTCATCTGGCGGTGATACCCACACTCCAAATAATTATGAACACATAGGAACATGTAATCAAGATTCTGTTTGGAGTTTCGTTGTGGTATCTTGATCAGGGCATTAGGTTTTAAGGACTGTAAGTCCCTCTTTTGCGCTGTCATACTATTACTGGAACGGAATCAATTGATGCTGAAGTTGAGTAAAGAGACAGCAAATTCACACGCTTATGCAATACAAACCTTTGTATGTAGCACAAACAATGACATTCCTGGCAGACACAGTATATCTTCTGCTTTGCTTCCAACCCACTCAGTGGTTATCGAACTGAAAATTCACATGCAATACGATACATGGTCACTTGATCAAGATAGAGGAGTACCTACTTCGGGGAATTTCGACGATACCGTCAAACATGGCAGAAGTGGAACGACAAACCGTCATGTGCATTTCTAAAGAGTGCTCCTTCAAAATTGTTCTTCGGTAGAACTGGCAGTACTATTCCCCAGTCACCTGTTGTCAGAGGGAGAGCACGAGGCAAGACCGGGACAGCCCATGTGCATTCTCGGAGCTTAAAGTATGTTATACTCATCACCATCCGCTGTTATCGGCCACTAGCGCGACTTCAGTGGTACTAACACAAATTTGTACGCTCCGTTCCTATTTTCTTGGATTTTTGTAGGAACTCGTAAAACGACTTGGGGTTAACGTGCAACAGTGTAAGTTATTTTTCTGACGAGGCTTTGATGCTCCATGGTGGTGCGATAGTCCGAGCTGATTTATTTTCAGAGGACAGGAATTACACAAATCGGAGGTACACGTCCTGTTATACGGGCGTTCCAACTTTACGAAGCTGCCCGGGTCTGAGGCTCGTCAAACTTTGACTTCAGCGTATCCTTTATTCATCGCCCGGGCTGGCGATTATTATCCATGTTGAGCTTTATGGGTATATCGTTCCGGAAAAGCACCAGCTGCATCCTGGCTGAGTGGCGTTGGTATGGAGCACATGCCTCTGACCATTCCATATCATCGCCATGTTGACCATGCACTGTCAAGTATATTGATTTGTTTGCAGGTAAGAACATTGGGAGACATGATCAAAACGGTCATGGGCCTTCATTGCTATAAAGGCAGTTAAAACCTGGCCCAGAAATCGTTCAGTCACCAGTTGAAGATTCTTCCTTTATTATTTTGTCATCATGCGTATTAACTTTCATTTCTTCGTCATCTTGGCCCCCGCTGTAACAATGACGTTGGGTGCGACGTACCAAAGGTCGAGCCAGCTCACAGGCCAGAGCTTCCTTGACGCGTTCAATTTCCAAGCCATCTCGGACCCCACCAACGGCAGAGTGTAAGACATCCTTTGAATCGTAGTATCCGAAGGCTGATTCACGCCACCATCCCAGGACCTATGTCGACGAGAGTACTGCCAAAGCAGATGGACTTGTTTCAGTGGCTAATAATAAACTCACGCTCCGAGCGGACTATACTACGAAATTGTCCTCCTCCGACCCGGGAAGAAAATCTTTTCGAATCCAGTCAAATTCCCAATACGAAACTCATGTGGCAATGTACGTCCATGCGGAATTGTGGCACGAGTGCGAACAATTTTACTAACCTTATTCAGTTTCGACATTGCGCATATGCCACAGGGTTGTGGAACATGGCCGGCTATTTGTGCGTTCAATTTGTTATGGTCGGTTGACTTGAAGCTGACTACGGGCCAGGGTTAGTATAACTCGTTGTCTCGGTTTTTTGACGTCTGACGAGTGTACCACGATGCTATTGATTCAACAGGGTTCGTCCCATTCACAGTATAATTTCTTTAATTTAATATTCATCACAGGAAGTGGGGGCAAACTGGCCGAATGAAGTATGTTCAGAGATTGATGCTTGTTTCTGTTATAACTCAGGGTCACAGGGCGAAGTGGACATTGTAGAAGGTGTCAATGATCAGACTCCCAACAAATGCAGTCTACACACAAGCTCTGGTAAGACCATGTTCGAAGGGTGAAAACTATGGTACTAAAATTTGTTTTTAGGTTGCACAATGCCCTCTTCTCGCTCAATGACAGGGTCAGGTTGTTTATTGAGTCTCCAGGTATTTGGTGATGCCTGATGCAAATTGAATTTAGCACTGTCGATGGTACAGACTGCGACGCATATGATAACGGCAACTCGGGGTGTGGGGTCAATATCAACGACAACAAGAGCTATGGCCCGCAGTTTAACAGCAACGGGGGTGGCTGGTATGCATTCCATATTAGTCATTAGTCCTGTCAGAATAACAGAGAACCATGGCCAGGTATGCGATAGAAAGGAGCTCAAGTTACATCAAGATTTTCTTTTGGGAGAGGACGAGTGGCTCTGTTCCAAGCGACGTCAGCTCTCCCGGATCAAGCATCAATACTAGCAAATGGGTATGCTATTCCCACAGACTTTGAATCCCTGATCGAACACAATTTCAAAGGGAACACCCGCCGCGTACTTTCCCAATACTGATTGCAATTTCTCCACTCATTTTGGAGAACACAACATCATCATCAACCTTACATTTTGTGTGTGGTCATTGTCTTTGAACTTGAACTTAAGCTGATAAACGTTACTTACCAGGCGGAGACTGGGCAGGCAGCAGTTCGGTTTACAGCGCGTCTGGATGTCCATCTACATGTGTCGGTGAGTATCCACTCCTCTAGTGGGTATATCGACAACCTCATTCCACATTGTCAGACTACGTAAACAATAACCCATCAGCATTCAAGAATGCCTATTTTGAGTTCAACTCGTTGAATATCTACCAATGAGGCTCGCGTTTTGTGTGTCGTGTCGTGCCAGCAGCTACAAAGTATTAAATTGTACTAACATCGCTTGTATGCCCAGAAACCAGAATACTCACAGTTTTGATCTCTAAGCGTGATATGGAAAGGAATCGTACCTGTGGTGAGTGAGCGCATCGAATCTGGTAGTCTCGCGTTAGTCTCTCCGTAGGCCGACGCGGGCAGATCGGCAAGCCCATAAGTACTTTGGGCTGTGGAGGGTCGTCATTCCTCACTCGTACATATCTCTTATGTAACTCGTTGTCATGCATCATCACTGCACACAATGTCATCTACTTCGAAGTCACATGAACGACGAGACTCGGCACAGTGTGTTTCTCGTAACGTTTCAATGTTTTATTTATTTATTTATGGAGCTAATTACATTGGCCCCACAGTCGACCATCGATATCCTTGGGCATGTGCCTCGAAACAAGGGCTCCTTCTCTGGTCACTTCTTGATTAAGATTCTGGTTACCTCATGGCATCCGTGCAGTCGCAGTAGAGAAGATGTATCCTCAAGTTACGGCCACCCTTATAACACGAGTTTTTCTACATATTCTGACACTGATACCGTTCCGACGTGCCTGTAATTGCATATGAACTCGTAATATGTGAGCGCGGGAAGCGTCTTCAGTACGCCGTCCGTGGGAGCGTGCCAACGCTGACGATAGTTCACGTTTGTCTTCGTGCTGTTGTCCTCAAATACAAGTCGTGGTATGTTGCATTATCTATGCAGTGCGCAATACTACTTATACTAGCTTGATGACTCTCGCAGGTGGAGAATCACACACATGCAAGCAATGACATGGACATCCAATTACAAAACGAAGCAGGCTGTTATTTGTTGGTTCATAATAGATCCGGCTTCTGGGCGAAGAACACTTATCGTGTACCGGAAAACAGGTATTCTACGGGCCCACAGTTTGACCGTGACTCGTACTCGCCAAGAGCCAATTCACATGCATTTATTTTTCTATAGCTATTGAATTCTGGGCTATCTTCATGTCACTTGATCACTCGCGGGTCAGTTGCCATATCCAGCTAACGGACGATCCTCTTCGCGGGGTTCTTCGTGGGCGATGGGCATATACACGTAAGCCACGAGGTGATGGACGCTTCGATATTCTTACATAAGAGTCTGTTCGAGATGTGGCACGGTACAGGGGTTTTTCCCGTCTTTTGCGTTCTATAAGCCCTCCCATCTACTATGTCCTCTGGTACAGAGGTAAGCTTCGCCAAATTCCTTTGACTTATTTTTGATAGAAAAATACAGTCAAGAAGGCGCGAAGGCGCCAATGCAAGGCGCACGCCCACTAGCACTGGCACTGGCACACCACCTCCCGTCGACGACACGCCCCTCGCCGCCTTTTTCGCTCAGTTCGCGTCATTCTCCTTCAACGCCAACCAGTCCTCAGGCAAGAACTTCGATCGCCTTGTCAGGGTCATAAAATGTGGCCCCCAAGATCCGGAGAGGCGTGAAGTACGAGAGGGATTCAAAGACGCGCTCGTTCAGGAATTCAATGCGCGTTTTGGAATTGACGGAACGATCTTTCTAACTGGCAGAATCTGTGCCGTGTACTGCGAATCGTTCCTGTTCCAGATTCAATCGAGGAGTGTCGCCTGGTTTGTGGATAATCATTACAGGCGAACCACGATGGCTGAGTTGATCATATAGCGCGTTTGGGACACGCATGTCAATCTTGTAGACCTTGTTGACTCAGCGAGAACTGGGATGCCTGTAAAGCTGTTTGCATCTCTGGGAGAGTTGACAGCATATACTCTCCGGAAGCCGAAGAAATTCTTTCCGAAGGAGAATGCGTATCAAGGCGGGTTGCTGAAGGAGTTGCTGAGGGAGATAATAAATCCTTACTTCGGGAAACGCAGGAACGGGAGTGCGAAGAGAAAAGAAAGAAGGAAGAAACAGAAGACCGCAAGGACAGCAGCAGGAGGCGACTGAACGCCTGTTCAGTGGCAAAACTGGCTGGAATTGTCCCTTTGAACTCGTTTTGCAACATTCACTTTTACTACATTCTCTGTACCAGTAGCATACGCATTATGACCTGTCAACACCCTGTAATACTTATTTCGCAGATAGAACTTGCGAAGCATCAAATATGTGCACATTCATCCGCAACATTATCCAAGTTCAATTACTAGCAGTACCCTAGGATCGTGTATTAAGGCCTGCTACCGTCATATTATGTGATATCTACCCCAAATCTACTCGCATCTTGCATATCCTGATGTGCATGGTCACTCTACCTCAAAGATGCCAACCTGCAGCGGTTCTTTTGTGTTGGCAAGCGTACTTTGATTGTGCAACTTTCTCTCTCCGAATGTCCTTTCCAGCTGTTCAATCTTCTCAGAAAGTAAACGTGCTTCGTCACTGGCCTTGAATGATTCCTTAATGGCGTCGACAACAACCAGATTGTTGCGCTGGAGATCGCTTTGCAGGCGCGCGAGGCGTACTCGAGTATCAAGAAGTATACTTTCTGGCTGATCCCCCGAAATGTGTTCAGGAAGTTTTGGATCCGATGGAGGGCTGACCCGTGCATTCGCAAACGCTGGGAATAAATGAGATACCATTTCGTCCGTCCACTAAACACTCACCCTTTGAGAACACGTCTAAAAGTTCCTGCCCAGAAGTCTTCCTTCGATGCGTGGCAAACGCACTATTCTGGCGACCTATACATGTTTGTTGGAGCAAGAATGCGATTGGAAGATCATATAGACAGACCTGGCCGATTCCGCCTCGAAGGCCGGCGAGATCTCGGCAGTGCCTCCTCAACTGACTCTGGCGTGGATTCTATGCTTCGTTTCTTACGATGCCGAGAGGTACTGGATTCCGCTTGATCGTGGGGAGAAGACGAGTACGAGGAACGATCACTGTCCGAAGAACGACTGCGACGCGAACTAGGGGTCTTCACCAATGCGCTTTCACCCTTGTCTTCACTATTGGGCAGCTCCTGTTGATTGGGGACAGGGGTGGACGGCCGCGACATCCCGCATGCATCAGTGAGGAGACCTTCTGAGATACTGTGCCACCTCGATAACAACCAAACCATCATCTTCTGTGATGACACCTTCGCCGTCGCACCGAAAATCTTGTGCCCAAAGATCCGCGCGATATCCTCGAATTGTATACCGTTCTCAGGACAAAGGGGAAGTTGGGTGAAAAATCCGCAGAGGTAAATCAGTAGGGAGAGTTGGCCTATAGGCAGGAAGCGGAGGATTATTTGTGCGACCATAATCTGATGGCGTTCGATGTCACCGTCGTGACCAAGGTGAAGGTCGTCTTGAGCCTGCCTCTGATGCTGTTGGGCTGACATGGGAAGTAAGAGTGGCAGCTCGCCTCTAGCGCGTTTCTCCTCTTCTTCCGCGTCCTGTTGGCTTCGCCTTACCTCTTCGCGCTTCACGCTGGGCTTCACGCACCAGTGCCAAAACCCACCGTAAAATTTAGGATCAAGGAGAGGATGAGGGAGGGCGGAGATGAATGTGGATAAGATAGAGCAAATGTCGGGCATGGTTTGCCCGTGCATGCTGAATTTAGCCCCATAATCGGCGCTGGAATCGTAGATGTCAAACAACTGTAAGTGCCGATCGCGGCTAGGCAATGCGCGGAACAGCCCCTGTTGGTAAATACCTGATGGGGTAAATAACAAATCAATTCAAAGAAGAAGAGAAGGTACCCGTTCTTGTCAGCTCCTCTACACAGGCAACGACAAGGGTTGGCACGTCATGCTGGTATTCGCCGATAGTGATCGTGGACGATGCATGGATTAATACGTCGCGCAATGGCGCTCCCATAACATCTGTCATAATGTTAGTGTGATGCGAAGCCTGCACGCAAACACAACAGACGAAATTTTGGATCTCTTTTCTCAGCTCCGCGCTTGCGCTTTTCACGGAGCTTCTCTCGTAAATCTCCGTCCTCTTTATACAATTCCATTACATCCTCGTCATAAGAGATGTGATCCATTGCACGATATTTCTCACGTCGAACGAGCTTGTCGAGCCTAGGATACAGAATGTGCGGCTTCGGTCGGGGTGGGTAAGGTTTGACACGGTCTACTAGCGTCTTCGGCTCACGATGAAGCTGATCTTCCTCGAGGCGCCTGCTACCTCGTGGTAGATGGCTATTCGAGGAAGGGAGAGTATGTTGATGTGACGTATAATCTAGTTGAAGCCCGCATGCCCGAGCCTGCCTGTCCCTCTCTATTTCCGCGGACGATGGTCTGGGTATGCGCCTGATGTCTGGCATAGACGCAAAGCCATCACGAGCACCAATTTGCTGTTGTTGGAAGGCATGTGGTGGAAGGTAAGTACGTTTCTGATAGTCACCATGATCGCGAGGTGATTGTTGGTGATCGGCGTGATGTGAAGGATTATATTGCTGGTGTCTCGACTCGTATCCACGAGGCATCCATGGTACATGACCACGACTGTATGGGGTGGCGGGTGAATGGGGAGAGTCCTTGTACGTTGAGGAAAGTGAACTGGGGGATTGGTACGGCGGATACATATCCATGCGAGGCATCAAGGGAAGAGGTCGTGATGGTCGAGGAAGTTGCTGGGAGTAATCTACAGGGCAAGGAGGAAGTAAAGGGTTTGGTTTGCGCAAGATGCTGCGCGGACGCAGATTGTCAATGGGTGGATGAGCACCAAGCGCTCGCGGGCTGTCGTTGCCGTCACTCGGTCGGTCGCCCGAGCGAGACGGCGGATAATGAGCATACGAGGCAGATCGCATCCCGAGACCAGCAGGAAGGAAAGATAACCAAGAACCGATGAATACAAATGGACCTTACTACGAAGGATGGACGTAGTTCGAGGAGGAGAAATGGACATCCAGTGCTGTGTGAGGGTGACTCTTTTAAGATAGCTCAGTCGATCTCGGGTGACCCTAAGCTTTATTCAGACCGGTCGAGGCTGAGACGCCGTATGTATTATGGTATGTGGGGCCTTTTAAGCTTGCTGTAATACTATTTCATTTTAGACTGACTCTATGACAGAGCGCATCTATATCTAGAAATGGGAATTACACGGGGAGAGAACCGAGAGAAAGCTCACAGCATGTCTGATTGGACAATCTGGAATATGTAATAAATCTGGAGAAAGAGAGCGAGGGTTACGTGTCTGGTTGCACACACGAGATGCAACAGTGTCCAATACCTTTGACCAACCGGAAGTCTCGAAAAACCAGACCAACCTAAAATGTATTAGTGGTACTTGAGCGACTGAGTCAGAACCCTAGGCTCAAGGCCCGAGCATCCAGGCAGGTCCAGACAGAGCCAGGTCTACTCGATTCTAGACCGCCCCTTCGCGGACTCGCTCATTGGACAGCAAAAAAACTGTAGGGCTTCGTCGGGAAATCCAACCGAGCAAGCTCCATGAGGCTCCATGGGGCTAATAAGGCCTTAGGATTGGAAATATGAGTGGCAAAGTGTGCTTTCTGCATGAAGAGGATTACTCCAAGGCTGACTGAAATTCGAGCAAAAGGAAATGTTCCTGACCAGGACCGCAGTGACTCCGGAGCACCGAGTCTCGGCCACGGTGATAGCGGTCATGCTGTCCGAGCCCCCGCAGTTCTTATGAACTTCTATGGACATGCATACGTATACGTCTAAACGCGTATGTGACTATGCTGCGGAGCTTCTCAGTCGAATCATTCATAGTTCTGCCTTACAATTATTCTTCAGAGAGCTTGTGTGGTATCCAGCGCCAAGCGGGGCGTGTCTTCGTGCTTGCTTGATTAGTAAGCAGCGTCGGAGAGTGAATATAATTGAATGTTCTTCCTACTGTTTGACAGGCGTATGGCTATGAAATACTCAAGCCACAATCAAAATTGCATGTTCACAGTTCACTCCATCCTTTACTCAACACACTTTACTGTCTTGTTTCATGTTGATTATCACTATCTGGTCAACCGTGCCAACCTCGACGTTCATACCTACCAGCTTCCGGGTCATTCGACTTGTCAGTTTATTCTGAGTACATCCATTTCGATTGTATACAACTTTCATCCAACTACAGAGCTGTAAGCCTATAGTCGCGGTCGCCATACCGTCTCCACAAATTGACCGGCTCGAAAATCAAGCAAATGTAGCGGGCTCTGGCACGAGCTCTGGGCCACCATCTAGGTTATTGTGAATATTTACCTTTGATTAATGCCCAGCTAGGTGGACCACTTCGACGTAGCAGAAATTTCTGGAGAGGAATGTCACAGCCTACAGCCTAGGTATGTACTCAGCCGAGGATCTCCATATTTATGAAATTACGGCTTCAACCAGCCATGCTGCCGTCGGAAATACAGTATGTCATGTGAAACATGACAACTTCCAAGAAGCCCCCAGGCCTCAGGCCTTGTATCCGTTCCGCACGGGCGGAACCCACAAGGAAACCCTAATGTCTTGGGCGAAATTATGGTGAAACTTCACCCTGACGGCGTCACATATTATTGGTTTAGTGACTAACCGATGTTCATAGTGGATACTATTGCAATCCCTATAGTATCGGAGAATATCGCGTCTTAGTTGTGAGTACCATTTAAACATCGATCAATGTACACATGTTTTTTTCGTCCTGTGGAAATACTGCTGCGCAAACATTCAAGGCGAGAACCCTTGGACTGCTAGCATAATAACTCCTCTCACCACTCTATAGGAATCGTTTCTGTGTCATTTTCGCCGGTTAACCAATATTGTTACTGCATGCGCATCAGGGCAAAATAACGGGTGCTGTTCCGTTACTTCGGTGCTAACCAACGTCGCTGCTGGCTAAAACTTCACATTTGACTGCAATGAAGAACGGTCGTCGGCAGGTGAGTACAATATACTATACTGAGGAATCTAGCCGCTGGCCGAAGCTGCCGCATTACCTGTTCTCAGGCGGTAATACATATTTCCGGCTTGTCTTCTGGCACTCGAAATTCCTGTGTTCGCGTCAATGGAACAACCATTGGAACGGAAATGAGATCCAAAAATTTATAACAGATATAAGCACACGCCGCAAGAACCTCGACCCGATTCTTAATACTAAAATTCAGACACTGACGCTTTTTGATGCACCAGCTGTCGACTCCTGTGTATGAATCGATTGTAACACCGCTCCGAACCATAGTGGGCTCCGCAGCGCTTCGAGTGCGTGGTCGAACATCAATTCCGGTCGTCGCGGTGATTTTCACCTTCTTTCCACTTGCGGCGTTGTGGCACTGTTTGTTTCATTAAAACGAGCTCCTATTCATGGCGCTTGCACGAGCGAGTGCCTTTGGCACAGATAAAGCACTTCATGCTCCATCCCGAGGCACCTGCAGCATAAGTTCAAAGTAACAACTAAATATATATTCCTATGCAGAAGAAATATATCTGTCAGTACGGACAAAGACAATAATTATAATTAAATGTCTCAAAATCGGGGAATGTAGGAAGGATGTGGTCTGTGCCGGTGTGGGAGAGGCAGGTCAGTAGCAGCCTATCTGACAACCTCCTATCTGCAGCAGCATCGATTTGGTGAAGTACCGAGAATTCTTCCATCATTTGAGTGCCACGTGGTTTTTGTAATAGGTCCGGCGAGGCCATTTGACTCTATGTAAGTGAAGAAAGAAAGAAAGAAAGGAAGGAAAGGAAAGAAGATTCATCCCTATACACTTACGCACCTCCGTACACCGCATGAATATATCAACGTCAATATCATGTCATGATTTTCGTAACCAGTATGCAAAAGTCCGATGTGCCTCGGCATCAAGGGGCCTGTCGAAAAACCCATCTGCTGGCCAGGCTGCCAAGCACCTCCAAGTACTCCCTGCAGGGCTCAATCCGCGTATACATACCGATCGATCGATGAGCATGCCAGCAAGTGCCAGCTTGCTCCGACATCCTTCCCACGGTAACACTTTAAATGCGAAACCTACCTGTCGCCAACTCACACTATACGCCGATCATGCTGTTCAAGTCACTTTTCGTCGTTGCAGCAGCAGCTCTGGCCGTCAACGCGCAATCAGAGACCACAACGTCTTCTGCTGCGGCCGCAACTCCAAGCGGAATTTCAGACTGTATCATTTCATGCTCGACCCAAGCCGCCGCCGCAGGTGGCTGCTCCAGCTAGTAAGTTGGCCAGGTTTCAAATAGCACTCGAGCATCCTGAATATCACGTCCTCGATGTTAGCACCGACCTTTCTTGTGTTTGCTACTCCACTTCATTCCAGACTGCTGCCGGCGCATGTCTGCAGGCTAACTGCACTGCTGCCGAGGTCGCCCAGGCCCAAGCGCTTCAACAATCTGAGTGTGCAACGCGTATGTCATTCTTTCCGAAGTGTGTACTGGGGCTGATGAGACTAGTTACGGCGAACTCTTCGACCGCGACCTCGAGCGGAACATCGAGCAAGACATCGGCCACGAGTTCCGCCACGAGTTCTTCGTCCGCAAAAGCAACCTCAACTGGTGCTGCCACGGGTCTCGCACCTTCGCTTGCTCTCAACAGTGCATTCGGCGGGCTTGTTGCCCTTGCTGGCGCCCTTATTGGAACAGCACTCGTCATGTGATCCAGCCAGTAAAATGTCGTAACCGCGGGGTAACCCCACTTTGATATCTTCTGTTGTTTCATTCGAGTCACAGACACTTTGCTTGGCTGTTTCACAATCTTGAGTAGAGTCGTGGTCGACATCAAGCGTTAGCCAGGACTACAATCTTTGATTATTACTTACTTACCTATCTATTATTTGGCGTTACTCTTCTCGTCAGCTTCAGGGCCCGAGGTAACCCGAGTGATACCATTCCGAGTCAAACCCATTCATTATAATTACTTTTTCACCCTTTGGTAGCACCCTCAATTTGAGTGATCGTTACATATCGTGGGTGTATGCCTGTGTATTCTCGGAGCAGGAACGATTTTCCCCACAAAGCGGAAGCAAGAAGGAACGAACTGTCTTCCTTTTATATGGTCTGGCCAGCCTAGGAGCTAGAAAGCGGTTTTGTCCTCCATAGAGTACAACTCTCCATAGGACAGTAATTGTAATCAAAACAAGCGGTAAGGGATGGTGCTCACTGCTCACATAGTCACTGTGACAAAGCTCAAAGTTCCACTTGCGCATTGCGCAGCGCCACGACTTCGCCCCAAATGCCGATTGCCTTGCGGTTCAGGGCATGCAGTGTTGACTGTTGATTATCATTAAAATATGGGCGTCGCGAGTACATATACGAAGGGGGACGTGGTCGGAGAGATTGATGATTCGATTGATTACCCGCTTCAAACCCGAGCTATTAGAAATTAGCGCCCAAAACTCTTTGTGCTAGACCTCGCTGCCGAGCATGCACCGTTCACTCGTTTTCGTCATTTTTCTAGCCTTCGGTTTCTGTGCCGCACAGAACTATACCCTTCCTGAATGTGCGCAAGTCTGTGCGGGGACAGCAGCGACGGCGGCTGGCTGTTATTCGTCGTGAGTGTTTCAACAATTTTCAAAGCCAAGTTTGTCTAAAAATCATTACATAGCTCGAATGCCACATGCGTCTGCGCCTCCCAGCCCTTTCAAGCAGCCATTCAGTCATGCTTCAATATGAGCTGCAATACGACAACCCAGGGGACTGCTTGGCAGTATTACAGCAACTTGTGTGACGGTGGGTCTTTTGCATGCATTGAGTAAAAAAACGTTTCTCATGCTCAATCAATGCGCAGCTTCCTCGGCCAGTTCCGCATTCTCAGGTACTTAGCGCTTAGCGGTCATACATTGATTGAGTGTTGACTGTCACACACAGGCCAATCTCAAACCACGACTGTCAGTGCTACTACTAGTACTGCACCGATACCTGTAACCTCCCATACATCGTCAACCCAAACGTCCTCACTGTCATCCGTTGGGTCGGCAAATGCCTCATCTACCTACAACCTCTGCAAGCCGAACTCCAACATCAACTTCTGGAGCACTTGTGACTGAAATAAAGAGGCTACGTGGCTTCATGGCGATCGTTGTTGGTGGCGCCCTGATCTTGTAATGATACGGGTTGGCTGCAGGACCATATATGATTGAATCCTGGGAGACAATGTCGTGTACGCGTAGGTATACAGGTGTTCTTGTTGTTGGAGGTCCCTGGAGACCGGAGCGAGCCTAATTTTTGGACTTTATTATATATATCCAGAAGCACCTTGTCGCGTCGAGGACCATACCTATCCATCCTAATAGTACAAGGTGGGGATAGATTAATATAGCCGCGAACACCTGTCAGAATATGCCAACGGTATGCATACGTGACATGTGTACTATCCCCTCAATCGGCACCCCACAGAAGTCGGCACTTTCACAAAACTCGTATTTCTAGCTACTTCAACACTAAATTCTTAGCATAGATATCATTCTTTCTCTAATACAACTCATGATGAGGTTGAACGACCATGATTGAAGAGGATCGAAGCAGGTGAGATAGTTGAAAGTGCCGAAGTCATACAGAAATGTCACCTGCCGATGTGCCGTGACGGAGTTTCAAACTGCACATACCCACTTAAGTGCCGACTGGTGCAGCGAGATAGGACGGCCGGGGAACTCGGGGCAAGAACCAAAGAGTTTATTGCTGACAACGAAAATCAGCGTTTTGTTAACAAACACGCGTCTTCCTGCACTCTTCCAGACACGTTTGAAGAAGCATAATAATCTATCCGGCGGTCCTATTGCATCCGAGTCATCATCGAACTTACGTAGACAACCTCAGCATCCATACACATTAATGTACATAGTCTCCCTTATTTTTCAACCACAGCACTAATATTGGTCACCCTCCTACTTAGATATATCTACTAGTAAATACTGTACTTGCTCACTCATGCCGAATACCAACTGACCTTGGGCTCTTGCTTGACTGCAAAGCTGACTTTGAAATCGTGACTGCCGACTTCTGTGGGTGCCGATAGGGATAGTGAGAACCGGCAGGAACTGGGTACTGAACCTGTATATGGATAAACAGAATGAGTAATAAATACGTTGCGACCCACTTGATGGTGGCACACTGAGCTATTTTTGAGGCTACCAACATTCCACCAATCAACCTTCATGATGTCCGTCGGGATCAAACAAAGGGTACGCATGGATGGGATGGAGTTTCAGATGGTCCGGTTGGAGCCGATCCGGTGGTGATGTCCCATGCCTGAGCTAGAATGACATTGACAAGCACGGCACGTCGTTGTGTCAGGTAGCTAAGCCTGACTCAGTGTTAATTGGCAGTTATATCGTCAGCGTGACCTTTCCGAGTCAACGCACCGATCTAGACTAATGGCTAGTATAATGGATTGGTGGCAGTACTTTACGTACCAGTCGGTGCACCTTGGCAGTGCTTAGCCACAGTCTGATTTGGAACAAGGGGATGCTGAGAACAGGAACAGAGATTGAAAACGTTGGCCAAATGTCGTCCGTCCAGCCTGAGCGACATGCACACGCATGGCGCTCGGCACAGCCGTCTTATTGGATGATGATCACCATGAAACCATACTTAGCAGCACCGGCTGTTGACTATCAGTTAAATTGTAAATTGCTAGGTTCTTGTGATTGATGATGTAGGCGCTTGTCACACGTCACACGTTATATGTGATATGTGACAATCACGGTCACTGTAAACAAAGCCGCCCGGGTAGCCAAGGTCCTTCCAAGTTCTCAAGTTGTCCTTGACTTGTCCTACTTGAAAGCAATCGAACGGACTAATATCACATCCAGGAAACGACCTTCTTCATTTTGGAAGACTTGTTCTTCAACATTATCACAATCAAATCTCAACAGTTTGCCATACACGCTGGCCAGATCACGTTCCTCTCACCGACTGTCTTTCTCTTAGCACGCTCTCCTAATTCATCATGGGCAACTGCGTATCATCAGCACAGGACAGGGAAGAGAAGGCCAAGTCAGATGCTATCGACCGTCAGATAGAGGAGGACTCTAGGAAGTTTAGGAAGGAATGTAAGATACTTCTTCTCGGTACGTATCTTCCTTTCTACCTCGCGCTGTGTCTATTTCATTTTATTTTCTGATTGAGATAAACATTTCCGGTGTTGTATTTACTTTGTCTATTTCCTTCGACTTATCCGTTCAACCCCCCTCTCTTTGTTCTTACTACTCATATCCAACCCTAGGGTCCGGTGAATCCGGAAAGTCAACGATAGTCAAGCAGATGAAAATCATTCATCAGAATGGCTTCACCAAGGACGAACTCATGACGTTCCGTCCGACAATATATCGGAATACTCTCGACTCCGCGCAAGCCATTGTCTTACAGATGCGTAACATGAATGTAGAGTGTGTCACGCCTGCGAATCGGGTACGTTCTCTCGCTCCCTCCCATACCTCAATTCATTGCTTTCCCTAGACATTTGCCGAACGCATCGTCGAATACAGGGTTGAAAACACTCCCGATTTTGTTTTCTCCGCTGAAATTGCACACGCTATTCATGAATTATGGCAGGATGCTATCATCTCCAAAGTGATGGACTGTTCGAGCCAATTCTATCTTATGGACTCAGCTAGCTAGTGAGCAATCATATCCACTCGGATTACAAATACTCACGCTGCTCGTTTGCAGTTTCTTTACGGAAGTGCTCCGCATAGGCACTCCCGAGTATACACCAACAGAAAATGATGTACTGCGAGCTCGAGCGAAGACAACCGGCATCACCGAAACGCGGTTTAACATGGGACAGCTCTCGTGAGTACACCGGCATGTCAAAGTTCTGTTTTTGATTGTGGCCTCATAGCATCCATATGTTCGACGTCGGCGGCCAGCGCTCAGAACGGAAGAAATGGATACATTGTTTTGAATCCGTAACAAGCATCATTTTCTGCACAGCATTATCGGAATACGACCAAGTACTATTGGAAGAGAAGAACCAGGTGGGTCCTGTGCACGCGTGATTATTAGGTGCCACTAAACTTGTCAATAGAATCGCATGCAGGAATCACTTATCCTATTTGAGTCGGTCATCAACTCCCGCTGGTTCCTGAGAACTTCCATCATATTATTTTTGAACAAGATAGATGTCTTCAAGAACAAGCTACCAAAGGTATGTATCCATCGTTACGAACGCATGGACATCCGTTGACGCTTTGCAGGTACCTATTGAGAAGTACTTTCCAGAATACACGGGTGGCGCAGACATCAACAAAGCGGCAAAATATATCCTATGGAAATTCATGCAAGCCAACCGGGCGCGTCTAAGTGTGTACCCACAGTAAGTGTGATTTATCACGCCTCGCTCATCACTCACTGCGTCATAGCTTAACACAGGCCACTGATACGACGAATATCAGACTCGTCTTCGCTGCGGTCAAGGAGACTATCCTACAGAACGCTCTCAAAGACTCGGGCATCCTGTGACGTCTTCCTTTCCTGGTTTCTTGTCCTTATCTATCCGTATGCGCCTCCTTACCCTATTGGTTAATTTGCATTAACGAGGGTGCAGCTCGCATATATATCTGGAACGCCTGGTTATTCTCTAGCATGTTATCATCTTATCTAGCATACCATCAATTATTCATCATTACCCTGACTGTCCGCGAGATTGATCTGCATGCGCCCTTTCGCCTTTACATACCGCACAGAATTTGCTTGATCTGGTTGATTCAGCTATTGGCAACCCTTCCCTTGTGTGCGACTTCCTGTATACACTGATACGTCCTTCATCGCGGTACACAAAAGCTTTTGTACATGTAACCTGTAGTGTGCAATACCATGATCGTGCCAGGCAGATATTACAAGGCGGAATTATAGAGCATGATCATCTCATTAATACAAGAAGGAAAAACATGTTAGGAGGCACTGCGTAGGATTAGTATGACGCATCCCATGCGTTAACAATCGCTATCCCGCTCCTCTTCACTGTCCCATTGGTTGAACCCTAAGTCCCTCACACTCGAAACTGCCACAAGAAGCGGATGCTGACCATCCAACATCTTGAGCAGCTTCTCCATGTCCTCCAGAGCAAACTCTTCTACCTCTTCCAACAGCGCAAGCTCCTCGCGATCGTCCTCCGGGGACTCTGCACGTCGCTTGCGTTTATCTGCGAGCGTCTGAAGCTGATGCTTCGTGGCTTCTATGAGGGCAGCCTGTAAATCCGGCGTGAGCGCTGGAATGCCAACCACGCGAAGCCCATCGGCAAGGGCTCTATACAACGAGGAAAGAAACGAAGGGTCTGTTTCGGCTCGAATACTGTGTATGAGCTGGAGAAAGGAAGCAGCTACCATCTGCGATGTTAGTGTTCCACTGTTCTTTCCGCAGAGAAAAGCAAAGGAATCAATCTGTGCGTATGATTATTAGCAGTAACAGTAACCACGATGGGGAGCACTCACCTACTCGCAGCTTCGCGAACGCCGTCGTGGAAGTAGAATTTTAAAGCGGGAAGGGAGAGCTCCAGGCTCTGGGTGAGATAAGGTGCGAATCGGCCGCTCAGTGTCGCACAATATACAACGAGAGTATCGAACGCTTGGCATTTCTCGTCGATAGTCGAAGTGCGGATTCCAACGATCTGACCGTCCATCGAGATAGTCTCCCAGCCTTCTTTCATCTCGCTGACATCGTCCTCGCTATCTGTGTAGCAAGGTAAGTGGATACCGTGACCCGAATGACTGACATTACCATAGACCGAGACATCAGCTTTTGCACTGGCTGCGTTCAGCAGTGGGGGCATGACTACAGGAAGGAACGGCTCGAATTCGGTGCCAAGAGCTTGGCAAATTTTAGCCCAAGTAGCGATCAAAAAGGTGGGCAGCATGGTGTCTGAGGGGTCGACAGGAGAATCTATCGTACACGGTAAGCGGTTATAGCTTTGTTCTGGAGGCAGTCAGGGACTAACTTTGAATTTTGATTAGAAGATCGATGAGCGTATTTGCGTCAGCGCGGAAAACGTTACGTCCAACGGCAATTGCTGACAAGGATCAGTCAAGGAAACTTACGCCGATGACAGCCATCTCTTACCTATTAAACCAGCACATTCCATGGCTTTCGCGCGTAGCTTGTAATGGTCGGAACTGTTGGCGTTGCGGAGAACGTTCAAAAGAAGAGGCATTATGGAGTTATAGTGCTGTTGTATATCTGAGCGTCAGACACACCATGGACACGTGAGACTGCACCATAATACCTTAGCAAACGTTGCCTCGCTAGCATCAGCGACCATAGCGAGAGTTGTAATAGCTTGTTCTTGAACGTAGCCTTTGACTGCTTTGCCATCCTCGGCTCCTGGATTGAGCATCTTAAGCAGACGCTCAACGATCGGGTCCAAATAAGGAACGAGAGTGTCGCGTTCGACACCTTCACAAAAGTTGATCAGGGCAGCAGCGGCATGCGAGTGCACACTAAAACCGAGGTTAAGGAGAAGGACAAGTGACGGAATCAGAGAAGTAAGGGTCACCGAGGTTCTGGCGCTTCTAATGTGGGTATCAACGCGGCAAATAGCTGCTCGTGGTAGCGATCTTGAATGATTTCCTTGGAGCACAAGCGTCTACGAGGATCCTGGTGGCAGACTGACTAAACTTACCTCCAAATCAGTACAGAGTTGACCACTGCATCGATCATCAATTGAATGAGGACATCATGCAACGATAGAAACAACGTACACGCATTGACACGCAGCATACCGCACACGTGGGTGTGCGTCCTTGAACATTGGAGTAACTAGGCTGGGAACACGATCAACGAAGGTAACGAAGCAATAAACTGAAGAACACGCACTCAACAACCTTCCCAAGTTCCATTTGCATCACCTAATACACAAATGAGTGGGCCTGGACTATGCCATAAACCAACATGTCATATAAACCTTGCTTGTGCCTTCGGCTATGGCTGCGATAGCCATCAGGCCGGCGTGCCTCAATCTCCAGTCGTAATTGGCAAGCATTGACGGAATATATTGGAATGCCGGAGGAAGCACTGCTTTACCTCCAAGAGCACAGGCCACTCTATCGAGGGATTGCTCGTATACATGGGGATAATTCTCATCCTGTGCGTCCTCTGAGGGCTAAAGATGTTTCAGCCGGTGGAATACTTTGAGAAATGCACAATAAGTATCTTACATCAGCTTCGAGCCAGGAATCCAACGTGTCTTCTGGTAACTCCCCCATGCCCTCCAGAGACGCTCTTACCATAGCCGCCGTCCATCCTTCCGAACGCTTCGCCAATGTAGGCTTAGCTTCGGTAAGGCTTACCATAAATTCTAATGCAGCTTTCCTGACCAACTCTTTCTCCTCGTCTCCTGTAACTTCGTCACTGTCGTCAGGAATTCGACTACCAGACCCGCCGGGAGGGAACGTGAAGCTTGATGATGTGCCGGGGAATGGCTTAGCGACCGTGGGTGTCGGGCCCGAGTCAACACTTGGCATTATCAAGCCACGCAAGAAAGACAGCAGGGCATTCATATGAGGCACGAAGAGATTGGGATGAGATGAGCATAATGGCGTTAGCGAACTGAGGAAAGATTTAAGGTGAATGTTGGAGAGGGAAGGTAATGTGTCTAGCATTGGATAGAGTAGTGAGAGCGATTGTGATAATTGATGTTGATCACATGCAGTAAGGTATGATACAGAGGCTCGGAGAGCAGCAAGTCGAACCTGAGGACCATCCGTCAATGCCAATTAGTGTAACTGGAGGACCACGTACCTCGACACTTTGAGAGTCTTGAAGACCTTTTCGGAAAACCGTCAGAACAGCATCTGTCTGGAGATCCATTACAAGATTGGGGCAGCCAGAAAACAACCTATAAGCACACTCCCGGAAGCCAGCTTCACCTGTCTGCGTCATAGTAAATGTTTGTGCCTGTAGCGCGTGCCAAGGACGCCCTCGAGACATGGAATTGTTTGCGAGATCGCAAACTGTATCGACTGTCTTCCTGCGAACGGCATCTAATGGTTCATGAGACAGAGAGTGAAGTAGTAGACGCTCAAGGGTTGTCAACGCATGGGCTGGGAGCTGGTCGTAAAGCGTTAGACGCCCTTCTCTTGGTTGCTGACCTGGTGCAGCACGAAAGAGAAGTCTGCGAAGTAAGACCAAGGAGAACGATCGCATCTACGCTTCATTGGGTAAGGGCAACGGTATTAACATAATACATATCGACTTGCCACCTCTGTATCAGCAGCAATAGAGAACTGAGCCAATGCGAGCAGGTATAGGTCTGGGGTCTGAGCCAGTCTATCATTAACCGCCTGTTCTGCACTGCAGGCTTCTTAGTATGAGTCGCGCCTATTGAAAAGATCGCGCACTTGGAACGTATCTTGTTATCACCAAGCACGAGATTGGCAAGGATTTGTGTGAGTTCTGTCGTGATTTCGTTAGGAACGACAGCCTCCATGACGCTGAATTTATGGGGAATTGATATTGAGGGTCCAGGAGTGACAGGAAAACAGAAATTGATCTTATGGTACAGGCTGTCCAAATAGGCGATTCCACTTGTTTGATAAAGCTGTTCGCTGCTAGTAATCTCAGACTCGTAATGGAGGAGAAGATGCCTGTTAAAACGGTGATCAGCAGATAGAGTCTCCAATTAAGTTCAAGCTCAGCGGCTTTTCCAGTGTCATCTCGAACGACGATCTGCTAGAGCTTTGCTTCACAATTTCTCGAACGCACGCAAAATTCCTATGGTCATGACTGACGACGTCGAACGTAATAATTCCTCAAGCTCGCATCCACAAGCTTTGCTTCTTAAAGGTGATAACTCCGACGCGATCACTTGGACAGTGCCGATCATCATCTCGAACACAAGTTTCACATGATCAAACGTCCAGCTGATGGGCACACGTCCGAATCACTTAGTGGCGTATTTTTCAATTTAAACTCGGTCCCGACGCAGCCTCCAAGATTCGAGTGCATGCTGAGGTTGAGCGAATTCAGTCACGGAAAGATTGACACAGCTATATGCGGCCTGATGGTTGAAGGTACCATCTACTCGAATGATCTTAAACAGCATCTTCCGAAGACGAATTCCATGGTTCGCGACTTGGTCTGGTCTCCCCTACAGGAGGACAGTCGCCTCTTCTTTGTCTGAAACGTCAAGAAACCCGCCCCGTGGCGACAGTTAACCGGTATACCAGGTCAAGAAAGGCATTACTGGCGCCGTCTTTTTCGCGCATAACTTTCGCATGAGACGCATTATTCCAGATGTCCTCGGAATGCTCGCTCCTTTAGTCGGCGCATATCGTTGCGAAGGTGTTTTGTTGTCACACCCTCCTCGTACTTCTCAGATAAAGTTGGTATGTCACCTTGTCGTGAAACAAGAATATGCTTGATCAGGTGCAAAGATGATCATCTCGATCGACATCATGATCTGATGCTCGCAGAATGATATTTTCCCTTCAGACCTTTTCCACGCGGCAGTACCGGTTATTCTGCCAGTGCCCGGCACAACATAATCGACCCCTAGTAGTTCTGCCCACAACATACACTTTATTCAACGTTTGACACATTGATACACAACCACATACAACCTAAACTGCATAATAGGTTACTTAATCTCTGTCACTTCGACGTACTACAGCTTTTCCTCTGTCGGGAACTCTGCAGGACTCGTCTTGTCCTCTTCGACTGATTCCGGTTCTACCAAATCACCGGCCTTGCTCTTCGACGAAGGTCCTTCATCCTGCTTATCACTGACTTTGAGCGCCTGCTCTAGATTCTTTGTGATCTTCTCCACCTCGTCCTCTGTTGATTCCTCCGGTTCTGGCTCTGGCTCTGGCTCACCAGCTTCCAAGCTGTCCTTCGTCTTCTCCCAAGCGGCATCAAGCTCTTCCTCCCATCCTAGTTCTTTGCATAGCTCCCGCACAACATCGTCGCATTTGCCGAGGAATAACACATCGTCTGGCTTGTTAAAGTGACCAACTTCATCGAGATTAATCAGCACCCGGGGGCAATCGTTCGGCACAAGGTCCACAAGAGAGGCAAATGGGTGCACGGTCAGCGATGTTCCTAATACAATCAATAAATCCGCTTCTCGCAGATTGCGGATAGACTCGTGGAACTGATTGGGAAGCTGCTCTAACAATCAGCCACGCCATATGATTTCGTGAAACTCAAACATACCCCTTCACCGAAGAAGACAATGTCCGGTTTCACCAGGCCCCGGCACCTCCTCCGTTCACACCTCGGAATCTCTATTTCCTCGCTCAACACCGCCTTCTTTATCTTCTCTGCATCAAAGGGCGTTTTGCACTCAATGCACCGCTGGGTGGCGAAGCTCCCATGTGCCTCGATGATCTTATGCGCGGGCACTCCTGCGCGCCGCTCGAGCGTGTCTATGTTCTGAGTGAAACATGTATGCAACAGGGAATGCGAATGGAGGAGTGTTATAAAGCTGTGCGTGAGCGTGGGTCGGAAGCGCCCTGGGTACAGTTCCTTGGCTAGTGTATAGACTAATAAACACGGGTTAATTCCTTTCTTTGCTCGGACTAAGTACGGACGGACGGACAGGGTATCGGATTATTCTTAAAGAACCCTATCTCGAATACAGCCTCCGGGAATGGAAGATTCAGCCGTGCGAGGTTGGCCTGTGCAATATCATATTAATGTTCCTCACTTGCGGTGGCGCGCTGCGCACGACATACTTACGTATAATCCTAGGGTCCATACATTAATCTGTATCTCAGAATCAGATGCTATGTATGACTTACCTGTACCTGGTGATCTGAAGTCCGGTATACCGGCAGATGTACTCACACCTGATAATACATAAGGAGACGGTAATCTGGCACTAGCGATAGTAGCTTACCAGCCCCAAGCTAGTTGGGACATAATGTCAGTGTCAAAATGATTCAAATCTTGTGATAAGGGAACTCACCATAAGGAAGACATTCCGACAGCTATCTGACTTCATATATTTCGCAAGCGCCTTGAAATCATTGCCCTCTAAGATCCTTGGGTGCTGATCTGTAGTGTAACCGGGCTTGGTCATGCTGCCCCTAAAAGTACGATTCCACCAGTCATACAGTGAGTACATCTTCGCGAGTAGAGGATAATTACCTGCTCAGTGAAGAATACGGGAAGGAAAGGAGACAAAGGACGCAGGAAAGTGATCTCAGTGGATTCCTACTCCGTGCAGTATGTCATTTGCACGTGCCAGTTAGATAAAAATGGGCTCATGGGGCGGTGCTACAACATATGAGAAGATACTAATAGGACAAGATCAATCGACTGGGGAGATGTCGTTGAAATAATTATGAGATGTAAATCATAAGGGTGGTCATATGCTATCGGTCTCCTCTTCTGTCTCCGGGTTTGCCGCCCATCCATCATCTTCGTCCTGAACCAGATTCATCAAAATGAACGAGTTCAAAAGTCACGACATACCTCTACTGAATACTCTTCATCGCCATCCTCATCCAAGGGATCCCATGGTATATGCACGTCTACCCAGCTACCAAGAACAACATGTCAGATAGAGCGTTCAAAGAGAACAAAACCCATGATACTGACAAGTCATCACCTTCGGGATCGGGTATAGGAGAGTCTCGCATGAGACGTCGTATCAGTGGCAACTTGCGCTTGAGCCCATACAAGGGCGTGAACATATAATCTTTGTTATGCCCCTTCCGCAGCAGGCTTGCATTCGTATCTGACCACCACTGCTCGGGCTCAGTTGCATTCCCGCTGGGAGTAAGTGCTAAGGAAATCTTCTCTCCACCTGGTTACCGTAATGAGCAGGAGTACGAGAACACAAACTATGCACTGTGGAAACATACTTTTGTCCGAAAGGTATAGAGTGTAGGCGGGACATTTGAAAATCGAGTTGACGATGTGCATGTCCTTGAGCTCTGGGACCTTGTACAGCGCCTCCAAAACCCTGCCGCGCGGAACGTATTCTTGTCTCGGATTGTGCATGATCAAGAGGGCACCACGCTTGCCATGCTGAAACTGCCACTCTCCTTTGATAGATGCTTGGCCGAGACCAATGACATTTCTATCAAAGCATCAATCAGTTTAGGTCCTCTCTCGCATAGATCGCACGCAGAACATACATTTCTCCATCAATCTTGAGATCATTCCGCCGAACACCCATCGTACACACTATAAAGTCGCCCTCCACGGCACCGATCTGAGGAGGGAAATCCGCTAGCCTCAGTTTCCCGTCCACCCTATCCAACAAGATCTGGAATTCCGAATCATAGATGTTGCCTTCGATGTCCAATTCGCCCGTCTCAGTATTCAGCCTGCCGTATGCACCGACCTGCACGAGATATTATAAACTGCAGTAATGAAACCGAAGAGAAACGAGTCACGTACTTGTATGGGTATAGGTGGATCCCAGTTGGCCCACTTCGCTGTGGATTGTCTGATGAGATCGATGAACTTCCGGCCTGCGTTCCCCATCAATATGGTATAGACTCTGTAGAGTAGTTGATTACTATTAAAGAAAGAGCGCTGACTACTGGAACAGCCATGCGGCCACAGTCAGATATAGAAAATGATGGATTTGAATTGTGCTTGCTGTACATCGCAACTTGCAAGATTACGAATTGATTACGACACCCACAAACCTAGATATCACTAGAGTCAAACATGTACTTGAACATCCACTATACAAGTAATTATACATCTCATACAACAACGTCAAGAAGAAGAACCAAACCAGTCATCACTCATCGTCACTGTCGTCTGAAATGGGGTATGGCACATATACAGAGTCTCTTCGCGGGATGTAGACGTTGGGGTCATCCTTGATACACAACGTCAGTCTCTAATGTCTGTTGCGAGAAACTTCAAGTACACACCTCTTGATCATCATCATACACTGGATCGATCTCACCATCGTCATCGAGTGGCTCCCAAGGTGGGTAACACTCCATCCAACTTTTGTCTGATCAGTAATGCGATCGAAAGATGAGACAAGAGACGTACAAGCCTTCGTCCACAGGGTCTGGAGTAGGCGAGTCGCGCATCAGGGGACGGATCAAGGGGATCTTGCGCTTGCAAGTGAAAAGCGGCGAGAACACGTAGTCATTATCCGTTTTGATTTGAAGGTTTTCAACCTTTGAATCAGTCCACCACTCGAGCTGCGTCTTGTTCTCTTCGCCAGATTTCGGGAGAAGCGCCATTGAAATCTTCTCGCCAGCTTGTCATTCCTTAGATCTTAGATGCACATCAAACAATAGGAATAGACGCACTTTTGTTAGACAAGTAAATAGCATAAGCACGACACTTGTACACCGATGGCACGATGTACTTTTCCTTGAGCTCTGGAACCTTGTAGAGCGCTTCAAATACTTTTCCTTTAGGGAAATGCTCTTGACGGGGCTTGTACATCACGAGCATCGCGCCTCGTTTGTCCTGCAGAAACTGCCAGTCTTGTTTATACGCTGCTTTGTCGATGCCCTCAACGCTATCGTAATAGAAATCAGGCAAGTTCTCAAGGGTTGACTATGTCAAAAGCTCACACGTCTGATCCAAGACTGAAATCCTTAGGCCTGACGCCCATAGATCCAACAGCAAAGTCTTTCTCCTCCTCGTCAAGCACCGGCGGATGATCGGAGAGCTTCATCTTCCCATCGGTAGCGTCCAGCAGCTTCTGAAACTCGGGATCGTACACGTTTCCTTCAACATCAAACCTGCCTGTCTGGGCGTTAAAACGACCATACGACCCGACCTAGATCATACGAATCCTCATTATGACAACGTCTCGGATTGGTGTCGAACTAACTCTGATGTCCTGTTTTTCGGGAAACCAATTCGCCCACTTTGAAGTGCGCTGGCGTATGAGGTCTACGTATTTGAGGCTTGTGTTCACCATGGTGGTAAAGGGTAAGGAGTGAAAGGCGCGCAGTGGCGTTACTAGTAACCTAGATCTATAAAAGTCGCGTGAGCATAGGTAAATGTCAACATTGACAAGTAACATCTTGCCCTGGTCGTGCGATAACACAAATGAATCTGTAGAATTCAAATACATGGGATGCTGTACGAGTATGTAACTGAGACCGCAGTACAAGTTGAACTGTGCAACGAAGACGTGTGGACACTATAAATTGTCAAAGATTCAGTAATAACAATAGATTTTAGACGAATCAGTAGCCTAAGTACGAAATAGTATGTAGAACGCACGTTCAAGATCTGCCAATCGGATACGGTGCATCCTGGGCGCCTCCAACGCTGGGGGTCAGAATGTTTGTGATAGACTCGGATTCCGAATCCCTGCCCCGTACTACTTGACATATGTAACTTATTTATCGGTCGTCCACCAGCTGTTTCGATCGATGGAAAGATTGTACCAGTGACATTGAGAGCACCTTGCCCCAAGTGGGCGGGAAAATGTCATGCAGTTACAGGTCCTTGACGCGCTTGCAAAAATAGCTCTAAGTGGGTTCGAGGCAGACAACAAGTGACGTAAAGTTTAAACGCATCTGGCAACGCCTTTGTCGACGGCATTTTTTGTACTTTCGCATTGCTCAATTGTGATACGTCCTATGGCCGCAAGTGCTAAGGCCTACTATCGAGCAATTAAAAAAGCAGATGTAAAATTATTATGCATGTAAAACGGATGCCTAAATTGAGTGCACATATATTATACTAGTGGCAGCCATGCCATGCAATTGGCAAGTGACCTATCACCGATGTTTCCTCTGAGAGGGAAGTCATCTAGAATGCTTCCCCACCATGACGCAACGAGGTACTACCATGCCAATGCACGAAAATGCACATTAGCTGGCAAAAGATGAACGCCCATGAGCCATATCTGTAAGGAATGATAAATGGTAGGCAACAGACAAGAAAGTATGAATAGAAAATACGAACGTTATACAGGCGGTAGTTTGACTGGTCACAAATCTCGTCGCGGAAGAGAAAGTAGCGAATTCCGACCCAAGAACCCATAGAAACAAAAAGAACAGTGGAAAAAGGGCCCAAACTCCAAAATGAGGCAAGCGCAAAAGAAAATAGCGGAAGTGCACAAAGCATGTAGATACGAGATCCTTCTAGCGCTACAATCGGCGGTGTTCGTCGTCCTGACCTGCGATCACCATTGACGTCGGCAAAATCCTGCGCATGGATCGTCAGAAGTATGACAAGTGCGCTGCAGAAAAGTGCTTTTATGCTCGTTCTGTCGAGTGAAGATTCCCTTGCTATAGATCTTGTCAACTAAATATTATCCCTCAGATGGAGAATGGCCTACACAGAATCAACGAAGAACCGAGTTCATTTGTCACATAACCTCCTGCGCTGCATAAATTCTTGAAAATTGGATGGTGACTGAGATGAAAATCGTCATGCATGATCAGGAACACGGTGTAAACCCCACTGGTTATAACGACATCTAAGCTGAAAAGGGATGAAAAGCCTAGGCAGATAACCATGAGTCCCCAGCGCAATGCACGAGAATCCTTCACGCTAATGCGCCCGGACGGCACAGGACGCCATGGTTTGTTCAAGATGTCTTCATGCGCAGAGTAGGATTGGTTAGATGCATTAAATTGAAAGAGATGGAACCAGAGCCAGCAGAGAGCGCAAGATAGGTCTAGCGGGTTGTGGCGAGGAGATACAACAGTTGTAAATATCATCTACCCCAAAAATTCAGCATCGCGCAGTAATAGTTGTTGCCGGAATGATTACCACGGGAAAAATTGTTGTCTTGAGGTCAGATCTTGTGAAAAGCCAAGCAGTCTCAAAGTGACGCAGTGCACAGCGCAAAGTGGTCGCTGTGAAGCGGGACATCAGTAATTTGGAGTCTTTTGCTGTCCAGCATCATTATATAGTTTGAAAGGACGGCCAGGCTGAATTCTTGGTTCCCGTCGTTCCATTTCGCATGAGCGGTGACCGGCAGAAATGGATAACGCGGAGCCTATAGGCTCGTATTTCACTCTCTGTTTGCAATCATCCTAGCCTCATTTGAATCGATACTTTGGAAGGATATTATTCAGGTTACCGTTAAGAGACTAGAGTAATTACGGTTAGCGATATGCGAGTGGCAACAATAATATACCTCAGCATGCGGGAGGATGTTGTTTATTTTGATGACGCGAATGGGCAGGTTGCATCGACTCCTCAAGGCGCCACTCTCGATAAAGCAGTGTACAGTTGACCGTAAACGAAATTTGGGCCCATTTGGAAGTGGGCCCAGGAGCTGTGCACGAGCTTAATACTGTTTTGCAGCGATAACAGATTACAAGCTTACCGCTAGTACAGCGCTGAGCCACATTGTGGTCGGACTGCAACATAGAAATAAACATTTCGATGTGCGCCGCGATGAGGAATATTTTGCTATACATACCGGCAAGTGCTTGCACTACTGAAAGTCGATCAAATTCCGTGAAAAAGGTTTCTACTATAGCATGGATAGATCACTGCCTGATGACTACAGTTGATGATAACATACTTGCCTGCCAGGTGTCCGGGTGTCCGAATGTCCAAACTGTCCGAGCCAACGAGTAAAAAGGTGGTGGTGAAGATGGTTGTTTTAGCACAGGCCGCTTAACCAAATATCTGGTTTCGGGCAAATCTCGGCACATATAATGATACAGAAGCGCTCGAGAACCAACACAACTTCGTAGGCGTTCTAGTTTAGCTGCAGCTGAAATTTCAAAGGGAACATCATTAGTGCGGACCCCACGTAAGTAGTTTCCCCTAGACAAATGAAGATACTATCAATTGAAGGGGCGAGCTTGGTAAACAAAGTTCATCAGCCCGCAGCTTGTGTCTGTGGCGTTGCGGTAGTATTACTTACAAGTTTACCGGCCAAATTTGTGCAGATAACTAAGTCCCCGACGGTACTGTTCCCGAATCCCGACTCCATGGACCACTTCTCTGCTTTTTGCATTTCAGATCCGGGGGATTGTGCTAGCAATCAAAAGATCTTTTGGGGACTACACAAGTGACCTTGCCCAGCTGTGACTATGATCTTTCATCAGTAGTCGCCCACTTCCCGCGCACAATTCTTTTCATGGCCCTCTACAAGAAGTCCTGTGTCGCAGTTCCATTTGCACATTGTGCCGTTGAACGAACCACTGGATGTTTTCATGCTTGTCACTGCTTGTAGACGAAATCCCAGACACAAGTTATCATCGTCAAATGAACGGTGCCGCCAATGTATTTTGTTGTTGCGCCGAAATGGCCCCTTTTCAAGGTCGGCTTTGCTGTGGATTCATAAGCAGTAAGTTGTCACGGTTTGGCGCTTGTATGCTGTGACCCTGTTTACTGGGAGACCAAACTCCCCTAGAGCAGATTCTCGAATTCCTTCGAGGGTCTACCATTGTGGAAGAACGCGGCAAAGATGTCAATTCAAAGTTCCGGGCGACATACAAGACAGTTTCGACTGAGCACGATGACTTCCTCGAGCGGGCTCAAGCATGGTGTCATCACATCATTGAGTTTATGATCGATGCTGTCACGCGCCGGAAGTAGAGAGGACCTACTTGATGTTTCTGAAGACTGCAGAAGATACCATCGTCATACCCTAGATCTGACCAGCCAAGTGGAATTTTAATAAGTCTGACGCCTCGGGTCAACTCCCCCCCAACTCAACTCATTTGTGGCCTACTAGCATCCCCCAAGAACAGATTTTTGTGACTCTGAAAATCTGCAAGGTAGCAGACATTTTGGCAGATGCGTCCGGGTACATCATGTTAGTGTCCTTGACTAGTCTATTGTAAGTAGTCAAGACTATCGTCCGCTTGATTACGCCAAAAGCCGGGGGCTCGTGTTTCTGTATCTCGGACAGTATCTATGTGGATCATGGAAACTCTAGTAAGCTAGCGACGAGTGTTTCCATCTGTCCAATACTGTTACTTACGACCTAGCAGGATCAGGGATGTCATTGAGGAAGTCTAAGTCCATATCAATTTGTGTAAGCCCCTTTGACAATGTCTTAGTACTTGCAACAATATCCTACAGACGCATACTATGTCAAGACGTAACGCAATACAATGTCCTGCTAGCCGTCACCCTACGCTGTCAGGTAGCTGTCCCTATATGACCCTCGCTATGCGCTCAACAAAATCCAGACCCTCTTGCGACATCGCCTCCTTCCATACTTCGTCATACTTCTCCTCTCCAATGTACTGCATCACGGTCTCCGCATGATACCCGGAAGAAAATGCAAGATAGCACACCACCACTGATATCACATCAACTGTGCAATCCGCTGGTGCGACAATGAGTAGCTGGACGTTGAAGCGCGGAGGCTGCTTTGGAACGATGCGGCTTGAATACGGCATGATTATGGAAAGGTAGTCCCGTGCTGCAAGGAGCTGAGAGGCGCTGAGCGCTGTGTAACCTCGGCTTCTCCCCTGCCTCGGGCACTTGAGTGTTAACTTCTGCGTCCCCAAAACACCTTCCATAATTTCCTCGGTTCTGGAGTTTGATGCTGCAACGTCTTCGACAGGCTATCGTAGGTATTCGTAGGACGTGGCTAAAGGGAATGCCAGCTTCCGCACACAGCGTGTCGACTTCATGTGCGTCGGCTGATGCGACGTACAGAAATTCAATCATTTCTTGGAGGTGATAGCGCCTAGAAAAATGACCGAACGGTTCGTCGTAGTGGATAAAATCATGCCACTCGGGATGCTCCCTGCCGGGTGCCGCCTGGGTAGTAGGTGTGTGACGTGTCACTGGGCCATGAGAGAGAGAGTTTAATGTTGTTTGAATTGTGAGTGGGACAGAGCAGCGCTCTCGGAGTGGTCGATGTGTTTGGACAGGGGGATGAATATCTAACGCGGGTGTCAAATCATTCGTTGACGTCATTACGAGAATTGGGACGAGATATGGTGTATGAAAGTAATGGAGACCACTCGGATGATATGCAGATTCACAAACAGGAATAGAAAGCAACGCTCGGGCATTTTATCCTTTGAGAGGTGTGGAAGTTGTGGCTCTCTGTCCACATCCCGTAAAAAAGTGGGAACAATGACCTATATCGACCATGGTCACTGCCTCAAGAGTACTGAGTCATGCACATGTTTGAAAGAAGTACTGCACCTGATATACTGTGAATCTGAAGAACGAGACTGGTACTATCGATACGCGTATACTGCTAATACAGTAACAGTTAGTGTTGCTGCGAGGTTAAGCTGCCACTTTTCTGACCTGACTTGGATGATTGCTTTGGTTAAGCCACCGGATTACATAATAAATTCATGGCATCCACCTCCACATTCAGTGCGCCAGCACTAGCACTGTCGAGCAATTATTAACACCAATTACTTGTAGTTCCAGGGCACGACCTAGTGAGACACTTGCGACTAATCTGCTCTGCCAGTAGCACGCTTTTGTCCTCCTAAACTATGACTTTATCACCTTCATCCATGAAAGACTACGAGATATTCATGTCCACGGTCCAGAAGCCGCCCGAACCAGAGCAAAGCTTTGAGGTGTGCCATCATATTGATACCCATTGCTTCGACTCAATATACTACACCGTCATTAGGAGATGCGCGTAAAGGACTATATCAAAGCATACACAGCGACCGGTCGACCACCAGCACCAATCCCAGATCTACCAAATACCCCAAATGCTAGATTTGCACTCGGCTTGCCACCGATATTTTCTCCCATTCCAATAGAATCGACTACGAGCATCAGCTCTACAGGCATTGTGGCCGAGAAGGCCATAACAAACCCCAGTGATCTGCCCACCATCCAAGTATTTCAGGCGACTAAAACACCAATTGAAGGGCAGTTCCAGAGCATTACAGCACAACCCACTTTCAGTTCATTCTCCTATGAGGTATGTAGTGATAATATCGCGCACTCGCGGCCTATTTTTTTTCATTGCTCCAGCCACCGACTCAGGAATGTTGATGACCGCCTATCGAATCCAGGAATTGCGGCTTTATGCATATCTTTCAGGGAATATCATGCCTCCGACTCCACTTCCATCAGAGATACTCTCTTCGGACAACACGCCAACACAGGTCGTCCATCCATTTTACACCAATGATTCAGCAGCAACCGCGTTCGCACGCGCCAGTATGGGGCCTGACGCTCCAGATGCCTATATGAGCATCACAGCGTCTCTCAAATTCAACAAACATTCATTCGAGGTATATCTCCCCATTTATGAAGTGTTCCGTGCGGATGCTCTCATCTCGATTTTTGCACTTCAGGAACTACGGCTAGCATATCGTCTTGCTGGCAAGGAGCTTACCTCGATTGAAATTCCGACGCGTAAGTTACTACAGTTGGAGACGGACAAAATTGACAATATTTTCGGTAGCTACCCGGGGTAATATTTTGGGGCCAAACCAAGGTCAACTCCCCGCAACTGTACCTGCCCCGGCTCCTTCACTTCTCCTTGGACGCCCCCGTGGCGAAACACTACGATAATGAATCCTGTACATTCTTTTTGAGCTCAGTTGTTGTTTGTGTCACTTACCGTATACCATCATCGTTTCGTGCTATCATCGCCTCGTACTTGTACCACAGAATATTGTTGTTCTGGGTAATGGTCGAGAAGTCTAATGTACACAACATGTATTCGAGTCAAATTAGATTTTTTGGGGTGTATTGGTTAATTCATCATTGACTTCTCTGCTTATACCACGACTTGCTCAATCCTCTCAGTCGAAGATTCAAAGTCACATAATAATTCTTCGAGCACTACATGACCTGCGTAAGTAGTCCGCGTGCCTAAGCTTCCTCTCAATCAAAGGAAACGCTAACTGAACGGGAGAATTCATTAACTTAGCACGAACACCAACTGACGCAACACGTCCTTCGTTTCCCATTCTCAGTACGAGCGTCTGTGTTGAGGTTCATGGCTACCCTCAATTTGTGTTTATGCCCGTCGTATTATCAGAGGCCATAGACTCGACCCAGAAACGAAACGAACGAAACGACAGTGCATTGTCAAGTGGTTGATATTAGGACGCAATAAGTCAGAATTAGAAGAATAGAGTGATGAGCTCTTGTGTATGTCTAGAAGTAAGGACTACGGGAGGTTTGTCGAACTTTGGGAACGCATTACCATGCCAATACAGGAAAACGTCCATTAGCTGGCAAGAGATGGACGCCCATGAGCCATATCTACCGTGACGGGAACAACAAATGTTAGGTCATATATAAGGTCATATGAATCAAATATACGAACGTTATACAGGCGGTAGTTTGATTGGTCACAAATCTCGTCGCGAAAGAGAAAGTAGACCCCAAAACCGATAGAAACGAAGAAAATGCTGCAGAGAGGCCCCAGGCTCCAAAACGAGGTAAGAGCAAAGGAAAGTAGCGGAAGTACACAAAGCATATAGATGCGAGATGCTTCGGGCGCTACAATCGGCAGAGTTCGTCGCCCGACTTCCGATCGCCACTGACGTCGGCGAAATCCTGCGCATGAATTGTCAGAAGGATGACGAGCGCGCTACATGAGAACGCTTTTATGCTCGTTCCGTCAAGTGAAGGTTCTCCAGCTAAGATATAAATTTGTTAGACAAAATATTACCCTGAGAGTTTGAATGTGACTTACACGGCCGGCAGGAACGGTGGACTGATGGGGGTACGCCCTACATCAGGGCATTTGGGAATTCGAAGGAGGGTACGGAGCACAGGGCTCCGAGACTAGATAGTAATGTCCTACATAGAGTATCACTCTCGATGGACAAAAAACTGGATTTAAAAAAACGAACAACCAACCCCGGCAGTCACATGAGCCGCTACATTGCATAAATTTCTGAAAATGGGATGGTGACCAAGATAAAGATCGTCGTGAAGGATCATTAGCACGGTGGACACGCCACTAGTTATGAGCACATTTATGCTGAAAATGGATGAAAGGCCCAAACAGAAAACCAGGAGTGCCCAGCGCAAGGTACGAGAATCCTCGACGCCAATGCGCCCAGACAGTAAAGGACGCCATGGTTTATTCACGATCTCTTCATCAGCAGAGTATGATTGGTTAGAAACGTTGAATTGGAAGAGATGGAACCAGAGCCAGCACACAGTGCATGCCAGGGCTAGCGGGTCATGGCGAGGAGATACAACGGTTGCAAATACCATCTACCATTGACGGAATGAATACCACTGGAAAAATTAGCGTTTTGAAGTCAGATCCTGTGAAAAGCCAAGCAGTCTCGCAGTGGCGCAGTGCGCTGCGCAAAGTGGTCGCTGCGAAGCTGGAGCTGAACATGACTCGATCAATGTTTCAGCCTCTGTTTCACTGTTGAGCATTAAATAGCTTGAAAGGATGGCTGGATTCTATTTATTAATTCTTGTCAAAAATAATTTCCGGTTTATGCTCGTACAGCGGTGACCTCCGCGCGCGGATACCGAGGCGCGTAGCACTACGATCGCAAGCGGTATCGACCGGGCTAATGATAGCAATATGATGCTGCAGTGACTGAGTGAATTTCGGAGGGGTTACGTATAGACACTGGAATGATCACAGTTAGCAAGAACAATAACATATATACAACATAAGTACTCAGTGCGTAGCGTCCTGAATTTGAAAAGGGTCACTGATTCATGTGTTCGAGACCACGGGAGTCGGCAAGTATGTAAACCATTCCGTTAAATGTCTCGGTCCGGGGTCATTTCATCTCTGCCAATCCTACACGAATATATCAACCAGAGTACTATAGTACATAGTGTTGGCCTGAACTCCCCTATGCAGACTGATTGAAATGGGGTAACCAGAGGGAATTGCAGAGATTCAGGGGAAATTGGGAAGGTTCATACGCCAAACCCGGATCAATTTCTGTGAGCCCTCGATTCCAGGTTCCCGTAATCATTACAGTCTGGACTTCGAAGGAAAACATAAGCAATGATCGGTGTTCCTGCAGGCGTCTCACACTCATATATAGCATATATGATGCCACACTGATCCGTGAGTACGTTAGATACGCCCACAAGCCATCTTCTGAAAATTCAACACACCGGCCGGCCTCTTCTATGGCCCGAGGTGAAGGTACGCGAGAAACATGCACAAAAGCCCAAACCGCGGCCTCGACCAAGGAAAGTACGTAAGGTTACAGAACTTAGCTCCCGTTTCGTACTGCGAAATCAACAAGAGACTTGTTTTGTAAGGACTAAAGGCTACACACACAAAATGCATACCTTGAAATCCTTTTATCTGTTCCCGCAGGGTACTGCAGACTGAGAAATGTGGTCGAGGAGGCATGTGGCAGTGAAGTCTTCAAGGCATGTCGTCACTGGTCAGCAAAGACATATTTTGCACGGTGGGCGGAGGGATCGAGGCATTGAGCCTGAAAAGCGCGAGTATATGTGAAGGGTTGCGAGTCGGCGGTTTCACCGAGTTTCGCGCAGCTGCCCATAACGGCGTTGCAAGTACTAGTGCACTTGATGAAAAGGGTGCGTTGGTGTGCACCCGCCGGGTGCGGTGGTGGTAGTGCACAGCCACTGCCGCACCCGAACTACTTGTCAGTGTAATTCTTACACGACAACATGTATTATATACATACACACACAAGACACTTGTTGCGGCGCCGATGCAGCAAAATCCTAACCATGAACATTGCTTCCGTTAGACTTCGTTTACGACCCAATGATGCCTTCCCTTTGTACATACCACCACTAGCGAAAGCGTTGCACAAGCCTTTAAATGAAGCAGCTTAAAATATACGGACCTAAATATTACGCAGTATTACCTCATGTCCATCAGCATGGCCTCGACACCTGGTCGGGGTGCTGCGAATGATATTTTGTCGATCGATCGCTCGGGTGTGTCGTGCCGCACAAATACTGGTTGATGTTAGTTAGGGTTAGTTACTGACATAACACGCCCTTCCCCACTCTCAGTATGAGCGTTTATGTTTTTCAAGGGGTACCCTCAATTTTGTTTATACCTGTCAGAGACAACTCGACCCGGAAACGAAACGAACGAAACGACAGTGGATTAATATTATCAAGTGGTTTATCATACGATGCAACAAGTCAGAATTAGAGCAATAGAGTGATGAGCTCTTGCGTATGTCTAGAAGTAAGGAGTAAGGAAGGTTTATCGAACTTTGGGAACGCATTACAAGTGAATAAGCTATAACTAGTAGGAAGGTTTTAGGGGCCTGTAAGGGATGATAACACACTAGTGGGAAACACCAAGGTCCAGAATGATTGTGCGTGTTGTTTGTGCAGTCAACGTGGCTCCTTTCCACTCACTGGATACAGACGCCCAATGACCACCGGAGTCCATGGTCCTGACGCAACAAGGCAATACTACCATCCCAACACAGGGAACGCCCATTCTCTGGCAAGAGATGAGCGTCCACGAGCCATATCTACAGGGAACAATAGACATTAGGTCATAGACAAGGCAATATGAAAGGATACGAACGTTATACAGGCGGTAGTTTGACTGGTCACGAATCTCGTCGCGAAAGAGAAAATAGCGAAGTCCGACCCAAGAATCGATAGACAAAGAAAATGCTGCATAGAGGCTCCAGGCTTTAAAACGAGGCAAGGAAAGTAGCGAAAGTACACAAAACATGTAGATGCGGGATCCTTGGGCGCCACAATCAGCAGATTTCGTCGCCATTGACGTCGGCGACATCCTGCGCATGAATTGTCAGAAGGACGACAAGCGCGCTACAAGAGAGAGCTTTTATGCTCGTTCCGTCAAGCGAAGATTCCCCAGCTAAAATATAAATCTGTTCAACCATTATTACCCTGAGGCTGAATGTGACTTACATAGAATCAATGAACAACCAACTCCAGCAGTCACATAAGCCGCTACATTGCATAAATTTCTGAAAATGGGATGGTGGCCGCGGCGAAGATTGTTGTGGAGGATCATCAGCACAGTGAACGCCCCACTAGTTATGAACAGATTTAAGCTGAAAACGGATGAAAGGCCCAAGCAGAAAACAAGGAGCGCCCAGCGCAAGGCACGAGAATCCTCGACGCTAATGCGCCCAGACGGCAAAGGACGCCATGGTTTGTTCACGATATCTTCATCAGCAGAGTAGGAATGGTTAGAGACGTTGAATTGGAAGAGATGGAACCAGAGCCAGCACGCAGTGCATGCCAGGGCTAGCGGTTCGGGACGAGGAGATACAACGGTTGCAAATACGATCTACCACAAAAAATCAGTGTCGTGGAGTAGTAGTCGACTCATTGACGGAATGAGTATTAATACCACTGGAAAAACTAGTGTTTTGAAGTCAGATTCTGTGAAAAGCCAAGCAGTCTCGCAGTGGCGCAGCAAAGTGGTGGCTGTGAAGTTGGACATGAGTGTTTTAGCCTCTGTTTCACCGTTCAGCATCATTTAAATAGTTTGAAAGGATAGTTCTTGTCAATTGAATGTGGACTTCGGTTCGCGGTTGTCACATTTCGCATACTTAACCGTAACGGCGACTTCTGGGCGTGGATATCACTAGGTACTTGTATACCCCAACAAACAAAGGAAACTGTAATTAAGATGTAGTGCCCTATGGGGTTAGGGTATAGTACGAGAGGAGTCCGCGTTTGAGATGATACACTTCACTTCCTCCTACGACTCGGAGTCCTTAAGTCCTCCTCCCTCTACCTATCCATCTCATCACCCTCTCTTCGTGGATACCGAGAATAGCAATGTGATGCTGCAGTGATTTTCGGATGGAAAAGGTTATCGGTGAGTTACGTGTAGACAACAATAACAGACTCAGTTAGCGAGACCTATAGCATATACATCGGCATCCTTATGGGAGAATTGAACGTCGACTTCCATTCAATATTTCTCGGTCCAGGGTCATTGCATTTCGGATCATGCTGCTAATCCTGCAACGAACATATCAACAAGAGTAGCTGTATACAGCAAAACACTTTTTTCCCACCATCGAAAAATGGCTGGCCACAGCTTGGTCCCTTCTGTACAGAGCCCACAGAGGCAAAGTGGTTTGCTGATTAGTAGTAATTAATGAGTAGTCTTGACCCCCTAGGCAGACCGAATCATTGAAACGGGTGGACTAGATAAGTAGTAGAAGGTAATAAGGGAAGATTCACACACCCAACCTGGATCAATTTCTGTAAGCCCTCGGTTCTGGATTCCCGCAGGTCCATCACAGTCAGAACATGAACCCTGAGCCATTGCATTACAACAGATATCCTAACAGACCTTAGTACCTTCGCAATAAAACGGAGGCGCAGGAAATAAAACCGCGTGCCACGAAACAAGATGAAAGTCAGCAGGGCCGAGCTTACTAATAGTCACAAAGACTCGGGAAACATAATGATTGGTATTACTGCAGGCGTCTCACAAATGATATATATCATCCCACAGTACACCAATCCGTGAATTATGATTAGTTAGTAGGTGCCACACCAGCCACCATGTTCATCCCAGCCTTCAATTCGACTCACCGGCCCCTTCTACGGCTACAAGGTGGAGATACGATTTGGCTTAGAACACGCTCGTCCATACATTGCGTGGAGTGGCCCCAATAATGAATACTTGAAGATTGTCATTTAAGAGTCGACAAAGAACATTACTGCAATAAATAACCTCACAAAACCGTTGGTTGGGAGCTGACCAGAACCTCCAGCACAAGTACAGGTTTGAAAGTAAACGAAGCAGAAAGACTGGGTACAGTGAAGGAAAAGAGATTGAAGCCTTCATCGTGTAAAGAGGCTACGTGTGAACGAAGTGGAAAGTCAACAAATACAGATGAGAACAACTTCCTCAAGCGCTATTTCAGTAGGCCGCATGCCCAGGCTTCCTCCCAATCAAAGGAAACACTGAACTGGATGGGAGAGTTCCCCAACTTGGTCCGAACACCAACGGACACAATAAGCCCTTCCCCACTCTCGATGTAAGCGCTTATGTCCTTGGGGTCCCAGTAGGCCGAGTGTGGGGGATCGAACAACGTCAATAGTTCAACATCCACGTTCTCCTCGCTCAGACTCGTCTTCGCAGCGACCGTAAGCACGATTCGTGGCAGCACCAGCGAAACTGTTCGAAGGCGTTTGAACGAATCCCATGGGACGCTTGTCATCCATTCAGGGAGTGGGTATTGCCGATGTTCCAAGTCGTCGAAGCAGGGATCATAGGTAGGAAGCAGATGGGTCTCTGCTCTTGTGGGGGAGAGGAAGGAGAGGCGTGAAATTGATGCAAGGAAAGCGGATCCCTCGGTAGTGCTTGTGAGAGGGCGCCATCGATTGAATTCCCCCACTAATGTCAAATTGTTGGTGCGCCAAGGAGGAGGGGCACGTTCTGGGTCGTTGATGTGGATGCAGGAGCTCCATGCGGACTCGAGGCAGCCGTAAAGAAGCCACAGACTTTCAAAGTCTAGTGCGAGGGAGGGTGCGGATAGCAGCACCGGCGCCAGTAGGCTGAAATCAGCTTCAAGCTCAGATGTGGTAGATGAGGCAAAGTTGCTATGCACGGGAGCTTGTGGGGGAGGTTCACAGATTCGCCCAAACCAAACCCTGTTTACGCGACCAGCGTAATCGAAATGGAGGTCATTTCCTTCTAGAGCGAATGCTTGCTGCATGCGCAGGGTACGGACGAAAGCCGTGACGTTGTTATATTCCGGGAGCAATATTGTGCGCAGAAGCTCAGGAAGAACGGTGCGTCTGACGATTTTGGAGACGTGGCATAGTGAGAGGGCGGATGCATATGGATTCTTCGATGCATCGTCGCTAGTTTTGACGAAAGTAGGCCTTGCAGCGTGTGCAAAGATGAGGAGGATGAGCTCTGTGGAAAGATTTGCAAACGGAAATGGAGAAGTGGCTTGCATGATGGGAAAGAAGGGTGTGAAGCTGTTTAGATGATGCACAAATTTTCGTTGAGACGCACCTTATAAACCAGTGACGATCCATATGTGGATTGTGGTCTGGGATAAAAAGGGCGTTGAATGCCAAGGGTCCACAGTACTGCGGCGCACATTGTCCACAGCGGAGATATGCCAGCGCATCTGAGGAAATGTAGTCCACGGGTATTTATTGTTCCATTCGGTTGCGCGATTGCAGTCTGCTGTAGCAGACAACTGTGGCTTCGTGAAATTTACTTACTATCAGTGTCCACGAGAAAGTCCAAATTGGGCCTGGCTGGGCCTTCGGTTGATACAAAGTTACTGGCCGAAATAGGAAGGGACAATATGAAAATTGTTTCCGATAGACTTCGACTCTGTAACCTAATGAGGCCTTCCCTTTGTACATCCTTCCAGTGAAAGCGTTTTACAAACCTTCTCAAACAGCCTGAAACGCACAGATCCAAAGGTTACACAGCAATGTAATACCGCGCGTCCGTCAGCGTGGCCTTGATACCCGGTCGGAGGTGCTGCGTATGATATTACGTCGGCATGAATCACCTGGGCGTGTCGTGCCACACAGATACTGGTCGACCGTGATTATATTGACGAACAAATTTGTGGATGTTATCGTGATTATGAAGCTCTGGAGACGCCTTCTTAGGAATTTGGACAAATTTTCTTAGAAAGGTACACCTTGCTGTGCATAGTTCTTGACAAAGCTTCCATTCTTACCTTGTTATCATGATGTACAGCATCCTGGTCTCAATCCATCAGCTCATAAGGAGGCCACTAGTGGACTCGAAATAGGGTAATAGGTAATAGGTTCTTTCGTAACTCGTTGTTTGACTGAGTACAGGTCGATGGCATCGGTTGGCATCGAGCCACTCAGAGGGACGGCAGACGTGAAATTTGTTTGGTCTCTCACTACGACGTGACAGTTAACATGTCTCCGCGCCAACCTAAATAAGGTTGAGGATGGTCGCCAGTCTAGCGCTTACTATGGATAGTTCCGTCGACGAGCGCTTGAACGTTGGAGAGTGAGTTTTGAGTCAAGTCCAGTGATTCACATTGGCAAGTCTGGCAGCGATACAGGGAATTCTTGCGACTCGGAGGTTGCGCTTCATAACAAACGATGCCCAGGTATCGTGCATGTTGAAGGGTGAATCAGCAGAAGTTCCAGAACACTTTTCCTTGCATTCCCTGTGACCCGATGGTCTACTTTGATCCTATACCATCGGCAAGCCGATCCACAATGTCGTAGCAAGCGGTGCAAAGATCCGAGAAAATGCGTGAATTTCATAACTTAACTATGGGGACCCAAACCTATATAATAAATTACACAGTAGTCATGTTGTAAACGAGAAGAAAAAATGTGGCAAGAGTCTGAAGCAATGCGATGCAGGTCCAGATACCAATCGAACAAGAAACCCACCCTGCTGAAGCATGTAGTGAAGATTTTTTTCAACCTCTCCGACTCCTACTAGACCGGCATTTACAAGGGAAGGCACTGCTTCTCACTCATGGAAGCGGGCTGAGCGACGACGTTCTGTCGTGAATAAGAAAGGGGAAATGTACATTTTGTCAGTACGGGCACAATACCAGGACCGACGTCGGAAAGGGTTCCATAATTGGGGTACTGGCTCTGGGGTAAGTAGAACTGACTCACCTCGTCGTCAGCAAGACGGATGCGAGTGTTCTGAGCCTTGGCACGGGCGCTCCTGATGAATTTTGAGAGGATGAACATGCCGAAGAGGAAGACAGCAGCCAGAATGGCAAAGACAGTGCTGGAGATCACGCTCTGGGAGTCACTGTGGACCCAGTCATCAGTAAGACCTGAGCTGCAAGCAGCGGCCCATTGCTTCTGGCTGGCAATGGCGTAGTTCTGGAATAGTGGTATTAAGTAAGAGCAAATTAAAAAGAACTAGCGTAGGTGCCTACCTCGATCCTGTAGATGAATTCCGTTGCAGCAATGTCATACTTGTGGCCAAAAGCATGGTAGGTCTCGAAGTCGCCGCGGGTGCCGTTCTTGAACTTGATCCTGACGAAGTCACGGTCTTCAGGGGGAGGTCCGCGACGGAGCTCAAAGGCAAGAGCAGAAGCGTAGTTCGCTGTAGTCCTTGCGTTAATCAGCTGAACACATCGAAGTGAGATCATACGCACGGATACCGGCAAGCTCAGGGTTCTCTTTGATCATCTCAAGCATGTGGAATAGGGAGATGAAAGGCTGGTAGGAGGTCTCAACGAGGAGGAACTGTAGAGGGTCACCGTTGAATGCAATCCGCTGGAGGGAGTTCAAGACCGTGTGGAGGATCGTGCGGCCAGCCACTGAACAAAATAAGATTAGTGATGGACCACGTACGTGAATCGAATTCGGCTCACAGTTACCAATGCCACCGACATGCTTGTCCGAGAAGATGGCATTCTCGTGGTAGTCAGCAAAACCACGAGCCTGTTCAAGCAAAGTGGGAAGAAGGCGGTGAGCGTAGGTCTTATTGTGAGAGTGCCCAGTCGAGATGTAATCGTAAATCTAGAAGAAGTTCAGCACGACACCAGTAACCTAAGTTAGATGGCGACACACATTCCACTAAATCACAGAGGTAATCAGCATTTGTATCAAAGAATGAGAGGTGTAACCTACAGCGTTCTCAAGAGTAGTAGGGCGGCCGAAAACGTAGTCCCTGACAGCACCGAAGAAAGGACCAGCAGCCTTTGCAGTCTCCTTGAACCCAGAAGACGAGTAGACATTGGAGATGTGCTGCTCGAAAGCCTGCAGGTCATGGTGAGATCGCAGTTCCGCAGGTTTGAACTATTGTATTGCTTACTGGGCAGTCGATCCATGGCTCAAGGGACCTGTCGTTACCGGGATCGACAGTCTGGATGGGAACGTACTGGTAACCGCCAAGGGGAGCAACGACAGTGGTCTCGTTAGCAAGAACGATCCTGTTGGCAGGGTTGGGAGGGAAAAGACCCTGGAGGAGGGCGACAGCAGAGTCAAATATCACGGTACCCTCACCGCCAGCCTTGGCATGGACGTGAACCTCATGGGTATCTACGAGGTCGGTTTTCATGTTCGCGATGTATGAAGGAGAAGACGAGGACATGTAGGTCGAGCGAAGGAAGGATCCGAGCTGGTGGGACTGGACCTGTAGCGCAGGCTGCATTAGCTAGGGAAGTTACAAGCCGCATACAAGTGACTTACAACACCAAGAGCAGTGCTTTCAGTGTAGGAGCTCTCATAGGTCTTAGGATCCTGGTAGTACTCTGTGCGGTCACCATTACGGGCGATGACGAGAACACCAAGAACGTCAGTCATGTTGGTATTGGGAGTAGGTAGTTGGTGAGTGTTGAGGAATTAGAGAGGAGTGCTGCTGTTCTGTTGTGACGGTTGGAATCCTCGTCTTAAATCATGGTAGAACGCCAGCCCCTGCGCTTGTATGCTTTGCACTTGTCACTCTAGATCACATTAGGTTAGCAAGGAGAAGGCCTGGAAAACGCAAGGAGGGAACAGCACGGAGCGAACGCATAGAAGCTCGCAGAAGGCATCGTGATGGCCGTTCTGTAAATTGAAAAGTGCCACTTGCTTCCTGACGGCGGCAGCGCCTGACTTGGCAATTGAGCGCGCGCCCAGTGCTGGCTGTACGCCATCATGTGACAGCACGCACAGCAAGTACTTACTGGAATCAATTTCCGTTAACTACTCCACAGCTGCTTCACAGCTTAGCGCTTAATCTTTGCTCAAACCGTCACCATCGGATAAACTTGCGATTTCACAACTTATCCTTCCCTCAAGTTGCAGCTTAGATTTTTTCGATTAGCGTTTTCGTACGTCTTTCCTCGAGATAACTGGCATATGATGTCTAACCTAACCACACTGTTGATTCTTGAACACCAGTGCTGATCTTTCTATTCCGAAACTCGCCAATTGTGTCTTATCATCAACCTTTCATAATGAGTTACCAGGATCAATGTCAGTATTCACATCTCTGATCTCTTTTGCATTCTAACCTCAACCTCATTGACAGTTCATGGCAATCTTCAATCAATTGAAGGAACTTGGGAGAGGCTTTCCCAGGTTGCTGTCAAGGGTGCTGAGTACAACACCTGTGAATGCCAGCCCCATCCAAAATGTCTAAAAGGGACTCAGGTAGATCTCCTTGACTACATTTATGGGTTCTTAGACAAGAAAGAGAAGAATTGACTTATATGGCTGCATGGCATGGTGGGCATTGGAAAGTCTGCTGTTGTGTTCACTGTAGCTGAAAAGATGAGAGGTCTGAAAATGACAGAAGAGACGAAGATAGAAAAACAGCTTGGGGGAACATTCTTTTTCTTGTGCAAGCACATAAAATGCTGCACCACTGGCTATTTCTTTGCAATGCTTGCCTACCAGCTTGCCAGTAATTTTCCCAGTGTCTGGGAGGATGTGAACAGAGCCATCATTGAAAATCCTGCCCTTCTAGATCCTGACAAGTCTCTTTGGGATCAGATGGAGGTGTTGTTTCTCTGACCTCTCTGGAAGCTTTTTCTCAGACTTTGTGACTGTCTGCCTTTGATGTTTGTTATTGATGCCCTTGATGAATGCACACCTGAATCACTCGGATCTGAATCCTTTGATGAACCTACCTCTGAAAATGAGCTTGCTGATCTGATCTCCCTGCTTGGTGAAGCTCTTTATGAACCTGATCTGCCCATCGTCCACATTCTGCTCATGAGTCACTCAAAAGAGCATATCCACAAAGCTGTGCAGGCTGAAGAGATGCACCTGCTTCTGTGTGAAATACCAGTGAAGATCTCTGGGAAGGGCGTTGCTGCCACCATCTCATTAGATGGCACAGATGTTGACAACAACATATATGTTTTCTTGCAGCACTTGTTCAGAGAACTGGGAAGTTGCCATCCAGACTTCCCATAGCCATTGGCCAATCAACTTGCACAGCTGGCAAGCCAAGTGGGGAGACATTTTATTGTTGCATCTATGATGATGAAATTCATTGATGATCAAAACCATGATCCCCATGATCAACTTCAGCTCATGCTTGAGCTAATGAGTAAAATGTTACCAGGGATGGAGGTGTACAAGCTCTACGACCACATCCTCTCCATGTGTGCCAACCTGACGCTAGCATATCTGCACTTGTCTGTCGTTGCTGCCCTCACAGACCCACTTCCAATGTCACAGATCTCAAAGCTTCTTGGCCCTGGCCATGGCAGGGACGTTGAGACAGTACTGACACAGCTATGATCTATCATAAATGTTCCCACCAATAGCAGTCTCCCCATGGATATCTATCACTTGTCTGTTTGCGATTATGTTTCCCACCACTCCAACTGCAGCCTCCCTCAGGTACATCACATCACATCACATCACCGCATTCCCTACTTGCTCTTTCCTCTTTCTGCTTGATGATGAGAGACCTTCCAGATGGCACCACCCTCCTAGGTGTGCTTTCAGAATTGAAGAATCACAGCCAAGCTACACAATCCCAGGACCCCCAGAACTTGAAAAACTCATTATCCTTCATTATCCAGCCACTGGAGCCACTGCAAGTTCTCATAGGTCTGCTATGGGTTCGTGGACATCATGGCTCAGAGTTGCAATTCTGGCTAGAGACTCCAGATGGGCATGCCTGGTTGCAGACTCAGGGAGGGAATGATTGGATGCTAACCAATGGTGGGAGAGACTGGTTATTGACCCAGGGGGGGAAGGATTGGTTGCAGACCCTGGGTGGGCTAGACTGGCTGCAGACTCCAGCTATGAAAGTCTGGGTGCAGACCCAGGGTGGGTTAAATTGGCTACAAACTCAGGCCAGGCTAGACTGGCTACAGACCCAGTATGGATGAGACTGGCTGCAGACTGAAGATGTGAAAGACTGGGTGGAGACTCAAGGTGGACGACAGTGGCTGCAAACACTGGGTATGCAGGAGTGGCTACTGACTGAGCATGGATGAATTTGGCTGGAGACACCAGGCATACAAGACTGGCTGGAAACCCTGGGTGGGTGGGATTGGCTGAAGACCTCAGGCGGGCAAGGTTGGCTGAACACTTCGAGCAGGCATGGTTGGCTGAAGACCATGGGTGGGTGAAACTGGTTGAAAGCTGGGGACCATAGAGACTAGCTGCAGACTGTGGACAGGAGTATCTGGCTGCAGACCCCAGGTGGGGGACAGTGGCTGCAAACTGCAGATGGTAAAACCTGGCTGCAGACCCCAGGTGGGTGAGTTTGGATACAGACCATGTTTGGGAATAGCTGGTTGTGGACCCCAGGTGGGAGAGACTGGCTGCAAATTGTAGATGGGAGAGCTTGGATGAAGACCCCAGGTGGGCAAGTCTGGATGGAGATTCATGGGCAAGACTGGGACATTCTGTTGAAGGTGAGAAACTGGCTGCAGACCATACACATGAGTTGCCAGTTACAGACAGAGGATGGGTGAGAGTGGCTATGGACCAGGGACAGGCAAGAATGGCTGTGGACTAAGGTTGAGCAAGAGTGGCTGCAGACTGAGCAAGGGCAAGAGTGGCTCCAGACCAAACAGGGGTGAGAGTGGCTGCAGACCAAGCAAGGGTGAAAGTAGCTGTGAACCAAGCAGGGGCAAGAGTGGCTGCAGGCTGAGTTGAAGTGGCTGTGGACCAAGCCCAGGCAAGAGTGGCTGCAGACTGAGCAGGGGCAAGAGTGGCTGCAGGTTGAGGACAAGCGAGAGTGGGATGGGCAAGATTGGTTGCAGACCATAGATGGGAAAGGGTGGCTGCAGACCAGGGGCAGGTAAGGTTGGTTGCATACTGGCAGGTGAGATTGGTTGCAGACTAGGGGCAGGAGTGACTGGCTGCAGACCCTGGATGGGCATTGTAGTGGGGAGATCTGGTGCAGGTCACAGGGAGTGCCAGGGATTCTGGCACAGTAGCAGGAGTCCTGGCTCATAGTCGGTAGTCCTGTGGCTTGTCATAGTCGGTCCTCGATAGATAGAGCCACAGCCTCCCACTATAGAGGTTTGGCCTTGGTTTCCCTTGCAGTCCATGCCCATTACAGCATGCCTGGATGATATCTTTGGATGGGTGTGCCTGGCTGCAAACCCTGAGCAGACATGATTGGTTGCATACCTCAGGTGGGTATGCCTGGATATAGTCCTCAGGTGGTCAAAACTGGCTGCAAACCCCAAGTGTGCAAGAGTGGCTGCAGATCCCAAGCAGTCAGCAGTGGTCCCACACTTTTCCCTCAATCTCCCAGCCTTCACTGCTATCCTCTGTATCTCAGTGATCCTCACAACTACCTCCCAACAGGGGAGACCAACTACAGACCTCAGATGAGGGAGCCTGGCTGAAGGTTCCTGGCAGCCTACATTGGTTGCAGACCCTTGACAGGTGAGAGTGGATGCAGTACTGTAGAGGGTGGGACTGGTTGCAGACCCAAAGTGGGAGAAATTGGCTACAGGACACAGGTGGTCAAGACTGGCTGCCAACCTCGGGCGGGCAAGACTGGCTACAGACCCAGGGTGGGAAAGACTGGCTGCAGACATATGGCCAAGAGTGGTTGCAGACCCAGGGTGGCCAGGACTGGCTCCAAACACCATATGGTCAAGCATGGTGTTTGAAGACTATCTGGGTGACTGTCAAAGAATTTTCAAGCAATTTAAAAGCAATCAGGGAGTACACAATTGCCCCAGAACTGCCTTTGCAGCCAGCTTTTCAAGCAATCCAGCTTCTCAAGTCCCTGCCCAATTTCTTGATGTTCCTGACATTCCTGGCATTAAGGCACCAGGATCATTCCACCTCTGCATTATCACAAAGTTACCCACCAGACATGGAGATCATCCATGCTATGAAAGCTTTTTCAACTTTCACATACGAAGCATGCACACGCAGTCAATCAGCCTCTGATGCCCTCAATTATGCATGTCAAAACTGGGCTAACCATCTCTTGTGAGCTCCAAATCCATGGGATGGGAAGCTCGCCCATCTATTCAAATCCTTCTGGAATCATAATCTCCTCTCCTGGCTCAAAAGGCAGTGGAGTTTGAAGGATCTACAGTCTTGTCTCGCTATTTTATCAGGAGGCCAGAAACTTGCGATGGTGGATGTTTCCAACGTTCTCTAGACTCACAACATCAAGGCCTGACCCGCAAATACAGGAACATCTTCTCCGGACTCCAGGGTCATCTCAGCCACGGTGAAGATATTAAGATGCGACACACCACGCTGTCCCACTGTTGTCCATTCATATGTTACTTAAGTATTTACAGCATGCCGTACGAAATCATAATATTTATAGTACCATAGACAAAGTAACATGAACAAAGGATATGAACGTTACCCAGACGGACATTTGAGTGGTCCTCGTCGCAGGAGAGAAAGCAACGAAGTCCAACCCCAGAACCAATTCACCAAATAGATATTGCAGAGAGGCCCCAGGCTCCGCAATGAGGCAAGTGCAAAAGATAACAGCTGAAATACACAATGCATGTAGATGCGAGATCCTTCGGGCACTACAATCGGCAGAGCTCGTCGTCCTGAGGTGCGCATAAACTGTCAGGAATAATATGACGCAGGAAGAGGCAGAATTGCCTACACAGAACCAACGACTCGGAACAATCGACATGAATGAAAGTGGGATGGTGACTGGGACGGAGATCGTTGTGCAAAATCTGAAAGGCCAGAGCAGAATCCAGAGCAATGAACGAGAATCCCAGACATTAATGCGCCAAGATGCGCGTGCCAGTGGTGTATTCACGACATCTTGATGAGCAAGTAGCGGATCGTGACGAGGAAATTCATTGTCGCACAGTAATAGCTATTGCAGGAATGAATATCACTGCGCACTGTCACTTTCGGGGGGCCGACGCCATTGCTTCGATTTAAGTTTAGTCCCGGAAATGTGACATAGGCGTATGTGTTATGTCCAGTGCACACCTCTTGCAATTTGAGATCTGATGTTCAACCTCCAACTAAAAGGATTCTTCAGCGTTCCAAGACCACACGACCCACGTACGAATCCAACGTCCAGTGCAATACATAGAATAATGCTACAGGTATAGTGTATGATCCACAAATGCATAGTACGGACAGCAATGACCATGCGAATATAAAGTGTAAGTATGTATGTAATAGCAAGACCCGCACGTCTCACGCGCTCGCAGTAATGACAGGCGGAAGCTCCATCGCCCTTCCCTGCCCTTGCGCTTGCGGACCCGGTTTCTTCTTGCTTCCTCCCGCTATACCCAAGGTCCCCCCACCCCCTGCTCCATTGGTCCCCCCACCTAATCCATTAGTGCTACCACCGCCAGCTCCAGCTCCAGCGCCACCAACATCTCTTCCCTCCACCCCAAGCCCACTGAATGCGCGCATCGGTTCCACTGGAACGGCATCCGACATATCGGGCATTGACATTAGCACCGGCTCCTTCGCTTTGTTCTTCTTCTTGACAGTCCCTGCAGCAGCACCTGTCTTGAGTACCTGACCCAAAGGTCCAAGCTTCGCCTGCGCAGGTGCGGGTGCATCGTCTGCAATCGTGATGACGCGTGTGAACTCGCCTGACGAACTTGGTCCAAAAGGTAATGGTATAGCACCAGGGTGAGGAAGTAAGCCAAATTGAGGGCCAGGTGGGAGATAAGGGAGACCTTGGAAGGTGCCGGGAGGTGCGAGTGCTGCAAGCCGCATATGAAAGTAGGGACGCAATAGCCCGATCTGATCGCCCACATTCTTGCTCGTGATAGGAAGTAGCGAAGGCGGTGGTGGATATGGCGGTGGCGGTTCTTTGGGTTTTGCCCTGAGAGCGGAATAAAATTAGACGAGAAATCGTGAGACTGGATGGATAAGACGTACTCGATGGCAGCCCCTGCCGCTCCCCGTGATTTCCCTTTGAGTAACTTCTTTGGGATAGTGAGACTCGATAGCCCCAATTCCGCAGCAATGCCAAGCTCCCGTAACCCGAGAAAGTCATCACCAAGTGAGTCAGAAAACCCACCCATAACAAACGCACTCTCGTCCTCTTCGTCATCCTCGCCAGCGAAAAGCGCATCGTCGTCAAGAACTTCTACCTGTGTCTGTGCATATGGTGAGTACAAGGGATGTTGACTAATGAGTAAAAGGAAGGAAAGACTGACAGCTTCGCGATACGCTCCAACAAGCTTCTTCTCGAGGTCAATAAGGCGCGAACCGTGCCGGACGACGTCGTCCTTGATGTACCGCTCAAGATCTTGAATCCTCGTCACTCCACTCTCGAAGAGTGTATGCAGGATGATTTCCTATAACACTACCAGTGAGTTCCAGGTTAACAATGGGAGAGAAAAGGTGAGACGTACCTCTGGCGTCATGCTCTTCGCATACTTGTCGCACATGAATCGTAGCGTTCGACCAACATTGAGGAAATACTCAGACGTCACCCCCGCCATCACATCCAGTGCAGCGCTTGACGTCCCTGGACATATAGTGAAAGTAAGTACGCTAGCCTCTAGCTGCCTATCACACCAAACAAAATGATGATGAAAGAAGAGCATGGAACGCACCTTGAAATCCTTCATGCTCTAGCACCTTCCGATTCATCCATTTCAGACATTCGTCCGCGTTCTTCTCACCAACTTCTAGTTCCACCGGTCCCTTCACTTGTCTAAGGCCAGCATATCTCGCTCGCCACGGCCGCTCATCTATCACCTCATCAACCATGCCTTCTTCCCCCAGATCTGGCGGCTCATCACCCATACCACCCTCTTCTGTGTTTAGGTTGAGCGCGGCAAACTTAGCATGCGTACGTCGGACCCGTTTAAGAGTTTTAATGTTCGTGTTCATGATACTGAGGAGGGTGTTGGGTGCGGGAGTATCTCTGTCCCTGTATTTTGCTAGGGACTGAGGGCGGAGTTTCCGTCGCTTGCGGGGCCTTGCAAATTGTGATGAGTGTATGGGCTGGGATTGCGGATAGAGGGTCGATGCAGCAAAAGGCTGGGGAAGGGCTGGAAGTCCATTGGCGAGGAATAAGTCGGACTGAACAGAGGACCACCAAGTCGAATTCGGGTCGTCTGCCGTGGGAATAGGCGCAAAGGGAGCAGGGCTTAGACGTACGCGTTTACGAGGACGGTAAGATGAACCGTTTCTGCATCGAATAAGCGAAGAGGTACCGCAATCAGTATTTGCCGATCAATGTACGGAAGATGCATTGGTAAAGGAACAAAAAGGCGAGGCTCACAGCTTGCGTTTCTCCCCCGAGTCGTTATCTATTGACATTAACACTTCGTCTGCTTCGCTATCATAATCATTTGTAGAAGCAGATGAGCTGTATCCATTCGGGATGCTTGATGGACCAGCTTCTGACTCGAGTACATGGAACGCGGCCATACCGTGTGGCGTACGCTCAAGCGCAGGAGAATCGGCAAAGGGGAGATCCATGCGCTGCTTTGGGGTGATGGTAGTTTGTGTTGCGGTCAATGACGGAGATCGTCTGTGAGCATATGCCGTGCCATTAATCTTGGGCCGTGCCGTCGCGTTAGGTCTCATTGGGACGGGAGAAGCGGAATGCGAAGGCTGGGATAAAGCAGCAGGTAAGGGAGGGTCGATTCGTTCCTTGCGGTCAGTGATGTTCTTCAGTAGTCTATCGGCTTTTTTCTTGAGGCGCATTGCGCACTGGCGGAGAGGGTGGTCCTGCGCGGCACAGTGGGCCTCACCACGCGTTTTCACGACGGTGATACATACCTCAGTCGCATTGTAGGTGAAACAGTTTGACCATATCAGATCTAGATCATCTGCAAACTCGCGCTTGGACTTGTATTGCTTTGATTTGACCTTCTTGAGCATGGTTTGAAGGTCCATGGGGTTTACGATCACTAGATGGTATGAGACAAGATATGTTGAGACGGGATATGTGCGCGCACCATCGTAGTAGTCGGGAACATCGGATTTTGCAACTGGCTTAAGGAACGCCTCCGCGTCGTGATTATCCTGTGTATGATGTCAGCGGGGTAAGATAGCGTTGATCCGCATGCACACACCATGGTCACTGTACGCAGATCATGAAGCAGTCCCTCAAGGGAGTCATAGAATGGTTCTGATACCTTGGCATCGAAGCTTTGGCGCTAGAATGATTTAATGCATTATTTCTGCTTTAGGCACAGCACGGAACAACAAGACTCACGCGTGCGTCCTTGACAGCACTCAGAAGTAGCCTAAGGTCAGGCGAGGGCCTAACCTGGCTCTCGGTGAGTGTCCTGAGGAGATTCTGCATACTGTTAGTTACGTGTGTATGGATGGCTTGACGAAGCTTACATTCATCCTCTGGTCGCGCCGGCTGGCGTTAACCGCGCAACGGACTCAGCGGGACAACTGCCTTGTTCAGTCGGAGTTTGAATGTCTATGGAAGTTTCCGGCCAAGATAATACAAGCGCTTATGATGGGTTTTGGCCTACGTAATTAATGGTTGGCTAACTTTTGAGTCGATGTCAGGTTCCTTCCCAACCGCAGTGTCAAGAGAAGAGGGCTGCATCAGTGCGAGAAAATAAAATAATAAAATCACGTGCACATTGAACTTTCCATATGTAGCCCAAACCGTATCCCTTGTTCTCTCTCCACAGTGGCTGGCAGAAAACATTGGTAAATATTCTTCAACCACTGTAGCAAACCCTTCAGACCTTGAAATAAAGGGAAATAATCAAAGAAATGCATTACTAAATTTGAGTCTGTTTGGATATGCACATTTGGCCAAATTAACCTGAACTAAACTTGAGAATTTTGATTTGTAAGCCCAGGCTCAGTGTGACATCAGTGTGATAATCAATAATCAAGAGATAATGAATACCCAACATACCAGCAACTTGAACTCAGACTCACTCTTCTAAGATGAGCATTCATACCTGTTCAAAACACAGTGGTATCCTCTCCCTACTACTATATACCACTATGCTGAAGAAAAAGGCAATGTGTTAAGAACCATGCTCAAGGGAGAGAGAGACTGACTCAGAGGGGCTTGGCCTCAGCTCATATGCTGTGCCCCTTACCCAAGTATGTGCCCTTCATTTCAGATGAAGTCTGATGATGGTTTGATGAAGTCTGAAGGACTTCCGGAGGCTGGCTACTCTGGTGGAGTGTGGGAGAACTTCTGGAGGAGCATGGGAAACATCCAGAGGAGCATGGGAGAGTTCTGGAGGAGTACAGGAAATACTTGGAGGAGTTCCCACTGCACAGGAAGTGGAGAGACCCCAAGGTAATATCTCTACAGGAAACAGGATGGAAAGGTAGGAGGTCTGGAGGACAGGAGGACAGGATGTCTGGAGGTCTGGAAGTATGGGGGACAGGAGGACAGGTTGTCCAGAGGTATGGAGGACAGGACATCCAGAGATACAAAGGACAGGACATCTAGAGGTATGGAACTACTGATTCCTGGGTACCAAGTACTGATTCCCAAGTCTTGAGTACCAACACTCAGTAGGACCACCAATACACTCACATAGACTTGGACTAAAACTCTCATTAAGGAAGTGAAGCATAATAATGATTTTCATTTTTTTTTTCATTATCACTGATGTTTCAGATTTCTTTAGCTCATATCTTGGTCAAATGATACCCAATTGACAAGGACAGACTACCAAGACACTCACCTTGACTTGGACTACAACTTTCATTTTTTCATTATCATTTGCCTATATTGACTACCAAGTCCTGAGTCCCAACACTCAGAAGTCAGTAGTACTGGGTTTCAGGTTTTGGTGGTCTCTGGTACTACAAAACATATGTCCAGGTTTCAGGTTTTGGCACTTGACACTTGGTGAATTGTGTAATGAAATAAAAAATTTCATGTTATATACATTTTTTTGAGATTCAGTTTTTGAGTCTTGAGATTTGGTTTGTGGTGTTCAGTTTTTGAGTTTTGGGTTTCAAGTCTCAAGTTTTGGGCTTCAGGTTTCAGCACTTGACACTCAGTGAATTGTGTAATGAAATAAAAAAATTTCATGTTATATACATTTTTTCAAGATTTGGTTTTTGGTTTTTGGTTCTTGAGTTTTGGGTTTTGAGTCTCATCACTTGATACTTGGTGATTTGTGTAGTGAAAAATTCACATGTTGCATACTGTCATATCCTGTATGCCAGACCTAGATCCTATAATATTCCCACGCCTTCTGGGCCTATTTCTGGATCCCACATCCAACTCATGCCCAGATCCCCTTTCACTGTGTGCTCCACACCTCAGCAGGATTAGCTCTGCTATGGATTTACCCCTGAGCTCCAGACCTCTGGATCTTCACTACTAGCCTGATCTGTACACCCCTATCCTGTCCACCATATGCACATTCCATCCAGCAAGACATCTGGACTTTACCTCCTCTCAGATTCCAGACTACATCCACCACCTCACATATCTCAGTCCTGTTTCCACCTTGCCTTCCAGATCTCCAGGCCTATTCCCACCCTCTGTCCAAGATCCTGTGCCTATCCCCATTTAGGCATCTCTGCCTTTCCGGTTCTTGGTTATCTCTGTTTCTGTCTTGCTGATTGATCCTTGTACTAGTTTCATCTCTGAGTTCATTTACTTATGTTCCATCTTACTTACTAATATGTTTCTGCATGCTCATACATAGCCTTACTCCATTGCTTACTGATCCTCTTGGATATCCTCTAGTATATAACCCCTGTACAACTCTTGTAGAGTCCTCAGTCTGAATATCACCTTAGACTTGCCCAATCTTCTTCTGGACTTCAGTCCATCTGAGTTTGTCCTTTTCCATAAGGCCTAGGGATGGATTCCCTAGGCTGGAGCCTTGCCTTTCCGGCACTTACTGTCATATCCCACAATCTGGACCCACATTCCATAATATTCCCACACCTTCCAAGCCTACATTCAGATCTCATATCCAACTCATTGCCAGATCCCCTTTCACTGTGTGCTCCACACCTCAGCAGGATTGACTATGCTCTGGATTTACCCCTGAGCTCCGGACCTCCAAATCCTCACTGCTGGCCTGATCCATACCACCCTATCCCATCCACCCTATGCACACTCCATCCAGCAAGACATCTGGACTTCACCTTGTCTCAGATTCTGGACTATATCCACCCTGTCTTCCAGATCCCCAGATCTCTGGACCTCTGGATATTAACTCCAGACCTATTCCCACCCTCTGTCCAATATCCTGCGCCTATCCCCATTTAGGCATCTCTGCCTTTCTGGCTTTTGGTTATCTCCTGTTCCATCTTGCTTATTGATCCTTGTACAAGTCTTCATCTCTGAGTTCATTTAGTTATGTTCCATCTTACTTACTAATGTGTTTCCACATGCTCATACATAGCCCTGCTCCTTTGCTTACTGATCCCCTCAGATATTCTCCAGTATATAACCCCTGTAGATACTCCTGTAGTTTCCTTAGTTTGAATATCATCTTAGATCCTGTTCTACTTGCCCAATCCTCTCTCAGACTTTGGTCCACCTAAGTCTGTCCTATCCATCAGGCCTAGGGATTGATTCCCTAGGCCAGAGCTCCACCTTTCCGGCACTTACCCTCTTTCCGGACTTAGGTCCAATCCCTGTCCCTCTGACTCTACCTTAAGGTAGTCTACCTCTGTTTATTTCTACATCAGACTTTGTCCGATGTAGCCCCTGTTCCTTCCATACCTTCAGACATCCTATCCTCCTGTCCTTCTGTCCTCCATCCTCCTGTCTTTTCATCCTGTTTCCTATAGAAGTATTACCTTGCAGTGGGAACTCTCCTGAGCACTTCCTGTGTTCCTCCGGATGTTTCCCATGCTCCTCTGGAAGTCCTCTAGCACTCCACCAGAGTAGCCAGCCTCTGGAAGTCCTCCAGACTTCATTGGACCATCATTGGACCTCATATGAAATGAAGGGCACATACTTGGGTAAGGGGCACAGCATATGAGCTGAGGCCAAGCCCCTCTGAGTCAGTCTCTCTCTCCCTTGAGCAACCAGTTCTTAACACTTACCCTCTTTCTGGACTTAGGTCCAATTCCTGTCTCTCCAATTCTACCTTAGGGTAGTCTACCTCTGTTTGTTTCTACATTGGACAAAGTCCAATGTAGCCCCTATTCCTTCTGGACCTCCAGACATCTTGTCCTCCAGATGTTCAGTCCTCCTGTCCTCCTGTCCTCCTGTCCTCCTGTCCTCCTGTCCTCCTATCCTTCCATCCTGTTTCCTGTAGAGATATTACCTTGGGGTCTCTCCACTTCCTGTGCAGTGGGAACTCCTCTGAGTATTTCCTGTACTCCTCTGGAACTCTCCCATGCTCCAACTTTGAATTATTACCTCCTTTGATTTGGATGATATACAACTACCTAAGCTCTGTCATGTCTACTATATTATATACCACCCTCAGCCCACCCATCTAATATAATATACATCTGGGCCCACCCATGTATGTGATAACAAGTACCCTTGGCATACCTGTCTATCTGATACACATCTACATTGGTACACCCATCTACATAATATCCAACTACCTCAGCCCATCCATCTATAGAATATTTATGTCCATTGGCCCACTCATCTACTCTACATATTCCCCACATGGGCCCACCCACCTCCATTGGGAATAATATCCCTCCCAGCCCATCCATCATAGTCAGGGATATTTTTACCTTTGCCCCATGGTCCACTGGCCCATATCATACAGGATATTATGCACGTCTGTTCACTCATATAATATGGAGATAGATTACTGCAATATGTGATGGATCAACAGCTGGTGGTGGGCCTGGCATCTCCTCCTAGGTTGGAAAGCTGACGACCATGATATTGGCTGGGCAGAAGTGGTTGAATTGGAACTCCTCATCATCACACTCCTTACTCAGAGCACAGATGGCAGCTGCATCAAAGTATTCAGTGACAACTATGATGTCATTGAAGGCTAGTGGAAAGGTCAAAGCTGAAACAAGGCCACCAGCAACATCTTCAAGTGGATCCACAAGCTTACTGCAGTCTCAAACTGTATCTTCCTCACTCACTATATCCCCAGTGCCCACAACCCTGCAGATGACCCCTCCAGGGGCATCTACCCACTGATTCCCATCTCATCAGCCCTCAAAGAATTCATCATCAATTACAATGGTCCCTTGCTCCCTGCTAAATGCAGCCCTCATACTGCAGACATCAAAGTGCTGTAGAGACTCACACCTCTGTATGCCCATAGAGTCCTATATTACGATGTATCTGCATACAGTTCACAGCACAAGCTCATGGTATCATTCCCTATATCATTTCCTCACTCAGCCTATACAAGTGCGATCTTCCTGCACACATCCCACATGCTTTCCTGTGCTTCATCGCCCATCATCCAGAAGCATCCATCCATTGTCCAGCAAGTCCTACTGGCATGTTTTTGCACTTTATCTTCATTATGACACCATATCCCATCATAGACCCTTACTTACATATATCCTTACATACCTTCTTCATTCCCACACCTTACTCATGTTGGCTCCACTTCATGGGAACATGCTTAGTTGGCTTTTGCATATTGGCATTCACATTTTTATGACTTAGTTAGTTGCCACTCATTTCCTAGTTAGCATCCCTTAGTATCCCTCAGTGTAGTTCACACATTTTGAGCCATAGTCAGTAGCTATTGGCAATCACATCCTATTGCCATCGCATTTATCATTTCTGTGCCCATCAGTATCAGCCATCATCCACCCTTAGTCTTTATCACATTCCTAGCCCTTTGCACACTTTTGCCTATTAGCACGTGACTTTCCCATGCTTCATGCACCCTACTACTCACTACGCATGCCTTCACCTTCACATGCATGACTTTCCCATGCTTTGCACAACCTGTGGATGTGTTGCACTCACTTTCCCTTGGGTCGAACACACTTGCCTTTGCAAAGTATAGTAGCCTAGGCAGAGCTGAGATGACCACATATATACTCTGACTTGGTATCCCTTGTAGAGCCATAGCTTAGTAGTTGATTCCTTCACCATTGCTAATCCCTTGACAGGTTGTGAGTGTGCTGATGCTGTGTCAAGCTTGAGCCTCACTGACCAAACCCATCGCTGATCCATTGACAGGATGTGAGTGTGTTGATACTCAGTTGAGTTCAAGCCTAACTGACCAAACCCTGATCCCTTGCAGGTTGTGAGTGTGTTGATTCTCTATCAAGTTTGAGCCTCACTGACTGAACCTATTGCTGATCCTTGACAGCATGTGGGTGTGTTGATGCTCTGTGGAGCTGGAACCTCACTGACCAAATATGTTGCTGATCCCTTGATAGCATGTGAGTATATTGATGCTATGTCATGCTCAAGAGTCACTGACTGAACCTGCCTCTGATCCCTTCACAGCATGTGAGTGTGTTGATGCTCTGTCCCACTCAAGCCTAGCTCACCAAACCCATCACTGATCCCTTGACAGTGTGTGAGTCTTTTGATCCTTTCTTAAGTCTGAGCACTGATGTGTTGATAATCCCAGTATGCAAGTATAATTATCCTCAACTATTTCTGACTTTTGATCCTCATTCATCAGGATTACTACCTCAAAGATGAGAAAATGTGGTCCACATTACAACTTTTGGCATGTCCTAATGCTCACAGCTTGTCCACACACTTCTCAGCTGAAAGGTTTACTAGCCCTCTGGGTTGTCAACATTGGAGAAAACTATTCAGCTTGGTTCTGATGAGATTTTAGACCACATTGTAATGAATTTGCTGATTATTGATCATCAACTGTTGTTATCATCTTCAAAAACACTTTCTATCTTTTGGACCAGTGATGTTATCTCTGGCGGGTGTCCATTCGCCCTCTTCACATTGTTCTTCAGCAGTACATAGCATCTCCCAATGCAATTGCTGTCAGGGAAGCTCTGAGCTCTGCCATCCACACATATGAAGCAGATTTCTCTCAGTGGATACCAGGGTTGGCCAAACACTCTCAGAAAAAGGCAGAGTTAATCAACACAATTATTGAAGTTGTTTTACAGCACTGCCTGTATATGTGATATGTGATATCTGATTCAGTTGTCACAGTCCCACTGATCTAATTGTGTGTAGCAGACCCTGAAGTTCCAGCCATATGACAATATCCAGAAGATTGAGTTCAGTGAATTGCAGTTTCTTGACTTGCTGGTGGCATGTCTGTGGTGGTAGTTTAGGAGGCAGAACTGTATAAAAAGTTGTATGGTCAAGCAATTGGCAGTTTTCTATGTCATGGTGGGCATATGCACAATGGACAATGTTCCACTCATTTGCATGATGCTGTATATTTCCATACAATTGCTTTCAAGCTGGCTGTATTGGTAGTGGCATTGGTGCATAGTGATGTGATGGGGTGGGCTTTCACCTTGTACATTCCCAGTACAATGCCATGGTTGCACAAATCCATAATGTTCTAAACATGAACTGGAGCATTGTCTGACAGACTGTGATACTGATAGACAAGTGAGCACACAAATAGTGATCAAGTCAAAAGAACCTACATGCTGGGTGGTCACAAAGGACAGAACAGTTCAAATTTCAAACTTCATAAACCTTAGATGAGCAAGTCTGCCTTTATAGTGTCATCCGTTTACAGCTACTGAAAAGGACATTATCTGACATCTCCATTGCTGCCATTGAAGATGTGATCATTTTCAACCAAGACCAGAAGTGTTGATTTTGCTAAGCAGTGACTAGTGTGAGAGATGCTGATGGTACAGGCTATTAGGAACTCATCTAAGAGATTCTGCTAATGTAGTCCATCAGCTCCAGTCAAGCTTAACACACCCACATGTTGGTTGAGAGGATTCTTGGAGGTATTAGGACACATTGAAAAAGGACAGCAGTTCAGGATAAATTATCATTGTGACACATTCCTTTTTGCCACTAGAGAGTGTGAAATCATGGTGATGTACACAATTACTGAAATGATGGACCTATTATAATGTATGAATTGACACAGAGCAAGTGCTATAGCTAGTGAGTTCAACTTGAAGAACTCCAAAGTGAGATACATACATGATGGTTAGAAACATTGGTATCATGTCTGCAGCCACCTATGCAGCACCTTTGAAGTTTGGGAGCCAGATTCATTCCATATCCTCCTTGGTGAGATCCTGAGTCATGAGAAAAGACTGACATACCATGTTGGCTGGGATTGTTACAAAACAAGCGACGAAATGGATGCGAAAGAAGTTTCTCTTTTATCAGAGCCCATTATAACGTTATGATTTGTTACTGCAAGTGATCCATAGAAAGATTTCGAGGAATGACACGTTTAAACTCCGCTACGTTGAATCGATTATGTAATTTTACCTTGAATTGATTGTGCCTTGTGTTCGGGCTTTGACTACAGCTTTGGGGGTTGTTGCTTTGTAGATGCTCGCCGTGGATTCTGCTCGTTGACGATCACGTTGACTAGATCAAGCCAATTGCTTAATGTCCGGACTCAAAAACTCTCCCTTTGGCAAGCGACTACGCGCGACACATCAAGACAACGAAGAAGACGGTCCACGAAGAAACCGACAACGCGTTAACCCAATTTTCTATACCGCCACATCGTCGACAACAAAGGACGCGACGCCAGAATCGCCTGTTACGACGCGCGACATGTACGGGGACAGATTTGTGCCATCTCGGGATGCTGGGGATATGCGAACGAGCTATCACTTAATGGATGAAAGCGGTCCTTCAACACCTTCAAAATCTAGAATTATACCAACAGAATCAGATGCATTGAAGGGTAAGTCACCTTTGTTGTACTTAGGATTACCAACTGATACACCCGCAGAACAAGCAAACGCAATATTCACATCCATCCTGCACACAGAAGTAACTCCCCCTTCCCCACGTCGACCCACCTCACCCCAACGACCTACAACTTCCTCAAGTGCAACAACAACTCTCCCACCAAGTACTCCCACCCGAAAGCGCATATTCCATTACACATCACCCGCCACATCAGCAAACCCCAGCACACCAACCCGCAGACTTGACACTCCAACAGACGAAGCCTATTCCATGAGCCCCGTCCGTGCAGAATCTCGTCAACTCCTCGAGTCCCCCCGCAGACAACTCCGCAGCGTCTGCAAAACGCCCTATCGCGTTCTCGACGCACCAGATCTTGCGGATGATTTTTACCTTAATCTCGTAGATTGGAGCAATACGAATGTACTCGGCGTTGGACTAGGAAGCTGCGTGTACTTATGGACAGCACATAATGCAGCTGTTTCCAAGCTATGCGATTTAGCAGGTTCAAATGATACAGTCAGCTCCGTCTCATGGGTCCAAAAGGTCCGTATATCTCGCCTTTTAATTAATTATTCTCGATTCGATACTTTGATAGGGCACGTTGCTTGCTATTGGAACTCTTTCGGGTAGAATGCATATCTACGACGCTAATACTCTCCAAGTTCAACGCTCATACAACAACGCCCACACTCAACGTATCGGTGCTCTCGCTTGGAATTCACATATCCTTTCATCAGGCTCACGAGATCGTATGGTGCACCATCGAGACGTCCGAGAGCCCACTCACCGTCCGTTCAAGCGGTGTGCGGGGCACAGACAGGAAGTGTGTGGGTTGAAGTGGGCTAGGGATGGCGGGCCGTTGGCAAGTGGGGGGAATGACAACAAAGTGTGTATATGGGATCTACGAGGTTCGAAACGCGCTTCTGTTTCTGGAAGTTCGACGTCAGGATCAGGGAGTGTGGAAGACGCAGGAGGAAGCGGAAGCGGAGATGCGCCACTCTGGAAATTCCACGAGCACACAGCAGCAGTCAAAGCACTCGCCTGGGATCCACATGTGAGTGGGGTGTTGGCGACTGGAGGAGGGACGCAAGATAAACATATTCGATTTTGGAATACGTTTAATGGGACGATGCTTAGTGAGCTTGACACTGGGAGTCAGGTATGTTTTTCCTTCCCCTATCCCATTCCCCTTTTTCCGTACCTTTTCCTATTCTCTCCGCCCTGAAACTAAACTTCGATCGGCATAGGTCTGCAACTTAATATGGTCCTTAACTTCCCACGAACTCGTCAGCACCCACGGCTTTAGCAGCACCACAGCCCAAAACCAAATATGTATCTGGAAATACCCGACGCTGAATATGGTGGCGTCTTTGACGGGGCATACGCATCGGGTGTTGTATCTCGCTATGAGTCCTGATGGTGAGTCGGCTTCTCTTTGATTCCATCCAGTGGGTGGTGCTGGAGATGAGATGCTGGGGTGCTGGGGTTGTAACGTCCAATGGTGCTGGGATGAGATGCTGATTTATGTTCCTAGGTGAAACAATCGTAACAGGTGCTGGGGATGAGACGCTTAGGTTCTGGAATGCGTTTCCGAAGAAGGAGGGCGGGGAGAAGCGGGAGACGAGGCTGGATTATGGGAGGCTTATCAGGTGATCTCACTGCTCGAGGCTATTGGAGGATCCCGAACTACGCATGGCAGTTTCCCGAACCACGCATGGCGGATTCCTAAACTACGCATCACATCCAGGGAACCCGGTGGACGTTGCACAATACGTTTAGCATAGACGCTGCACTCCCGACGTCACGCTCTCATCTATACACTATATCCGCAAGCTAACACTGCACCACATCATGGCATATGACCACCAACCACACCACATCACACCACTTTATCACTCATTCACCCCAACCAGACCACATCAAATCAACTACCTCAACAACCCAACACGTCTACTTGGCTTGCTCAGTGCATATATGCGCCCAGCCGATCTACTTTGCATGCTCAGTACAACATGCCAAGCTCACATTCACGTCCATATGTTCTTTGTTCGTATGTCGCATGTTGTTCCGATTTCGATTCCTCGCTCGAGTCCTACTTCGTTTTTCGTCTTTTCGTATTTGTGAACTCACTCTTTCGCCATGTCTCATCTTGTAAGTCACCCTCGTCTTCGTGAATGACATATACTCACTCGCTTTTTGTTCACTAGCGTTTAACTCAATGCTTCTTGTAGGGCTATCTGTTTGCTTTTCTCGTTTCGTTTGTTTTTAGCTACACTATGGGCATGTCATCGTCTTCTCTTTTTGTTCGCTTTGTACTTGGAGTTTTATTATGCATCGATGACGATCAACGATTTGAAACGGTTCAGCTGACTAGGTTAAACTCACCAAGGTAACTTATGATCATCATATGATACTTGTACGTGAGGGTACGTATCGCGCCCCTACAGGGCGCTAAGATAACGCTTACAATGAATGTCGATGCTGTGTACGATTCGCTTGCTTGTGCTACACTGCCACAAGCAGGTCCTTTCATAAGAAGGCTCCATCGATCAGCAAACAGCGCTTGTTCTCCACCACGAACAAAACGCTCCCTACCAGCCACCAACAAACCCTTTGAAGCGCACACCCACTCACCCACGCAGAACTTATTAAGACATGTCATATAATGCAGGCGTAGATACTTTTGCTATCTATGAATCTGAATCGTTGCTAACTTCAAGTGGGTACTTGGTTTACCCTATATTATTGTAGTATGGTGGATATGGAGCGCCTGGGGGGTTTAATCGAGGCGTGGCTCCTGGAGGTCCTCCGCCTGGTGCTGATCCTCAGTGAGTGCCGCTCATTCTCATCATCAATATAGCCCTTCATCCATATCATCTTCAATTGCAAGCGCTCTATCTCCATCCCCTCCATCATCGATGTGTTCTTGACTGATGCGCTTATGATTCGAAAGGCTATGGTCGTGGTTCGCTGCTGTTGATATGGACCGATCTGGCGCAATCTCTGCTGTTGAGCTCGGTGCGCCCTTTCTGAGTGAGATGGGTGTTTTTATTGATCGTGATCTGTTCGGAATCGTTTGTGATTAGAGAGAGCGTTGGTCAATGGGGATTGGACTCGTGAGTTTTTGCTTTTGAGTTTTTGGTTGGGATAGGAACTGATGGCGGTGGTGTAGCGTTTGATCTGGACACTGTGAAGCTCTTGATGAGCATGTTTGTGAGTTTCTTCTCTGTTACCGTGCCGTTTGGTCGATTGTTCATCGGTCTGCGATAGGACGTCGACCGGAGCGGAACAATCGGGTTCAACGAAGTACTGTTTCCCTATCTTATCTCATTTTCCTATCGATCTAAATGATATTAGTTCTGTGGACTCTGGAAATACATCAAGGTGTGTACACGTTCCCAGCTTCACCTACACAGCTTACCAAAAAACTATCAATAGGACTGGCAGAATGTATTCCGCCACTTCGACAGAGACCGCTCCGGCACCATTGACCGCAACGAGCTCCGCGAAGCCCTCCGTCAATTCGGGTTCAACCTCAGCCCACCCCTAATCGAACTCGTCCAAGCCAAATACGGTACGTCATCCATTCCCAATGTCGAGTCGTGCCTCCGTTGAGCTGCCATCTCACAACTCACTCTGCTAAAACTATGCTAATTCAAGACATCAAAGCTTCCAATGTAGCTGGTGCCTATGGGCCTACTCCTGGTATCACGTTCGATCGCTTCGTTCGCGCTTGTGTGGTTATCAAGCAATTGAGCGGGGCGTTCCAGGGTCTTGATACGGATAATGATGGATGGGTGCAGATTAATTATGATCAGTTTATGCAGACTGTTCTGTCGTTGCCTTGAAGTGGTTTCGGGGATGCAATTAGGAGAGGAGAACGTGTACTTATAGTCCGTCTGTAACAGCAACGAAATTATGTATGTGAAATATCTATGTTCTTATTCTTGCAGGTAGTGGGCAGCAGCCAAGTTGAATACGAGGGCACCAGTCAGATGAGACGATCAAGTCGGCATGTGCCATGTTACTGGTCTGCAGGAGGTCTCTATACCCACCAACAAGACTTTTATGTGATTCATACTTGTTGCGATAACAGACGAGCGAACGACGAGAGAGGAGCTAGAAGACAAAGGTACGCTACGGTTTTGGTCAGCTAACGCTGACATACATGTTTTTAGGTACTCACATCTCAGTTTCAACTAGAACTGAGATGTGTGCGTCTGATGAGCACTTGGTTTTATACTAGGTAAGTAAGGAACGCAAAGGAGAAGTTTTCTGACATATATATATTGCAGGCAAGCCGACGTCATCCGGGCGCAGCCTATTGGCCTGTCTGGCTCATGCGCTCGGACTTCTCTCTCCCGCCCGTACCTATCAGGTCGGATCCTTCGGCTTCGTCAATCTCTCTCTCTTCGGATCGCTCGGACTTCAACAATACTTTGGGCTAGTCTGCAATGTACATCCAAACCAATCGATGGGAGTCGACATCAAACCCCATCGTCGTGATGAATGCTCGCTGGGTGGCAAATAGGACCTGCCGTGGGGTATCTTTCTCAGTGGGTTCAGAAGGTTCCTAGTAGCAGACGGCAAAGGTATAGTCATAGTCACTGTCGATTTTCGATGCGATCTTGGCGCGCGGGCTCAGCAGCAACTAGGACAGTGGTAGCAACAGCCAGGCAGTTTCTTCTTCGTCTTCTACGTCCTCTAGCAACCCCACTTCATTCTCTTGTTAAATCATCCATGACGGTGGATACTGCTCAAGCCGATCAAGATCTCGTCAAGCATGTCCTACCAGGTCCTACTCCCGTTTGACAATGATCCCACAATTCAATTGATTATTGAGTAGTATTGCATGCGTGCATCTACCACATTAAATGTGAAAATTGTGAATAAGCCATCGTTATTGATTAAATTCCACCGAGTCTACCTACACCCGTGCCAAACGAACTTCTGCGATAGAAGAAATTGTGCTGTGGGGCGTGAGTGGCATCTGTTTCATTCCGAGTATGCAACGATGCAAGCACAAAGTGTTTTGCTGCACCTTACAGTGATTATGTATAAAAGCCGACCTACCCACCCCGACTCAGAAAACACCATCAGGATTCGACTATGAAATTCGCTTCACTCACCACTACTGTCATATCTGCCGCAGCGATGGCTGGCATAGCGCGAGCGCCGGCCCTCGCTCGCTCCCCGCCCACTATCGCTGATTCGGACGATACTACATCACCCATCAACCGACCCTGCACCCGCAACAGTGAGCAGTGGGCACTTTTGCGGTCTACGTGCAGACAGTGTACTTACGGTTATCCACAGATTTGGTGCAGTGCTCCACAGGCATGCAAGGTTACAATGACGGGAACGATTATAGATTTTTCTGCGGATCTGATTGGAGAATTATACCGTACACGTCGTGTTCCTGCAAAAATTGCTGTAAGGTGATTGCTGATGGGAATGACTTCCAGTGTAGAAACTGAGCGAGCCTGCTGCCTTTCGAGCCCGAGTATTAATGTTATTTGACATGTTGTGCACAAGAGCACGTGAAAAGAGCGCTGTGACATAGCCTAAGTGTCAATGTGAATATGACATACATTGAAGTTCTGGAGCCGATGATGAACCGACGATATCCGCATTAGATTGCTTGTTTGAGATGTTCGTTACAGCTGTTTGCAAAAAGGTTGACAGTAGCGACATTTTGAGAAAGAACAAAACAAATAAATAATAGCCACATACATAGGGTCAAATAACACGCGCATATACTTGCAAACGCTTGACGCAATGTATGCCTCCCGTTTCGCGCCAGAGCTTGAGGATCCGCCAGGACGTGCATTCCGAATCTCCGACGCAAGCAAGAATGTCTTTGAGTGCAAGGTGTTGATGCTCGTGAAGATTAATTGCGGCTAGTCGTGACTGATTTTCCGATCTATGTTCCTGCCTCGCGATGTGTAACCAGGATCGAACATAATGTTATTGCGAATGCCCGATAACTTCGTGACATACAAGAGCAAGCAAACGAAAACTACGCTAAAGAGTGTTTGGGCAAAGCCCACCGGGCTTTCGACCGAAACACGTAAGTGGAGGTGGCAAGGACAAGCTGAGATACCCTGAAAAGATTAGGAGCATAATGACGCATCTAGCGAGAGCTTGAGACCCAACCACCAAAGGAAGAGTGTGACGACTTACGAAACATTGTTCAAGAAAGGCTAAGGTAGTGTCAAACACATGAATGGCTCGAGAACGGGATTGTCCTGTAGGTAGGGCGCCAGAACTACTGCATGTTGCCTGAGGTATAAGACGAAAGTGTCACTGTTCCAGCGGCCCATGGCCTTGGCACTTTCGAAAGGCACTCCTCACAGAAGGTACTCAAGTGTCCCACCTATCCATATGCCGTGGCCCTTCAGGCCCTCCAGCCCCAAGTGCTCACCAGCTGATTGCAAACATTTGAGAAACTCTCCTCTCGTCAGTGGCCTTAAACCTCCTGGGTGGCGCCAACTGAAGAGATGAGCTGATGAAGGGGGATTGTTGATGGTCAGATGCTTCAGTAAGGCTGCTTTTGTTGCGAGAACAGGCGAGCGAACGATGGGAGAGGGAGCTAGAACACAAAGGTATGATCTCAGTTTCAACTAGAACTCATATTAACGTGTATAGTACCTAGAACACAAAGGTATGCTACGGTTTTGGTCAGTAAATGCTGACATACATGTTTCCAAGTACTCACATCTCAGTTTCAACTAGAACTGAGATGTGCACATCTAATGGGCACTTGGTTTTATAGGAAGGTAAGTAAGGAACGCAAAGGTGAAGTTTTCTGACATATGTATATTGCAGGGCACAAGCCGATGTCATTTGGGCACAGCCTATTGGCCCATCTGCCTCATGCGCTTGGACCTCTCTCTCTCACTCATACCTATCATGTTGGATCCTTTGGCTTCCTCACTCTCTTTCTCTTCAGATCGTTCAGACTTCAACAGCTTTGGGATCTGCTGGGCCTGACTGTGCCACCCAGTAAACGTCTTCCCCATCTAGCAAGGTCTTGGTGTGTGGCAGACAAAAAATGGTTACCTTGAAACCATTCCTATCCTCTTCTTGCTGCATGCAGTCCACTCTCACATGAATCTGGGGATTGTTGCGGAAGTTCTGGAGTGATGTGACTGTGAATTTGCCAGTTCGCGCGATGGTGAAGAAGGACGTGGTGAGACAGGCAAAGACTGCAGCATGCAGAGGGCGATCTAAGTCTAGGGTGGTGCGGATCGCACTGATGATGTCTGGGGTGAAGGCAGCTCGTTTGGGGCGTTTCGAGGCTGGTGGTGCAAGGCATTTGGCACCTTCTAAGGCCAGAGTGATCTCTCCTTGTTGGACTAACCAAGGTTGTCCATGAAGAAGGTGCCAAGCTTGGATCCTGTAGAAGTAGTTTGCTAGCATCTTCCCTGAGTACAATTCCATGCAGGACACGATGAAAGCTAGTAAGAGAATAGATGAGGCTGGGCATCGTTGTTCTTCTGGAATCTTACGCAAGTCACAGAAAACATGGAAAATGAGCAGTCCTGAGCCATAGGTCTCATGCATGCTTGCCACGTGTGAGTGGCTGATGACTGTTATGATCCTGTCCAGGTTGTCTTCTGAAATGCTAATGGGACATCCTGAGTTGTCGAGTCTGGATTGTGAAGCAGCTGGGACCCACAGGTGAAGCCTTTCACATGTTAGGCAGTGAGGGTGAAGTGCTGACATGAGAGGAGTAAGTGAGGAAGGATAGGGACGGGGTTGCGCATGCATGAGGGTCAAGGGGAGTGGGGTGGTTCCTGTGAAATGAGAGAGGTTAGTCCTGCCATGCGTCTCAATAGTGGATGAGTTCTTCTCCCCAGTTCCACCCCTCTGTCCCATCCACCTGCTCCCCATCAATTGGACTATGGCTGCTGACGGTGTTGTTGGGCGGTGGGGTGGATAAGTCTGCGTCAATGAGGAGGCTGGGTAAGTCTCCAGGGAGGATAACTGGCAGCAAGAGAAAACATCTAGTGGGGAACATGCCTCTGGAGGGACCATCTGTGGGATTCTTGGCACTGGGTACATACTCAAGATGGATTCCAACGAGGTTATCAAGTTGTTCGAGCCATTGGTGGATGTGTCTGAAGACAAGATTGGTTTCGCGGTTGTGACTCCAGCCCATCTTCCAACCAAGAACGATTCCCTGGTTGTCACAGAGCAGTCGAAAGTGAGAGGATGCATTGACATCACCATAGTTGTCCAGGATTGTGAGGAGGAGAAGTTCGACACCGACAGCTTCAGCCCAGCTGATGTCTCGTTGACCATTGAGAGTTCTCCACCTGGGGTGTAATGTCCAGGCCCACCAATGCCCATTGATAACAATTGTGATTCCAACAGATGAGCTTGTGTCTGAGAAGGTGTGCAGGTCGATGAGAGTTGGGGGTTGTGGGATGGAATGTCCAACAAAAGGTTGAGAGAGTCTCTGTTTCCACCAATTGAGATCTTCCTCAAGATGTTTGACTGCATGATGTGGCATGAATGGACTATTACCGCAGATTCTGAGCATGGTTTCCATAGCTGTGAGGTAGGCTCTTCCTGTGGGTACCACCAAGCAGGAGTGTAAGAGTTTCCCATACAGCCATTGAACGTTGAGGAGATCATGCATGATGTGGGAGTGCCATTCCATGATCGCTGCAAGGTACTTCATCTTCTTGGCCATTGATAGCTGGACCATGAGTTTCACCAAGTTCCACATAAGCCCCAGGTATAATACCACGAAGGTGAACACTGTGTCTTTGGTGAGTTCCCAAGGAAAACCCAGAGGGACAGATACACAGTTGATATCTGCAAAGCTGAAGTTGAACTGGGAGTTGTGAAGTGAGTGTGGGGAAGTGAGTGAGAGATCTCGTAGTGGGAAGGTGCAGTCCTCTGCATAGACATTGAAGGTGCTGTCTTCCTGCACAGTGCCTTTGAACCATAGTCTTCCTCCTGTCTGCAGTTGACCATTGGCTGCCAGCATCGTATGAGCATGCACTCGAAAGGCATTGTAGCTGTCCAAATACTCATGTTGCATGCGGAAGAACAAGTGGTCATCCACCCATTTAACCATGGGACCAAGCCCTTCTGCACGTAGAATATCAATACCTGTGTCAGCCATGTGTCCATAGATGCCAGCAGAAGGTCCCATACCGAAGGAAATGCAAGTATCCACACAGAAACCTCCCCCTGGTAACTGTGTAACCATGGCTGCCCATTGCGAATGATGCAGGGGAACTGTTCTGTATGCTTCTGCAATACCATGGGTGGCTGCTTGAGACCCCAGTGGTAGACTCCGTATGATGGTGCACACTGTGTCGAAGGTGCCCCATGTGCAAGGGAAGTCGTCCGAGTTGATGCTTGAGTTGATAGATGGGTTGGTGTACTCTGTTGATATGGCATGGGGGAATGAAAAATTTTGTATGATGCGGAACTTGCCAGGTTTCCCTGGTTTCAGAATGATGGAGATGGGAGAAGTCTGGAACAGGCCAAGTAGGGATAGTAGCTCTTGCTGGGAGAAAGGGCTGATGTAACACCCGGTGTTAAGTTCTCGGTTGAGAATAGTTTCAAATGCGCTAAGGAATATACTGGAAGAAGGGTTATTAGGTGGAGTCTGTATGGTGTGAATGCGGGGAATGTTGAGAACAAAGCCATGTTGGAGTCCTTGAGGCAGATTTGGATATTTGGCAAGAAGATTGAATGCGTGCAGTTTCATTTCCCAGATGTCGAACTTATATGGTGTGGTTGGATGCAATCGCCTGAGCTCGAGGGCAGTTCTGAGCTCTGTGGGTGGTAGCCAGGCAACCCGAGCAGATGTGTCTCTCATTGTGGGAGGAGCTGGAGCAACTGCCAACCCATTGCCAGTCAATGCATAATGGTTTGTCTGAGCTTCGCAGGAGTAATTGCTTGTTGTTGTGGGTGGCAACCATGGGGAAGGCGCTGTCCCAGAGTCATTCAGCAGTGCATTCAATGAAGCTGTGTGAGTTTCTCCCCAGGCAGGTGGCGCACACTGCTGGGGAGCGAGTGCTGTGTGCACTGCCTTGAAAACCCAAGTGGGTACCTGTTGAAATGCGAGTGTTGTGTGGGGCAGAGGACTTCTTTGTTGGGGATGCTGACCGTCTTTTGTGATTCAGGGAGACAGCGCTTAGAATGTCTTCCGCACGAGTTGGAAGAGGGTTCAACTGGCCCATTGCGAGAGCTTGAGTGTTGACTCTTTTGCTGCAATGGACCAAAGGCGAAGGCAAACACAACCACAACCACAACCACAACCACAGAAAGGCAGGTGAATGCAAGAACGAAGGGGAAGGCAAACGCAGAGTGACATGACCAATTGAGTAACAAGATGGGAGCGGATGAGTGAGCATGTGATGATAAAGAGCGTTGGTTAGAGGAGGGAAAGAAAAGATTGGTCAGTAAGGGTCAATGTAGGGACATTGATGCACTACATACCTTGAAGTCATTACTTAAATCTTGTTTGTTTTGGTCATCTCATCTCTATAGACTCTGTCCACCATGCATGTGATCACTGTCTCATTGATGATGGATATGTCCCAAGCGTTTGCTGGAATGGGAATCGCATTGTGCCAAGCCCGACGTTGTTCTTCCTGGAATAACATCAGACCTTTGTGCGCTGACTTGTCCCTCGAGTTCCAGTGCCTATGGATCATGATTGCTCCCCAGAAGCAGGCTAGCATTAGGACTCTTTGCTTGGGCCAACCCTTCTCTTCAAGAGAGTTGATCATGTGTGGGACTGCTTGTGTGAAGTCTACTGTGGTGAGATTGTGATCTGGTACTACACTGGTTGAGGGCCTCATGGCTGCCACGCTGACCCAAGCTGTGGACCTGTCTTCTCCCATGGTGGGCACCATTCCATCATTGTCCTTGGTGTGATAGTTGGTGAGAGTGTCGTCTAGCCCGTCATTGGTCCAGTAGTATATCTCTACATACAGACCTTTGTTGAGTTTCTGCATGGCAAAATCTGATACTAGTATCTCATCTTCTGCTGCTGTAGGGTGGGGACGTTCAGGGAGTACATGGTACTTGCTGCAGTTCTTCTTCTTTTCCTCAGCTAGCGCAATTTCTTCTTCAAGCCGAACAGCTTGGACTTGACGTTCTTCTTCTTCGGCCAAACGTTTCTGTTCAGTGCATAGGCATTCATCCTCAGCTACTTGTAGTTGCCACTGTGCACAGAGGGTGTCGTTAGTGGTTTCCTAGATGGCGTGGAGACCAACTGCCGCTTGGGCTTCTGTGGTGGTAGCTGTCATGAAAACAGTTCAACTGGCACGATACCTTTCATCCATGAAATCAGGGCACACATTAGTGCTGGGGTCACAGGGTAGTCTGTTCATTCGGTGAAATCGTCAGATTTTGTAAATGAGAAGTGGCTTCGGAAAGATGCTTTGAAATAGGTAGATCAGATGGACTTCCGAGCCGCAAGTACTATCGATGATATCGAGAATCGATAGGTGTAAAGAGAAGAAGGCATGAGTTACACTTTGCTCAAAACGGACATAGACCTTATTCTGACCACGTGCTCATTCTTCGTACTTAGTAAGAATGCAATACATGATGGTCAATTTGTGATGTATGTATGTGGCTATTAATCTATTATTTATTTGTTTTGTTCTTTTCTCAAAATGTCGCTACTGTCAACCTTTTTGCAAACAGCTGTAATCGATAACTTACTAACTTGAACGCACTGTTTAAGTTTGGAAACTTTGTGTGCCCTCGACGCTGTTCTACTCCTGTAATCACGTTTATATAATTCAGCCCTGTATATCATGACCCACAACTGCATTAACTGGGATGCCATACCACTACGTTTCCTGATGATATCGTATGCTAACAAAAAGATGCTGACACGGAAGGGTCCAGCATCCAAAGTTCGTGAGTTCAAAGTGCGTGTCATGTTAATCTCTCTTGTTGTGAGTTTTAAATCATTTTGTGGTCATATCAGTCCCTCCAATCCTTTGCGCACCGGAAATTTGCTATTGGAGACCGCCCACCCTCATCCCTGCGCTTCCGAACGACCTGCAATCTTAGCTCCATGCCTTGCAAAGACGACTCAGCCTTTGAGGTCGATGAAGAGGCATGGGAAGAAGAGGGCTTAATGGATCTTGTCTGCTGTCTGGAGGTGTACTTGGAGGAGGTCATACCCGGTCCATCCGGCGAAGAGACATTACAACTCGTTGAAGAGGAACATGAAGATGCTCGGACGCACAAGCAAGCCCGAGACTCTGACGAACAGGAAAATAGAGGGGGAGAACACAGTGATATAGCAGAGGTCAATAAAAATGTCGAGGAGGTCGAAGCACAGGACGAAGACGAGGCGGAGAAAGGGCAGGATAAAGAGGAGCAGGAGGAGGAAGAGGAAGAGCAGGAGGAGGACGAGCAGACGGAGGAGAGGGAGGAAAGTACTGTGTGGACTAGGCCATTCGGTCGCCGACGACGGGTCATTGTGTCTGATGAAGAAGATGGCCCAAAGGCGCTTGACCGTAGCTCAAGACTGGCTGCAGACTTGCAGCAGATACAGAAAGCTCCTGTCGTTGGTGACCCTCAGCCCTTGGCACCCAGTGCTCAGAACCGAACGATTGCTGGTCGTACACAAAACATGCCGCATGTCCCTGGTGAGTCACTCCCGTCTGCTGCACAGGTATGTGATAACGAAATATATAGACATAGAACAACCGATTAAGAAGGAAAACGAAACTCCTCCTGCGTATCGCGTACGAGTGTCGTCGGTCGCTGGAAGCTCCCAAGAAGGCCGATCCCTCTTCGGAGTACACGAACCACCAGGTAGTGCATCTCCTTTGTCATTTGATATCTTACACATCAACATTAGGCCGACCTATCAAACAAGAGCAAAATTCAAGTTCTGCAGAGCGGACGGTGTTTCAGCCTCAAGCGATTCAGGAATGTACGTTATTTGTACAATCATCCATCTCTGCCATGATTGCTCACACCGAACCAGCGCCTGAGCTTGCACACACCAAACTCGTCATTAGCATCCAGCACAAACCCTCCGCGCAGCATGCACAGTTCAGCACGAAGCCTCATACACGAATGGGCAAAGTTCTCACTGGTGCATGCAAGAGCTTCCGCTTGGACGTCAACGTGTCAGTGCCTTTGACGTTTGTGTTGGGCGTTCCTTGTCTCATACGTTCACTCTGCAGAGCGCAACTCTACTTAGTCGTGGTAACGCAAAGTGATCAGGGCTTGAAGGAGGAAGATTATTTCTTGTGCGACCGAAATGAGACAGTGGAAGCCGCTGTCGTGGGCGTGGAAGGGAGGGCAGAGTTCATGATTCGCATGCCTGAAGATCCTGCAACGTAGGATTGTAGAAAGCCAGTGCTGTGCAAGGAGTCTGTTCGTCTGCCTGACTCTTTCTAAGCACAAAATTGTAATTGGGTCTCACAGCAAATCATCTTGATACGCATATACTCACAACCGCAATATGCCTCTGATTCAGATACATTTTTATTACCGCAGGATCAGTACCACGCCTGGACCGTCGCAGTGTTAGTGATGGGGTTGGCCCGTGATACCCGACGAACCTCCGATTGGTCTCTTATCTCACTCGATCTATGAAAGCAAAGCAAAAATCAAGTCCAAGATATGAACGCTGATTAGCAGGACCGAGCTTGGCAGCACACAACACGCCTCGCGTTGTTCATCTCAAGTATGGTCCATGATTGTAGTCCCCGTACTCAGGCCATTCAAGCGGAAAGGTAAGGCATCGACTGCCTTCCTTCTTGAATGGTTCGAGTATGGCCCTGCTAGTCATTCTTTCTTGATAGTTCCATCCGTATTCCGTATCATGACCACGTTGACATTACAATAATAGTCTGGAATCCAAATAGATGACTGCAGAATGGCAAGAGCCGAGGATGTGGTCTACCAGGTGGGGATTTTGGTGTTATCATCAGCCTGCAACATGCATTAATGGTCTCACACCAGGTCGTCGTGGGCAAAGGGGAGTACTAGTGGTGTATGGTTGAGTAAGGCCTGACGTGTGAACAAGGCATTGTATTACGTGCCTACACTCTGTGTAAGGGTCTACACACTTGATGAATCCCTTCCGTATTTGACTGGCTGAGTGCACGTGCAGTCATCATTCTTCCAGTGGCTCGTGGCAATTGCGACGATTTTGTATACAATAACAGGGAAAATAGTCTCGTCGCAACAACAATCGCAGTCACAATCCATACCATCCAAGTTACACATTACTGACGTAGTACTTCAACGAAAGATACCGATATCGATTTGCCTACTTTTTCTTGGACTTGCCACCCCTCGAAGAACTTTGTCCGAAGAGACTCGATCCCGCACCCTGTCTTTCTTCTTCTTGGGGTTTGGCACCTCTCGAAGCACTTTGTCCGAAGATATTAACAGGCACTCCCGCTCCACTTTGTCCGAAGATATTAACAGGCACTCCCGCTCCACTTTGTCCGAAGACACTAACAGGCGCTGCCGCTCCGCTTTGTCCGAAGATACTAACAGGCGCTCCCACTCCACTCTGTCCGAAGGCTCCAGGTTGAGGTGACGGCTCCTTCTCTGTCGGCGAATTTGCAAGCGCAAGCGCTCGAGGATGGCACTGCAGCAGGAATTTTTGGTACAAATCAATGATAATATCTGCACCATGAGGTAACTGCGAATCAACAATCCTCCTGACCAGCGCCGGGATATTCTGGATAACAGGGACAGACGCGATGTGCTGGATTAGGACTTGTACCTGCATTTGCAAGATTGCAGGATACCTGATATCGCGTGAGCTTGGTAAACGGCCTACTCAAGGAAACGACCAACTTGGATGTAAATGAAGAGGAAAGCTCTTGGAGAATGTTTTCTGCGTTCAAACTATCGCGTATTGCACGGAAAGCTTGGTCACGAACACTATCGAGTCGAACCTGACCGTTGTGTATTAGGGTATCTGGGGAGCACAAGGCAAGTTTTCTCGAACCTTGCACCCTAAACGATACATGGACTTTGGTGAGCAAGGCCACAACGTGCTAGGGTTAGGGCCTTCCACATCAGCTCTGGGCTGTCCCTGAGACTTGAGTGGGGAAAAGACGATCTTGTTCGTGTACAGATAAAGCAGGAGCGCTTTCCACCTGACACATAAATCAAAGGCCTGCTACCATTATGATGATTTGTGACTTACGTCCTGAAAGCCGTGTCTCGAACCAGTATGTTCCGGCAGTTGACATCTGGTACCTTATGTTGAATTAGGGGAGAGGTGATAGGCGTTACTGCTTGTGGCGGGATAAGATCACGGACTATTGAGTCAACTTTGCACCTACCATCCGCCACGACAAGTAAATCATCGTCATTTTCATCTAATTCACTCGTGTTTCCTTGCAAGAGACATCAGAACTTGCGTCGCTAATCTTCTTTTGAATCACTTACCCTCGGGGGTGGCGGTTTCGCTCCTGACCGGCGTTTGACTAGCTTTTTCAACATCTTCATCTTCAAGATCACTGTCAGAAGCGTATCCATAATCATCAAATCCCATGCCATCCTCGAACGCCGAGTCATCATCAAAGTCGACAAACGTAGCGTCAGGTGGTCCCGTTCTCGACAATACTGTCAAACTCAGATCGTAAGCGAGCTCACCACCTTCACATGTAAAAAATAACTTGCGCTCAGCAAAAAAATCAGAGCGCGCAGTCAGGACAACATCATTGGCCGACAAAGCCTGCACTTGGGAGACTTTACGTGAATGTGCCGAACAGCCTGAAAATAAGTGGAACTTCGTATCAACAAGCCCTTGGCCAAGTATTGATTTCATCAGGAGCGCTTCAACGAGCGCTTGATGGTCCGACATCGTGAATACGGTACTGAAGAGTCATGGGCTCGATTCTACATGTGCAGGAAACTGATGGTTTTATACTCACTTTGGGCGTTAATGGATGTGTGTGCATGGTATGGCCACTTGCCTTCTGCGATACCTTCGAAGCCATGTGATGATATGATAAGGGGCCACGAGGATCTGTCCTTGCTCGATTAGGGACTAGGTAGATCCAAATGGCCAAGAATATCGATCACTTGTCTGTTGTTCCGACAGAAGCAATTTGTGATGGTATTCGCTTGTGGCGAGCGTCCACATCCATATATCACATTCAGACAATTGTGTACTAGCACCACGTATGAACAAGCAGGTCCTTGTGAAAACCTGACGGAACCTGATGTGCGAAGAATACCAAACACAAAGAGACACCCTCCGAGCAGGAACGACAGCCAGAATGCTCAACCTCCGCGCCCTCCTTAATAACCCGAAGCACGTACCCGTGGCACCTCTTCCGCTACATCGCAGAAACCAGAACTTCGGCGATGTCACCCCGCCGGAGCCAAAAGATTAGTAGACCCTACAGTTTTCAGCGCATGATTAGCAACCCTCGCCCACGCTCCTACAGAACCTCGCACAATCCACTCTAGCGTCACGTCTCGTGCCCTCGCGCATGCACAACCATCCTCAGATAGCTGCCAGACCAGCTCTCAATGCTTCGTACAGTGTACACTCCCCAGCGAAGGTACAAGTCAATAGACACTCATTTATTTACCCAACTCGATTACACTCGTTACCAGATAAAAGGATCTTTTAAAAAAACCTGACGGATGAGTGTTCAGAGTTATAGTGTTTCTTTCATCTTCATGCACGTGCGTGAGGGTACGCCACTGTGTAGGGGCCCAGCTTGGGTTGTTGAAAGCGTGCGTCCTTCCGTGTCCTTCCTAGAATCTGTGCAAGTCCGATGTTCTCCAAATCTAGCGTGCTGGCAGTGGGCACTGATCACTATGGAATAGATGACAACATAAACACGGGGAAAGACCAACCAGTGAGTACCATTGTGGGAAAAGGTCTAGTGGATGCGTCACGTTTGACAGCGACTGTCTAGCTGGTATATTTCACTATGCTAGTGGGGAATTTTACGGGTAACTCGAAGGTGGAGTGGTCTATCAAAGAATCGAGAAACAATACCTCTACAACTCTCGTCCTTCCCCATCATCCAATTTAAATCTTCTCAAACCATCCCGTACCATCCAAGGCACCTCCTCCTCCCAATGGCTAATAACCACCACTGCTTGGTCAGACCCAACACCGCCCTCACAAAGGTACCGCCTCGCAGCACGAACCATATTTTCATCCATACCACTCCAAACTTCATCCAACAAAACAAGTTGGGGGCGGCTCACAAGTGCCCGCATCAGTAGAACAATACTCTGTTCGCCTGGGGAGAGGTCCACGAAATCGCGTTTCGAAAATACTTCGTTCGGTGATAATAGCTCGTCGTCAGCGGCGGAACTGCTAGTTTCTGTCTCCCAGGAAGTCGGACCGAGGCCGTTGAGGACCTCGCGTACGCGTTTCACTCTCCATTGTCTGATTTCGTCGCTGAGTGCGCCTTCTAGACCCTGGCCGACGCCGTCCTTTCCACCAGGGACGAAACCGCCGTCAAATCCTGTGCCTACGACGTCGAACACACTAACGCCAGCGCGTCGCGGGTATGCATTCGCAAGCTCTGGCGAAACGACGCCAATGAGCGAACGTAAGAGCGGAGTAGGGATACGCTGCCGAGGTCGAGAGAATAGCTCGAGGTTCGAACCACCTCGCTGAGTGTAAGACTGGGGATGGTCGCCAGTCAGAAGCGAAATAAGGGTCGTTTTCCCGGAACCTGGTCGGAACTGGTCAGAGTTCTAAAGCTTCGGTTTCGTAGAATTTTGACACACCATTTGCGCCTTGAAGATGCCAGCGCTGGCCTTCGCGGATGGTCCAATTGATGTTTTTGAGCACCTAGATCAACACAGCGTCATTGACATTGAAACGATAAAGAACGATGTAGTTGCCTTGCGTGGGCCATATGACACGTTTACGTTCTGCATGTCGACTACAGGCTTTCCATGATCAAGGCCAAGCTGCAGATGTAACTGAGTGGTGCTTGCCATTCTATGCTCAGCTTCCTTTGCGTGATGATCCGCGTGCTTGGACATGATCTCATCTCTTACACCTGTCATGATAGTTTCGCCCGTCACCAGAGCAATGTGTGAAATCCAGTCAGGAACAGGATCCTGCATCCGGAGACCCATGATAATGCGTGGACTGCGAGACTCATGCAGTGACCGGAGAACATTCAACAAAATTGGGCGGGTATTGACGTCAAGGCCAGCTGGATAGAGTACAGCAATTACACTCTGCACTCGTCAAATTTAAGTCCAATGACTCACTCAAAGGTTCGTCGAGTACGAGGAGTTCCGGTTCAGACAAAATAGCCTTCACAATGCGTGCTCGACGCGTCTGGCCATTCGATAAAGCTATCAAAGGCAAATCCAATAGAGAGGAAAGACCAAGTCTCGAAGTCAAGTCCTCAAAAATGCCCTTCTTCACTTCGTCCTGCGCAATTTCAACAGAAGTTTTCACCTTTCCACCTTTTGGCTGAATGTTCAGAAAGTCGTACTCTCCAAACATACTTTCCCGAAGGGTGATACGGTCTTCTTCTCTGACTGCGCCGTATCGAGAAGTGTAGTCATAGAAGGCACCACCTGCTGCGCGGGGACGATGCGCGAATGATACAAGAGCCACGCAGGTGTTTGGGTCGCGAGGAGGGTTTGAGAGGAATGGAAATAGTCCACCGGGTAAGGGCGGAGGGGGAGTTATGCGTAGGTGACCTAGGAGTGTCTAAAACGCAGTATGAATTTGTCGATGTAAACACTTTGGAATATTAGTATGACGCACCTGCAAAAGGGCTGTCTTTTGCTTCGAGCCTGTCCCTATCACAGCCCAGCTTTCACCCTCGTCGATAGTCCATTCAACATCACGGAAGACCGGCGCCGCGAAGTTTGGATCGCCAAAGCGATAAATGTTGGACCGTGAAATTTGGACGATAGATTTGGTATCTGCTGCGCGATCGCTGTAAAGTCTAGCGATTCCAAACACCACGTCAGAAGGAGGAATGAGAATATAAACTTACAACTCACCTCGACTTGAATGCTCTTTTTGTTGCAAATCCAATTGCCTTTTGGCTCCTGCCTGCGAACATTTCTCACTAGAAATCAACAAGAGAAACAGGAACGCGTATAAATTACAGGTCAGTAGAGGACGTTGCGAAGGCCCAGGGCCAGCACTGAGCAGACTGTTATGCACAAGGTCGGACGTGACTCAGATATGTAACAAACATTTTATGTTGATACTACGGTACATTGAGCTCAACATGATCGGAACTACCAAAATTAGAACTTCGACCCCACGATATCTTAGATGCTCAATTGCGCTCTAGTCCGCTGACTTGAGCAATGTTTGTGCGACACTCTTGGGACAATCGTGGGTGTTGAACTTTTTGAAGTATCAGGAACAGATAACTTCTGAAATAGGGGTAGTGCTCACTATGCATTCCTCAAAGAGTACACTGGAATTTATGATGCCCTCATACACTATCTCGGCGACAATCTGCGGCAAATGGACCGATGGAGCAGCATCAACAGCACCCTGTATCACCTGCTGATTCCGAGACGGGTCATTGACATCTGCGAGTGTGGACTTGAAGCGGGTTGCTTCTCTGACGTACGAGGCTCTGCAGGTGCACGAATCTCAGTGATATGAAGAATCTTTTAAAGCTCTTTTAGACTGCACCTTGTTGACAATAGTTTCACTAGCTGTGCATCAATGGTGTCCAAATTCTCTCGTATTTCATCCAGCGAAGAACAACATGTTGTGCCATTTGCGTAATGTATTGTTGGTTCGCCCCATGGTACAGTACGGTTGGCAGTGGAGGGTGGTATGGAAGGGAGAGGGACGAAATAACATTTGTCAGAAAGGTCCGAGGAGGACGCCACGACGAGGCCGACGATTTGAAGACCAACAAGAAAACCTAACATCTTGGCTGCCCTTGGGCTTTTGAAATGAACTGTAGCTACGGTCGTTCAGGTTGGAGTTTTATAACTTCCTGCAAATCGGCTATACGAAATTCGGACATGCTGAACCTGTTCTTACCTATTATGAATTAGTATCTCTGGTGCCAGCAGTTCAAGGTATATTGTACGTTGACGTGGCGTGTGGCTACATAGTGGTTTGGCTGGTGTTTCTACTAAACTCATCTTGCCATGGCATTTTCTGGGTTCCCTCTGGAGGGTAGTGGCTTTCCGGATTCGAAAACAATTGAATTTCTTTCTTGGCTGTCTTGGCGATACGTTCCGAAGGTGATTCGACATTACATAATATGAAAATCAGATGGCGGTCGATCGATAATCATTGGGTCTAGTATGCCATTGACACTCAGGCTACGTCACAGTGTATGATATAACATCCCGTATAACCGTCTTACAGCATCGGTGACATGATATACCATTCCCTTTCCGTCCGCAGGTATAACCGTAATCGTTCCCTTTGTTATACTTAACCTTTGAGCACTGCACTGAATCTGTGGATAACAGTACTTAAGTACGCGGTCCGCACGTAGGCCACAAAAGTACTCACTAGCGGGGGCGCAGGGTAGGTTCATGGGTGTTATATTCAGATCGTCAGATGCGATAACTACGCCAGCTATCGCTGCGACAGATACGACGATAATGGTGAGTGAAATGAATTTCGTGGTCGAATTCTGATGGTGTTTTCTGGATCGGTAGGCTGGCTTGGTGCAGCCAAACACTTGCATAGCCGGAGAAACGGATGTCAGTCGCTGTGGCGTAATTTTCTTCTAGCCTATTCTTTTGGTGTGGAGGGTTCAGTGAACTTCAATCAGTGGGTGACTTTCCGCGCGCTCGACTAATGCAGAATAAAATATGACGCGGATCATAATTTGATCCTTCAAGAATACATGCTGCAATTGTACTTTTGACGTGGCGTGTAGTGGTTTGACTGGCGCTTGTACTGCGAACACCCAGTGGCCCTGACGGCGACCGAACTTGTTTGCTGGACATACTCAACTTTCAGCCTACGTCAACCCGCGAGGAACCGTGTGATCAACGGGCCGTCAAAATTCCTATTCAATTATCAATAGATACTGCAGAACTTGCTCGAGCCTTGGCATTCAAACCTCAAATTTCCATCCGGCGTCAAACAGTGCGGCCGAGCTCTTGGTGACAACTGCCCACTCCGGCAAGAAAAGGAGCACCTCCTCCAATGACGGAATCTTGCCCCCAGTACGCCCCCCACCAACCGTAGCACTCTCATACTCTGCCCAACCGCAGCTCACGCGTCCCGTGGCCTTCTCATCCACACTTCCTGCAAAATCAACATCCACTTCAAACTCCTTCTCCCAATCCCGGCTCCACAGCCGTATTTGCTCGAGCCCGTCTTCAGGCACCTCAGAGCCGCCTTGCAGACCTTTTCCGCCGTCACCGGAAAGATGGAATTCTTTCACGCGTTTGCCCGAGAATTGGAGAGTGCAGCTTCGAGTGTTTAATCCTTGTACCTTGATGCGCGCGCTGTTCGATCCCGTACGCTTGATGGATGTAGTCACCCACTTCTCCAGGGAGGACGTAGGGCTCTGTCCATAATGACGCTCGCTTCTACCCGGAGAGGGCACAAACGCATCCCCAACCTCCCATTCACAAGTTTGCAGGCCGAGCTTGTCTGGAGCATTTGTACAATTGAGGGCTTGGTTAAATGCAGACGGGAATCGGGGGATAATCACGGTCGATAGGAATTGACGAGGCCCAGTTAGTGCGGTAACCACACGAGACGTGTCTAGGTCCACGCTTTGAGCGAAATAGACCTTCAGCGGCGTTTCTTGTGAGAATGGGAACGCAAGATAGGTGTAGAGTGTTGACAGGATGAAGATGATGAGAATGGTACCGTTCAGCCAGCGATGCATGTTCATACTGAACGGTGCAAGGGGAAGCACAATAAGTAACGCCAGTATCGAGACCATTCCATAAACTACAAAGCACGTCAGCTCACAAAGGCCAGCGCAATACTGAATCCATTAAAACACTCACCACTAAACGGACTGTTTCCGTCTGTGAGTGTCTGGTTCATCGCAAATAGCACAATGACTGTGATATGAGACACTAGGATAACAGGCAGCGGAACAACAACCAACAGCTGGGCAATCCACCAGCCAATAGCACCCTGCTCTTCAGCTGACGGCGTGGGCTGGCCATGCTGAGCGATGAGAGGTGTAATCTCTGTCGGCTCAGTTTCCTCAATTACGTCCACGCGCTGGTGCCCGTTCTCGGAGTCCTGATGGCCATTCTCAGCGGTGGCAACAGCATCGTAGTGGACACCTTGCACGTAACGCCTTTGCCTTGCGGTCTCTTCCTCGTCTTCGTATCCACGAGCGCCAGTCATGCCTTCCACACACGCAAGCACGGCTCCAAGGAGAACCACCGCGTTCCAAGCAGTTATGAAATATGTTCCCCCAAACGTGACCGCCGATGTTGTATACACGAGCAGCGCCCATGTCAGAACATACTGATGGAGGAGGACAGACAGCTTCTGCTGTTCTGGAGCGGGGACAACGCCATGCTTTGTCAATGGAAAGGTGAGAGCAAGGACTGTTGTGAGATAAGCCAGCGACAACGCAGACACAAGCACAAGCCAAGGGTGCGTATGAATGACCTGACAATTTATAAGCGAGTGAGCACGGAGAACGAGGAAATAGACACTCACGAATGGATTCAGGTTCGCATATCCAACCACTAAAAGCAGCTGGAAGCCTACACCAAGCAACAAAGCAGTCCAAAATTTGGACCAGACCAAAAAGATTTTGAGGAAATATTTGATTTCTGCCGACGCACGCGCCACAAAGCTCTCGCGCTGTACATCACCATTTGCAGCACGATAGTATCCGGAACGAATACGAGACGTGACTCTGATGATGTGCTCGAAGTAGACCAACGTCAGGAGAATGACAGGCCCGACCGTAAGGAGGACGATGTTCACGATCCACAGAGTTTGGAATGTGAACACGATCATGATCGCACCAAAAACTGATAAGAGGAGAGTTATAGATGGAGCCAGGTGAAATAGCAAGGAAAAAACTCACGGTCGAAATACACTGGCTCACTTCCTTGTCCAACGGACTCGGTCCTCGTCTTTCCCTTCATATCGTTTGCAAGCATGAGACTCGAGGACAGTGTTCCTTCCATCATCGCCCATAATGCGTTTTTGCTCTTGTCATCGGACATACCAGGGATAGAGTCGTACTTCGTATGATACCTGCTCCTCCCACGGTAGAAAGCAAAATCTAGCCCCTTGAGTCCAGCTTGCTCGTAAACCGAGTAGTCTGTACCACTGCGGACAACACCACGCGAAAACGCATCGCCAGTGATAACATTTGCGTGGGGACGAGAAGTGCTCCAGGATGCCAGAGGAGCGCGAGAAGTCGTTCGGAAAAGCAGTGGTCGTCTTCATGATTTCAGTCAGCAAAGTAATAAAGCACAGTTGCATTAAACCGTTCACCCTCCCGCCGCAGCACCTTCAAGGTTCAAGAAGGTATCAGTGTTGTTGACCCACGGATGCTCCATGAAACTGGCGAGTCAGATGAATGAGTGTAAAGCAAAAACAGAATTATAGCGTACACATGCGCCCCATTTAAGCCGTCTTCTTCGCCATTGTTGATGTTGAAAACCACCGTCCGGCTGGGCCTGTTCTCCGCAAAGTACCTCACCATACTCAAAAGCGTCACCACGCCCATACCGTCATCCGTCGCGCCAGGAGCGGTGCTGACAGAGTCCCAGTGTGCACTGAGCAAAAGCCCGCCTGATTCTTGATACTCCTTATCACTCCCCTCGACCTTGACCAACACATTGTCAGACTCATAGTATACTGCGTACGGGTTGGTAGAGAGCAATCCTGAAGCCCAAGATGCATTTGAAGAAAGGTCGAAATCCACAGAGATATGATCATAGGAAGAAGCGATGTCCTCCACGCGGTTCAAGATGTAGGAACGAACTAAAACATTGGCGTGTGAGTTGAAAGGATGCGGACGAGCGGCCACCTGAAAGTTCAAAGAGCTGAATTGAACTAGTTGCATATCCATGAAAACAACACACCTCGTGCAAGTCTCTGTATGCCTGTTGAAAATCCAGGCCCCGTGTATGCTTGGGCACAGAGGGGAGCCGGTCGGTGATTAGCAAAGTGCTGAAGATTGCCGCATAAATGACCGTTATAAGTATAGTAGTTGGAACAGTGCGAAACGCGAGCACAGCGGGTAGCCCGCTAAGGAACCCCATGTTTGTTTCAGCTTGAACCTCTTCAAGCTTATAAGTTGCAAAGCTCAAACCTGGTGCTCAACGTTTGAACGTTAGCTACTAGCGTCTAGCAGTAGCTAATTATAAACTTGTTGAATGACGGACATTGTAAATATCGATCAATCGTAGACAACAACGTACAAGAAGACCTAGTATCATCAAAATTCAACATGTGGAACAAGCTGAAAGCCAGTCAAGACAGACGAAGTCGCGTAAGTTTTGCCGGATTTCACATAGCTAATTCATGCCAGGAAGCGCGTCCTTCAGATGCTCTTTCTTCAAGCATCGCGCAATCACACCACATGTCCTGCACTGCCGCTCCTTCGCCTCAAATGCATCTTCACCATACCCACTGCCCGCCATATCGGGGTGCCTATCACCGTGATATGGCTTACTACCGTCACCGTGAAGGTAACAGGGCGACGACAAACAGTAACTTTCGCCAAAGTTCGACTTTAGACAGCGGCAGGTGCCTGGCGGGCGACCAAAGTATGGTACACCTGGGATTCACGGATTCAGCAATAAGAATAGGGAGATGGAAGCCATGAAACATACCTTGCATATCTGGATGCGTACAATCTTCGCAAATGGTGTAATCACAAGTCGTGCACCGCTTGAAGGCGTCTCCTACATCCTCCACATCGTCCTCGTCATCCTCGTCTGGAGGAGTGCCATGGAATCGCCCCAAACAACCATCGCATTTTGGCGCAGGAATTGGGTTGCGCTGATGCTCTTCCCAAGCCAATTGTTCCATCTGATTGATGGTGTCCATCATCGACCCCGGCCCACTCCATTTTTTCATCATTTTGTCCACCTTGTGTAAGACGGCCGGCTTGGTGCAGACGCTGCGTTTGTGCACCTTCCAGTCAACTTTCTGGCACTCTGCACTAGAAGAAAATTATTATGTTGGACACCCTGCTAGCGTTGATGCCTGCCATGTACGAGCAGTAGCTGTCCCAACAATCACAAGTCAGATCAAAGGTTTTTATCTCTCGTACCAACTTGTACTCACATAGTTTTCTGACATTTTGAGCATCGTAGTGGCTTTTCACACTCAATCTTGCATACACTACAATGGCACATGATGGCGAAGGAATAAAGGGCAGAGAACAACAGGCTCAAGCCTCGAAGGACCGAGATAAGTTGTTCGGTAGCAGCAGTGCCGCGTGCTAATGCGGGCCCGAACCCTGCATGATTTTATGTCATGGATCACCAGGAAGAGGTGTGTTGCCTCCTTTATTAACTAGTCCACCACCCGTTGTGCCTTTGGCACAGGAAGCAAAAGGAGCGCGAAGCGCTCCTTTTTAGCTTCCTGGCCTTGGCTTCATCCTAATACTCACTGTGCCTTTGGCACAAGAAGGCAAAGGAGCATGAAGTGCTCCTTTGGGAGGTGCCTGCAGCACCTTGACTTACTAATGATCATAGTGGATTTTGAACAACCTACATTTTTGAGCAACTAAAAGTATAATCTGTTAGTTACTCAACAACTAATCTTGGATGCTATCTTGAGTCACATTTGATACCTCCTGTCTCCTGTCTCCTGTCTCCCATCTTCCATTTTCCCATCCCCTCATTCTCTCCTCTCCATGCATCAGTAAATCCCAATATTCTGTGCAGCACTGTACAGAGCTTCACAGTGCCACAGGGCCACAGCTTGGTCCCTTCTGTGCAGGATCTCCCAGTGCCACAGCTCACAGTGCCACAGAGCTCACAGTGTTCTCTAGTAAATAGACCAAAATAAATTTGCACTTTCAACATTTTGATCTGTTGATGAAAGGAATTGAACTCACAGAAATCAGCAACAACTTTAACACATATTTACCATTACACCATAGTGCCTTTCTTTGGTCTCACTTACAATAACTGATATACCAATAATTCTCAAACCTCAATATTGTGAAATCTATCACCAAACTTCATTGTAACTTCAAACCTCATTAGAACTTGCCCATAAATTCTCCAGATAAACTAAACCTTATTGTAACATAGTTTTGACTAGAGAAACTTAGAAGTTCAGTGCAAAGTGTAAAAATTGCGAATTTTAACAAGGTTTAGTAATAGGTTTAGCACTTTTTCTCCTCAATAAATTTTGATTAGCTTTGGTTTATACTGAGGCTTAGTGCTAGTGTTGAACTGAAGAAAAAGACTTAATGAAATTTTTGGTTCATACTAAGGCTTAGTGTTAATGTTTAACTAAAGAAAAGACTTAGTGAAATTTTTATAATGTATTGTGTGAGTTCTGTGGATCTGTGGCACACTGTGACTCTGTGACTCTGGGAGCTTGGGAATTTTGTGAGTCTGTGGCACACTGTAAGGATCTGTGGCCCTGTGGCTCTGGGATCCTGGGATTCTGTGATGACTGTCACACTGTGAGAATCTGTGGGAAAAGCCAAAGTCTGTGAAGGTTTAGGGATTTACTGATGTGCTCTCCTGTCCTCCCATCCCTGCATCCTAATGATTATAGCAGGCCCTGAAACAAATAACATGATTCTTAAATGACAAAGTTCAGATTCTTTGATAGTTCAAATATAAACAATCTAAGAGAAACCTATCAAAAGAGTTTTCCTGAGGGTGGGGGAGGGCACTTCCAGCCTGGTGGCAACTTCCAACCTGGTGTTGGTGCCTGATGGAGTAGCTTGTCATAGGCATCAACCTGGGCCTGACAACTTGACCATGCCTTTTTATTATGCAACCACTCCTTCCAGTCCCTGATGAGTTGCTTTTGTTTTGCCTTATCAACCATCTTCTGCAACTTCTTCTGCTCCTTACTCATCCAGTGCTCATGCTCCTCTTTGCTCCTCTCCAGGGTTTGTTGGATCCTTGCAGTGTCCTTGGAGAGATCATGCATCCTCTGCTCATGTGCATGAGTGTGCTCTCAACAGGCTGTCTTACTATAAGGATCATTGAGCTTGCAATGCTGGAGCTGAGCATGAAACTGGTTGTGGTAGTTGTGGTGCATTTTGGCCTCCCAGTCACCAGAGTAGGAAGGCAAGGAAGGTGGCAGGGCAGCATAGCCATGCTGAAGGGGAGGAAGCAGGGCTTGGGTGCAAGGGGAACTACAGAAGGATTTTTTTCAATATTTGTCTCATTAGTACATGACAGAATGACTCACCCATTGTCTGACAAAGCAGAAAACTGCACCACAGACTGTGCAGGCAGTGGTGGGCAGCCTGGAGCCTGTTGAGAGCTGCAGAGGGGTAGCTGTCAACACATTCAAGTCAACTTAGCAATGGGAACTCATGTGTAGTCCCACAATATGAAATTCTGGCCAATGGAAGACATGCGCACAGTCAAATCAAATTGGGATGTTGAACAGTGCACACTTGGATCGGAGTGGAGGATGTCAGTGCTTGAAAAAACCATGTGAGACTTCTAAACAAAGAATCCCATGTGGCAAAATGTGGCTTTCATGCGAGCATGCCACACCCTCCCACGCCCTTCCACCTTACTTTATAGATATTGCACATCAATGGGTGGATGGTTATCTGATAAATCAGTAAAATCCTTTGGATTACTTACCTGCTGCACCCTGACGACCCTGAGTTCAATGCATCATATTTGTTCCTACCATACCAGCCATTGAAGTTATCAATAAAACACACCATAGAGGTCACCCAAATTCCTGTGAATCTCGTCTATTTCATCCTTGGTGACAAGTCACAACATCTAGATTGTTATTTTGTTACAAGATGTGGATCTTGTAACAATAGATCTCCAAATGGATGGACGCCATTCTGACCATCTCCAAACAAGCCTTCAAGTTTCTCAAAAGTATTGAGATACATGCTCCTGATCTACTTCAATTAATTGACATTGGTAAATTGAAGTTATTGACAAAACTTTCAGATGGATGTAGGGCAGCTATAGTGAGAGCAAACCTGGAGGGAATGTGTGAATTGCCAGAGAACAAGTTGGATGCCTGGTTCGAGATTCTGCAAATTTGTATCAACACAATCATACTAGCTACTCAAGTTTCAGGTTGTGATTGGCACTTACAGTGGCTCAAAATACTGTCCGCATGTTTTGACATTTTTCACTATCTATGATATTGTGTGAGAACTCACAAATGCCTTAAGGACATGCTTATAGCACATTGTAGTATGGCTTCAGGGCTTTCATTTGAGCCCTGCACCATGGGAATTGGTGGAGATATGGTGGAGATACAAGGCTCACAAAATGGTGACTCATGTGGACAGTTTTTTGAGCACATATTAAAACTATATAAATCATCATTTATGACACCATAACAATCATGCCACCATTAAATAAATTATAAAGTGGTGTCATTATGTCATTTTAAAACCATATCTAACTATACAAACCAAAAATTTCCATATGTCATGGTTATATTCACCATGAAAGCCACCCCCCCTGCTCAAAGGGATAATATCCTCTCTCTTTCCTATTCTGGCCTCTCTGCTTGTCAAATTTCCTCTAGAACTGGAGTATCCAAGTCCACTGTGGCCAAGTTCATCAAAGAAGTCACACAGACAAGGAAAAATTCTGTGAAGGGTGTCCATCCAAGCTCACCTCTACTGATAGGAGGGCTATTATTCAACATATCACTACAGGAAAGGCTGATAATGCTGTCCAGGTCACCTATTACATCAATTCCACCATCACATTCCCTGTCTCTTCACACACTGTGAGAAACATTCTCAAGACAGCTCATCTCAAGTCAGTAACAAGGAAGACAAGGCTCTCCTCTCTATCACACATATGCAGAGAGGACTAGCACCCTTCTTTTTTCACATATATACCTTGCCATCTGACCCAATCCTATTTATTGTGGTCTTATATGATCATATAACATGCTTCCAGTCCATGTAATCCAATTCTGATGGGCTAAGGCAAAGGTTAGTCATCTCTGCATATGTGTGATAGAGAGGAGAGCCTTTTCTTCCTTGTTACTGACCTGAGATGAGCTGTCTTGAGAATTTTTCTCACAGTGTGTGAAGAGACAGGGAATGTGATGGTGGAATTGATGTAATAGGTGACCTGGACAGCATTATCAGCCTTTCCTGTAGTGATATGTTGAATAATAGCCCTCCTATCAGTAGAGGTGAGCTTGGATGGACACCCTTCACAGAATTTTTCCTTGTCTGTGTGACTTTCTTTGATGAACTTGGCCACAGTGGACTTGGATACTCCAGTTCTAGAGGAAATTTGACAAGCAGAGAGGCCAGAATAGGAAAGAGAGAGGATATTATCCCTTTGAGCAGGGGGGGGTGGCTTTCATGGTGAATATAACCATGACATATGGAAATTTTTGGTTTGTATAGTTAGATATGGTTTTAAAATGACATAATGACACCACTTTATAATTTATTTAATGGTGGCATGATTGTTATGGTGTCATAAATGATGATTTATATAGTTTTAATATGTGCTCAAAAAACTGTCCACATGAGTCACCATTTTGTGAGCCTTGTATCTCCACCATATCTCCACCAATTCCCATGGTGCAGGGCTCAAATGAAAGCCCTGAAGCCATACTACAATGTGCTATAAGCATGTCCTTAAGGCATTTGTGAGTTCTCACACAATATCATAGATAGTGAAAAATGTCAAAACATGCGGACAGTATTTTGAGCCACTGTAAGTGCCAATCACAACCTGAAACTTGAAGGTGGTGTTGATTCTGTACTGCTGTCTGACCATACCAGGGTGTCACAAAGTGTTGTAGATTAATCGATTGGTGATAGCAAGGGACCCGCAGTGTAGGACAAGGGAAGTGCCAATGAATGATTGAAATAATAGGGCATCTATGCACTTGTATACATATCTATTGTCAGAGTACAAACCATGATTGCTGAACACTGCTGAGTCTGATAAAACACCCCCAAGTCTTCCAAATATACAGCTACAATATTTCTAGGGTTCTAATGTCCATCATGCTATAAACACATGTCGCATCTTTAACCTGTGTGATGATATTAGTGTTACTCACAGTAAATTTTGCTCTGTAAAACAAACTCGCTAACACCGTCAAAACTCTTGTAAGCAAGCACAGCCGCATGTGGCAGGTTTGGAAGTCAGGCCGGCATCGTGGCTGAGTTCCAAATATGCCTGCTGTTCGCCAACGCCTTCATCGTTCTGCACGACTTGGAGGCAACCCTCCAGTGCGCTGTAGCCTGAGAGTGATGGACTCCGCCGAGCCATCCACTACCACCATCTATCTTACAGTGGCCCCTCCACGCATTCCAAATGTGCCGCCAGGGCTCAGCCCCCCCCCTCATATCACTCCACTAAGCTGCCATCAACTTACAGATTCGCAAATCATTCCTCCCCTGCTAGCGCCCACAGATCCCATTACTTTTGCTGCTCTCGTTCCTTCTGCCCCTCCCACAGAACCCATTACTTTTGCTGCTCTCGTTACTTCTGTCCACCCTGCTCTCGTTACTTCTGCTCCCCCCCCGCTCTCGTTCCTTCTGCCCCTCCCGCTGTAGCTTTTTCTGCCCCTCCGGCTGCTCTCATTCCATCTACCCCTCCCGCTGCTCTCGTTTTTGGTTTTTGTGCTGTTCATGCTCCCGCGCTCTGTTTTGATCTCGCGGTGCATTTATTTCACGCTCATTAACTACCATCTACATATTTGTGTAGTAGTATACATGTCTCGAAATTTCACTAAGTGTTTCCAAGTCCGCTGTGTGCTGTGTGTCTTATGCCGAGTTTGTTGAAGACTTAAATGAGCTTTTTTACACGCTTTACTGAGTTTGTTGAAGACTTAAATGAGCTTTTTACACGCTTTACCAAGTTTGTTTTACAGAGCAAAATTTACTTTGAGTAACACTATTGTGATCCGATGTGATCCTCTTGTATTCTCTGCCATGCTACTGTGCTAGCAAAAATGCGCCAAATGGCTGCCTGAGGCAAACAATTAATCTCAATGCATGTGAGTAAGATTCTGAATCAGCCAACTCCTCTTCTCCAGGTGAATTGCTGATGGATTCATCAGAGTCATCCAGTGGAGACTCAGGCTGAGCCAAATCCCCCAAGCTTTCCGCATCATCTGTGAAGTTGGGCAGCTTGAGGAGATGACAGTCCCGTGGAAGGACAAGTAAGAATATCTGCTGAGTTGGCCAGAGCTGTGAGAACTGGATCAGCTTCTCTTCAGTGGTGATCAACAGGTCATTAAGCCCATCTGCCTTGACTGCATATGTGAACAATGTTTCTTGGGCTGCACCAGACCTCTGCCTGACTTCAGTGACAGGAAATATGATGCAAGGCAGACAGAGCCTGCAGTGTGCAAAGCAAGGAGCACTCACATTCTGCAGCAGGGTATACAGTTTCAAAGATTGATCAATGGTGATGGTATCTTGCAGCCAAGAGACTGCAGTCTGAATCTTGTCTTCAGACAAACATGGGAGGGCACATGGAGGGGCTGCATATGAGAAAATGTTGGCCAGGAGACAACTATTGAACTTGGATGGTTGTCCAACCCAGTCCAGGGCGGTGGTGTCCCCTGACCAAGCCATGATCTCCTGCAGGAGTTGTCCAAGTGCAGTTTGTGCATTTTCACCATAAAGGATAGGCAATTGGATGCCAAAGATGCCAAACAACAAATATGCAATGTCTTCCAGCACAGTGGTCACACACATAGACATCCAATGGAGTTTCTCTTGAGCATCTTGCATTCCTGGTTGGAAGGCAACAAGAGTGTGTGCATCTATGCCCATCGTGTCCTCCAACTCATGCATGATCTCCATAGATTCCTTGTGGTTGAGGAAGTGGTTGTTGAGATATAGCATCCAATCCTGTTGGTAGAAGCAAGGAATTCCAGGACAGTCTATCTGTGGGTGTTCCATTCACTCTTCACCAATGCACCAGACTTGGCCAAAGGCAGAACATCTGAGAGGTAGACAACAGTGAGGGCTGAATGGTGATACCAGACAAATGTAGAGTTGAGAGATTTTTGGAGCTTGACATGGTTATTTTGGTTGATGCAACACATATCAACCCAGGCCCAGTGATAACCCACTTGACAAGCTAATTTGCAGAATGACTGCAACTTCACAACACCAGCTGCATTCAACTTGTACACAATCTTGTCTTGGATGTCGTGAAGCAGCAGCTTGTTCTCTCCCTATCTATGAGATAACATGATGTAATGGAAGTATGTTGCCACTGCATCTGTGATGCACCCCAATGGGAGATCTGGGTGTGCCATAATCAATAACAGAAGCTTGTTGTACTCTGCACTTGTTTTGAAAGTGCTCATCTGTGCCCCTTGGTCACATAAGCACCCCATGATGGTGTTGAATAGATGAAGTGGGGTGGTATGAAGTTGATTCTCGATGGACTTTTGAACAGCAGCTTCTACTTTGATATATTTCTCGAGCAGTTCTAAGGAAAGAGTTGAGTATCTGGACACAAGTGGTAATTAGGACTTACTTCATATTTGCATGCCATGAGCACTGGTCAATATTGTGAGGATCATCTGGGAGGCTTCGATAAGTTCAATGTGGTGTTGTATGCCTTGAAGCATTGTGTGCTTCGACTGATGAGACAAAGGCTCAAATTCAATGCCCTATGCATTGCCAAAGTGAGCATTGGCTAAAACATTCCTGAGTGGAAGTTGTCTTACATCAAGAAGCACATCCCCCAACCTAGCCTTGTTATGATCTGCAAATATGGTGCTGCTTATAGAATTCAGAATCGGGGAGGGCTGAATGGTGATGGACTTCACATTGATCACCATCTCAGGCTGTAGCACGAAGCACACTCAAATTGTGTTATCAGAGTCAAAGATGGAAACATGCCTCTGAATTAGAGAACTGAGCCTTGAGAGCAAAAGAACATGAGATGAGATGATGTGGGGCGCAAATTAATGGAGATGTGCCGTTAATGCTGGTTTCTCTGGCGAAGTATCCTTAGGTACTGCCTGCTCTGAGATAATTTTATCCTGAGTAGAGGTTGGGATGCGCTTATCATCCATAAAGAAAGCAAGGGATGATGTCCTCAACAATGAGTGCTGGAAGGTGGTTGATTTAGGAGCTGCCAGAGTGGAGCTTGATTATCAGAAGATGCAAAAGGTCAGATGAGCATATCTGCAAGGGGATGACAGACTTGCCTCCAGGATATGTCAGAGGTTTGTGCAAGTGACAGTGTGTGATGCTTCAATATTGCGCTGGGTTTCCTTGATGCATTCAACATCCTGAGCAAGCAATACTGTTACAATATACCACAGGGGAGGTGGGAAGTAGAGATGCATTCCAGATCTAAGTTGTCGTCCCCTTAAAAGTGAGAAAGTGTGTGTCAATGGATGTAAGGTTAACAGCATCCTTGGTGTGTACTTTCACAAGCGATGTCCTAGCTTCAACCAATGGATTAGTGGGATCATCAGTGCATTGGCTGTTTATGGCAAATAGAAGATCAAAGCAATGGATAAAAGCTTTTTCAGATGTGGACCTAAGTACTAGATCTGAAGACCTGGCAACATATCTCTGGGCACTGGGCCCAGCAGAATTTATTTTATTTTATTGGATCTACTTTAGTGTATACCTTGAGTCTCTGTGCATTAAGCCCAACAAGAATTGTGCGAGCTTGTTGCAGCAGCAGCAGTGGAAGTTGGATCTGTATGTTTGAAAGTACACAGTCTGATGGATGCTGCACTAGGAAAATGCTGTGCCACTGCTGTGGTATTTGCCATGACATTACTATAATGGTGCCAGCACCCACCTGACTCATGGGTTTTTACTTTGCTTTTTGTTCCCTTGCTATATGTTGGTCTTGCATGAATACTTCATGCTTTCTCCGTACAGTACACTTGCTCATAATGCACAAATTTCATACTGCATCATTTTCGTGGGTCCCACTCAGACTCCTACCCATTGTGTGGGGAAGTAGTCTGCAGCCACAATGTAAACAGAGCCACATGATTATATAACACTTTAACTGACAGTTTTTGAGACGATTGTCACTCTATGACAAAGCAAGGCATGAGTGCAGTCTTAGGGTCTGTATGGACAGCGAAATAAAACAGAAAAAGAAAAAGAAAAAAGAAAAAAGAAAAATGTTGGTCATGTGACACTATCACATGACCACCTGGGAAATCCCAGGTACATATTAGATATATCAAAGCATACATAGTGCTTATCAATGAACACAATGGAATCCAATGTAGGGTCTGCAGGATCTGGATGGTCCCTCCACTCCCAAGGCTCTATAGACACCCCAGAGACCACACAAACCTCCAATGCCAATGTCTCTAACTGTTGGCAAGAATTTGAAGAGACTGCTTTACTTGATCATCTCACTGCTGAGCTTTCTACCTCTGGTGATGGCTTGAACTTCCCCAAGCATGTGTGGAAGAGCATGCCTGAGTATGTAAATTCAGTCCCTGCTCCCTCTGGGTCCAAGACACACTCCAACAAACTACCTGTGTCCTGCAAGAGCAAATGGGAGAACCTTAAGGGCACATTTCTCCAAGTTCAGTTGATCAAGAGCACTTCCAGTCTTACATGGAGTGATGCAGATGGAGTAGGGGTGTCACCTGAGAACCAGAGTGTATGGAATGAACATGTGAGGGTAAGTATGCTGTGGTCTACTTGTGATCAGTCCTGATATTTTTTTCAAGAGCTGCCCTGCAGCAAAGCCCTTTGCCAACAAAGGCTTCATTCACTTTGCTGCCATTAATGAAATGATGTGCAATAAAAAGGGGAAGAACAAAGCCAAAGGGGCATTTGTTCTTCACAGAAAGAAGGTGCCTGCCTCCAGCTCTTCTATGCTTCCTCCACCCATTCCTTCATCCAGTTGTGCCATGCTTCCTGAAACTGGGAATGCACTTGATCTTTCCTCTCTGTGGACAATATACTATTAACTGCTGGTTCCTACTCCCACCTCTCCCTACTCATTCATCACCTCTACCAACCCCTCTGTGATGACCAGTGCCAGCCATAGTGGCAATAAGCGCAAACATAGCGCTCTTGGCCCTGGTGCCAGTGAAACTTCTCAGAAGAAGCCATGCACTCCATCTGCTAGCATGCAGGCCCAACAGGAGGGGAGCACTGCAATGTCAAAGCTCATTGACATTGTAGGAGACTTGAGCAAGACATTTGCTGAAAGCTCACACATGCCCCCATTTCCACACTGCTCACCAAATTCCAATGCTACCTCTCATTTGGCACAAGCCATTGACATCATTCATCATGACCCAGGGTTGTCAGCAGAGGACATTTTAGACATGGTTGATCACTTCTCACATGCTGAAACAAGGCCAGTGCAGTTGTGTATGTTGTTCTGAGTGACACTCAACTTAGGTCCATGTAGATATTGAGGAGGCTTAAGGAGCTTCATGCCACATCCAAGTAGTGTTTATACTCCCTCAAATAATTAGGTAGTTTGTAGTACATTTGCATGTCCTCCCTTGTTACACTCCCAAATATTGATTCATTTGATTCATTCATTGAGTACAAAGTAAACTATTGTTGACCAGGTACAGGTAGACCATGATGTACATGTTCTGTGCAATAATCCTCCCACATTTTGGCAGTAATTGCCTCCTGATGTTGCTCTGCTCTTTGCCATTCTGCTCTATCAGCAGGGCCTTCAGCCAACTCTCCAACATCACCTCATCACCTCCAAAGACCTCCAAATTGCCATTGATATTGAATACAGCTGGGTCATATCTATGAATAAAGTTATGTAATGTGCAAAGTGCTGCAGGTATATGTGCTTGGACTTCCATTCCATACTCTGGGGGCAATTGTAGAATGTGCCACTGGTGCTTCATGACCCCAAAAATATGTTCAATGATATTGCATAGACAAGCATGGCAATGGTTGAAGAGTTCTTTGGGAGTTTGAGGGCTACATAGGTACCTAATTAGAAAGAAATCACAGAGAGAGAGAATGAAAACTCACAAGATGTTTGCTTGCTGCCATTCCTTCAGGTGATAGTGTACACCCCAGTATGGGACCAACAGAGCATCACAGGACCCAAAGCCCACATCTGCAAGCAGATACAGCCCTCCTGGGATCTGTAGGTCATTTCATCATGCATTGTGCCAAAGTGATGCATCTACAACTGATCTGTCACACTCACAAAGTGAATAGATGAATAAGAAGTTGAAGTTGCAGATAAAGAGACAGTTTTGTGACAGGTAGCCTTTCCAGCTACACATGGTATCGTGATCTTTGTCTGCTGAGAATACCTGAATATGGGTACCATCAACAGCACCAATACAGTTGTGAAAGAAGCAGTAGTGCAGGTCGTTGTATATGGTTGAAAAGATGGGTGTTTCACCAGTGGGGAACTTGACTTGGGTATCATAGAATTCAGTTTCAGAAAAAAAACAAGCAAGTGCCTGAAGCATCTGATATAACATCAGATATCACAATAAAATGAATCATAGGAGAATTACCTTGAAATTGTATCAGGTGAATGCTGGAATCATTCACTGAGATGACAAGTTGAAAGTCCTGTAATGCAGGTGTACAGGAATATAGTGAGCTGTTCCTCCACAGATACACCATTGCGAGAATGTGTAAAACCATTGGTCTTGAGAACTTGCACCAATGCTTCAAACACCTCTAGGCTGACACCAAGATTATTTTTGATGCAGTCTGGGTGGCCTGTGAGGAGTTCACAGACCCATGCATAGCCTGACAATGCTGATGTGTGATATGGGATGTGGGAGGCAGGAGATAAGAATAAAAGTTGATACATGTACACTAATTGGGACACTACACATGTTACAATAAAAACCAGGCAGTATCTGCGTGTCTCCTTGTGCTGCCAGAGGTCGAATAAAACATGCTAGTAAGGATACATCATTGTTATCACTGCACTGCCAGCACTGGTGAGAATCTAGGGTTTCCAGGTGGTCATGTGATAGTGTCACATGACTGATGATTTTCTTTTTTCTTTTTCTTTTTCTGTTTTATTTTGCTGTCCATACAGACCCTTAGAATTTGGTCTTTGGATAAGTGGAAACAAGAGCAATGGATCTTGTTTCTGCTCATCCACTAGTAAAGTCATCAATGAGTCTGTCATTGAGCTCCGTTCTTTTCTTTCTCTTCTTTAAGAAATTTCTTCACTCTCCCTTTGCACAGACCACTTATCTCTATTAAAACTTTATGGACATTTATCCTTCATCTATCCAACATGGCACATATTGCATCAGACCTGGCTTTAAACATTGAACCTGACTTTGTGCTATAACCTTGAAGGAATAAGGAATTATATCAGTGGAAATACTCAGATGACTCACAATGAAGTTGCCCACATCACTGAATGAACAGTGATCTGACAAATCAATGAGATATTTTGGCCTACCTGCTGCATTCCAATGACTTTGTTCCACCTGTGAGTTCAATCCATCATATTTGATTCTTCTATACTGGTCATTGAAGTTATCAATAGAACACACCAAAGAGGTTACCCAAATTCCTATGAATCTTGTCTACTTCATCCTTAGCGACAAGTCACAACATATAGGTTTTTACTCAAAAGTGTTGAGATGTATGCTCCTCTACCTGAATTAATTAACATTGGTAAATTGAGGCTCTTGACAAAGCTTTCAGATGGATGGAGGGCAGCTACAGTGAGAACAAACCTGGAGGGAACATGTAAATTGTCAGAGGATGGATTGGATGCCTGTGTCAACAACACCCTAAGTCTGTTGTTAGAGCTCTGATGATGATCCTGTAGAAGGGAACAAGACTGTGACGGTGTCTTGCATGATTTGGGAATCATGCATGGACATGACTACTAGGTAGCCCCCCTAAAAGACAAAGTCTGTTAGCTTAGGCATCAGGCTAGTCAACCCATACCTTGGTTTCAAACCTTGGTCATATAGTTCAGTTTCCCCTCTGTGATTCATGAATTTATTATATCTTGAAGAAAAGTCATTTGTGAGATGGGAATCACATAATGACCTAGTTGATATTGTGAAACAAGAAGGTTAAGGTATTGCCTTGCCTTTGGCTTATTCAATTTGGCTAGAGAAAACCATAGAGAAAAGTTCAAAGCCTAACAAAAACCTATCTAAAAAGCCTGTGTTTTGTGTCTTGTTATTGTATTATTATTTCTGAGTTGTTTTCTCTAGTATTTCCTTGATTTATTTTTCTATTGGGATGCTCTGACCCATCAGATACTTCACAAAATTGTACCTACAGGGTATGATGTCATAATGATGTCATATGGCTCCACAGATACTCCTGCAAGTATTCTGTTAAAAGTTATGATGTCATGATGATGTCATTTGTTCTTGAATGTTCTGCTCCACTTCTGATGTCATTGCTCCGCTTTTTTACTTACATAATATTCCCACACAATATGTATATAAGGAGGGCCCATTCTCCCCCCCAAAAAATAGGATCTCCCACTTGCAATCATTTGAATCTCAGTTTGAGCTACTCACTGTGAAGATTGTTGCTTACAAAGAAAGCCCCTTTGAAGTACTAAGTGCAGGGAAAAGACGTTCCCTTGGGATTACATAAGTTTCTTACAATAGAAACTTAGTTTATTTGGGACCAGCTTCTCAAACAGTTTGTAAGACCCACTTCTCACCTAGTTTCTGATATTAACCAACACAAGCTTTGGTCAATCTGTTCAGTTTGTGAGACCAGCTTCTCACCTAGTTTCTGATATTGGCCAACATGAGCTTTGGTCAATCTGTTCATTTGTGAGATCCGCTTCTCATCTAGTTTACTAATATTGACCAACACAAGCTTTGGTCAATCTGATCATTTGTGAGACCAGTTTCTCACCACTTTGTGCCTATTTGACCAACCAGTCTTTGGTCAACGTATTTGTATTTGAGACCGTAGTCTCTACAGAGGATTATCTTAACAAGGAACCATGTTCCAGTGTCTAGATGGTTTATCCTAGACAAGTTTATAAGTTGGGATATAACACAAAAGCTCCGGCTAAGTTAATCACATAGATTGGTTTAGCGAGCCTCCCAAGAACTCACACATTATCTACCATGAAAGAAGAAAAGTCGTAGACCATGTTAATTGAGGACTGGCAAGAAGTCTTATCCTAGTGTAATTGTGGTGTCATTACATTTTACACGCGTTTATATAAGACCCTTGGTTATTAAGACAACAGCAGAACAAACAAGGTCAAAAGCAGAGAATAGAGCTATCAATGGATGCATCCTAACATAATATTGAAAGTCTGCTAGTCCCAGACCAGAGCAGGAGCCAGACAAGCTGTTTGGTCCTGTTCATGTGATGGATCACACCTGGATCAATGTCTCTAAAATTGAATATTTCATCTGGATAAAGACAGATGACAAGCCCATTGATATCAAATCTCCTCATACAGCTTATGGAGTGAGTAAAATTAAATTAAACACATTTAAGTTGGCATACTGATATTGTCTTTTTCAGACCATCTTAACATGGACCAGATCAATGATGCCTTGAACATTGGCCTGGACAAAGTTAGAGCAGAGATGGCCAACACTTTGGACTTGATGGAACCTGGTATCTACCATGCCCATGTGCTTGCACTGAGTGGTGTTGCATTTGACTGGGATTTAGATCTCACTTACATGTCAGTTGCTATCTACAGGACAGCCCACTTCCAGTACTGCAACTGGTACCATTGCCAATTCACCAGCATGAAATGTTGTTGTGCAAACAGTGGCGCTGGCAGACATGAGGCTAACTCAGAGAGACCCTCAACCAGTGCATTGACCAGCACTTCAGGTAGTACATCAGCCAGCACTTTGGGCAGTTCTGTGGGCGACACTGGGGTGGACACTGCTACTACTAGCCTTGCTATTTTGTCTGCAGTAGATGATAATGATAGCACTGAGACAGAGAAGCCTTCCATTACACTTACTGCACATGTGTAATTTTAGGACCCTCATTATGCAATACCTTTTTTCATGATGTACTATTACAGCAGTTCTCTAGTCTCAATACCAGTACTATGCCTTACTATGCTACACAATATGTATTACCATGACTTATGAAGTAACAGCTTTGTACCAGTTATAAGTGATCATGGAGTCTGAATTTAGGTTTGTTCTCTTTGACATGGCCAAGTGCAAGAACGTCATTTCTGATGGTGAGCATGCTTCTTTTTGCATGATATTATCTCCTCATCTGAAATTTGAAGATGAGCCTTGCCATTCCAAGTGAGAAAACCATGGACAAGGTGGATGCCTCAGTCAGCTGAAGAAGTTGGAAGGGATACAGATGAAGGTGCAATGACTAATGAAAACAAATCCCACACAGAATGCTTTGGACAGTCAATTGGTCAATATCATGGCACCAGATGCCACTAGACCAAAACCAAGGCCATGACCAGTACTGAAGAAGTCCAGGACACCAATAAGGCTGAAATTGCAAGGCAGCAAGAATCAGGCCTCAACACCTGAACCACAATTACAGTCTCTGAGCTCACCAGAAGAGGACATTCCCAGATCCCAACTTTGTGGTCCTGACTTGCGGTTCGGTTTTGTTCCCCCCAATGTGATCACAGAGGCAGACAACACTGTGGAGGATAAGGATAGTGCGGAGGACTCAGAGGAGGATAAGGATGCTTTGGACGACAAGAATGATAATTTGGACGATGGCAAGGATAATTTGGATGATACCAAGGATGGTACAGATACTAATGACAGTAACAGTATGTGTCCTGTATTTTTTACCTTCCTGCTACTCACTCTTAGCATGTTGCTCTGTGATTCAGAGGCTTATGATATTCATGGTATGTGCCCCATACTTTTGACTCCCTCATTTATTCTAGTCAGGTGAAGCTAATGGCAGGCACTCCATTTGCAGATGCCACAGATCATGGCAAAATCCAGTCTCTTACCCACAGCACTGATGACTTGCACACCAAGAAAAAGAAACACATGCATCCTCTCTCTTCCTTTTGGTCTGCGGATGATGATGATATCCCATCCCCTCCCCAAGGCACTAACAACTCTCACATGAAAACAAAGAAATGTGCACATTCAATCTCAATCTCTTCATCTCAGTCTACTGATAATGGTGCTACTCTACCCCCTCCCCACTTGAAAAAAAATATGCTTGCACATCCTCAATCTCAGCCTCACCCTGTTTCATCAATGGATAGTGATATTCCTCTCTTCCAAAGCACCACCAAGCAACTAACAATCCAGGTAGAGGGAATTATTACACTAGCAGCCAGGATCAGCTGGTGGAAAGCAGCTGTCATATCCCGTATGCCAGACATAGATCCCATCATATTCCCACGCTTTCCGGACCTGTTTCTGGACCCCATATCCAACTCATTCCTGGATCCCCTATCCTGTCCACCCTACACACATTCCATCCAGCAAGACATCCAGACTTTACCTCCTCTCAGATTCCAGACTACATCCACCACCTCACATATCTCAGTCCTGTTTCCGCCCTGCCTTCTGGAGCCCCAGATCTCCAGACCTCCAGATATTAACTGTTACTATCTCTGGACCTATTCCCACCCTCTATCCGAGATCCTGCGCCTATCCCCATTTAGGCATCTCCGCCTTTCCGGTTCTCAGTTATCTTTCTTTCTGTCTTGCTGATTGATCCTTGTACTAGTTTCATCTCCGAGTTCATTTAGTTATGTTCCGTCTTACTTACCAATGTGTTTCCACATGCTCGTACATAGCCTTACTCCTTTGCTTACTGATCCTCTCAGATAGCCTCTAGTATATAACTCCTGTACAACTACAGTAGAGTCCTCAGTCTGAATATCACCTTAGATCTGCCCAATCATCTTCTGGACTTCAGTCTGTCTGAGTCTTGTCCTTTTCTGTAAGGCCTAGGGAAGGATTCCCTAGGCCGGAATTCCGGACCTCCAGATTTGTCCCCTATGTCTCTGTCCCAAGTCTAGGGATTGCTTCCCTAGGCTGGAGTCTTGCCTTTCCGGCACTAACCCTCTTTCCGGACTTAGGTCCACTTCCTGTCCTTCCAACTCTACCTTAGGGTAGTCTACCTCCGTTTGCTTCTACATCAGACGAAGTCCGATGTAGCCCCTATTCCTTCCAGACCTCCGGACCTCCTGTCCTCTGTACCTCTAGATGTCCTGGTATCCTGTCCTTCAGACGTTCCGCCCTCCATACCTTCGGACGTTCCGTCCTCCATACCTTCGGACCTCCTGTCCTCTGTCCTCTGGACCTCTGGACCTCCTATCCATCCATCCTGTTTTCCTGTAGAAGTATTACCTTGCAGTGGGAACTCTCCTGAGCATTTCCTGCATCCCTCCGGAACTCTCCCATGCTCCTCCGGACATTTCCCACGCTCCTCCGGAAGTCCTCCCACACTCTCCACCAGAGTAGCCAGCCTCTGGAAGTCCTCTGGACTTCATCAGACCATCATTGGACTTCCTCTGAAATGAAGGGCACATACTCAGGTAAGGGGCACAGCATATGAGCTGAGGCCAAGCCCCTCTGAGTCAGTCTCTCTCTCCTTTGAGCATGGTTCTTAACAGCAGCCCTAATAATGCTGGTTCCTTACATGATGTCCTTGAAGACCATCATATGAAGAACCATCATCCTCGCCCACCTAACCCGGATAGACTTGAGAATCTGCATCAACAGGCAGCAGATGAATCATCCACCAATGAAGAGAACAAGGTTGTAGACCCACCCAAGAGGTCACATTCAGCTAACAGAGCAGCATCTAAAACCATTGGGTTTTATCCCCACTCTTGGAAAGACATCCTGGAGGCTTTAAAGAAGAAGTTGCCACTAGGATTGGTCATGGATGGCACCACTTCAAGCTGCAAAACATTCATTGAGAAGACAGGTATCAAATACCTCACAGAACACTTAATGATTTTGCAGTGGATGATATTGGCATCAACAACAGCTACTGGGATATCTATAAATGTGACATGGCAATTATTGTACATTCACAGAGTCTCCCATAGTTGATACTAATTGTTGTTTTTAGCTATGGGATGACTGTGCTACAATGTGGTCTGAGATGAAAAAAGCTGCACAGCCCATTGCTGCCAGCAAGTTCGGCATCCTACCATCAGACATTGACAACAACAACAAGGTTGAAGACTATGTCAGTCAACAAGTCACAGAGTTATTAGATGGAGGCTAATTTTTGCAGAACAGTGTCAATGAACAGGTGAGTTTATGAGATACATGATTCAAGATGCTAAGTATTCTCACTAGGGGAGGACTAACAACCTCATTCATGATGCACTTGGTGAGCTGTGTAGTATGATTTTCTATAAGGGTGACAATGCACTTGCCAAGGTCTTCCCAAATGTATTTGCTGAGGCCATTCCTGAAGGTGCCATGGCACTTGCAGCAAGTGTAGTAGGTGTCAATCCCTCACCTTCTTATTTGGGCCTCACTTCCACTAGCTTGCTGCAGCCATCGACAAGTAGAAGACTGGGCTCTATTGGCCAACAAAATTCACTGCTGACTTGTATCAACCTATCTATGAGAATGTCATTGAACTCTACATGACAGTGTGCCTCAACCATTATCACTCAAATAAATGCCAAGCAGTTCACAAGAAGTGGGCCTGTGCTGCAGGGTATGTGATTTTATTGACAATGGTTCAGTGTTCTGACTTACAGTCATACTGGCCAGTGCTGTGATTGGGGTCTCAAATTAAATCTTGATTAGATACATTTACACACATGTATTGATGACAATGTAATTATGATTTGATTGGTACTCTATTATTGAATTCAAGTCTGCTGTACCTTGTCTGTGTTGCTCTGTGATACTCTGTACCTCATTTGTTTGGCCACCTCTATAGACTTCTGTGTCATTCTGTAGCACTTCTGTACCATTCTGTATATACTTGGTACAGCCCTGCACAGAGAGAACCCTTTCTGTGGGCTCTGTGACACTGTCCAGAATTGTCCAGGGTTGTCTAGTCTACCCCTAGTTTGCTGATGATTTTACTAGGCAGTGATCAGTGTGAGTGATGGTAAAGGTTCAAGGAATTTGACTAGGCAACATCTAGTCAATTCTGCTAACAGTAGTCTATCAGCTCAAGTCAAGCCAAACATGCCTATATATTGGTTAAGTGGAGTCCTGGAGCATTTGAACAAGGAGGGTGGCAGTTGGTGATGAATTATCACTGCAATATATTCCTTTTTGCATGATTAATAACTAGCAAATGTGAAATCATGGTGAGAAGATGATATATGTGATCATCACTGGAATGACAGACCCACACCACATGAATTGACATTTTTCACTATCTATAATATTGTGTGAGAATGAACAAATGGCTCAAGGACATGCTTATACCACATTGTAGTATGGCTTCAGGGCTTTCATTTGAGCCCTACACCGTGGGAATCGGTGGAGATATGGTGGAGATACAAGGCTCACAAAATGGTGACTCATGTGGACAGTTTTTTGACTCAAGTATTTTACAATAATAACCAGGTATTCTAGTATTTTGTATGACATCCCTTGGCTTTAATTACTGCCTATATCCTTCTAGGCATACTCTCAATTAATTTCTGGCAATCCTCAGCTGTGATCTTCCCCCATTCCACTGCTACTCTCTCCCAAAGCTCCCATACTCCTTTAGGGGGGTTTTCATAGGCTTGAAGCTTTTTCTTGAGTGTTCCCCAGAGATGTTCAATGACATTGACATCAGGAGACTGTGCTGGCCAGTCAAGAACATTGATGTTATGTTCTTCAAACCATTCCTTAGCTCTTCTGGATGTGTGCTTGGGATCATTATCCTGTTGGAAAATGATATCTTCTTCATCAATCCCTGATTCTGCCAAGCTAGGCAGCAAGTGGTCATTTAAAATGTCCACATACTGCTCAGCATTCATCTTCCCCTCAACCTCAGCAAGCATTCCCATACCATTCCATCCCATAGAGCCCCATACCATTAAAGAACCTCCTCCAAACTTGACAGTCCCATTAACCTCTCTGTCTGTTAGGCCATCTCCCTTCTCTTTCCATACATATACCTTCCCATCTGACCCAATCCTATTGATTTTGGTCTCATCTGACCATATAACATGCTTCCAGTCCTCTACAGTCCAGTATTGATGAGCTAAGGCAAAGGCTAGTCTTCTCTGCCTATGTTTGATGGAGAGAAGAGGCTTTTTCTTCTTTGTTACTGCCTTGAGATGAGCTGCCTTGAGAACATTCCTCACAGTTTGTGAAGAGACAGGGGTAGTGATGGTAGAATTGATATAATGGGTGGCTTGGACAGCATTATCAGCCTTTCCTGTAGTGATATGTTGGATAATAGCCCTTTTGTCAGTAGAGGTAAGCTTGGATGGACGTCCTCCACAAGAGTTTTCCTTGTCTGGGTGGCTTTCTTTGATAAACTTGGCCACAGTGGACTTGCACACTCCAGTTCTAGAGGAAATTTGGTGAGCAGAGAGGTCAGCATAAGACAGAGAGAGGATATTATCTCTTTGAGCAGAGGAGATGGCTTTCATGGTGATTATGACTATGATACATGAGATATTCTAATTTATATAGTTAGATATAGCCATAAAATAACATAATGACACCACTTCATAATTTATATAATAGTGGCATGATTTTTGTGGTGTCATAAATAATGATTTATATAGTTTTAATATACACTCAAAAAACTGTCCACATGAGTCATCATTTTATAAGCCTTATGTCTCCACCATATCTCCACCGATTCCCACGGTGTAGGGCTCAAATGAAAGCCCTGAAGTCATACTACAATGTGGTATAAGCATGTCCTTGAGCCATTTCTTTGTTCTCACACAATATCATAGATAGTGAAAAATGTCAAAACATGTGGACAGTTTTTTGAGCCACTGTAGAGCAAATGCCAGCAAGTTTAAAAATTCCCAAATGAGATACATAGTAGATGGTTGGAATTATTGACATGATGTCTCCCCCCACCATGGAACATCAAATTTACTCCACATCCTCTTGAATTTTGACAGTGGCAAGTGCCTGGTGGGTGATTCAAAGTATGGTACACCTGGAGTTCACAGATTCAGCAGTAAAAATGCATTAAACATACCTTGCATGTCTGGATGCATACAATTTTTGCAAATGGTGTAATCACAGGTTGTGAACTGCTTGAAGGCATCTCCTACATCCTCTGCATTGTCCCCATCATCCTCATCTGGAAGATGGAGAATGGAAAGGGAGATTTTACACATCAAGGGAGTGCAAAGCTATCTACAGTTATGGATGCCTCATTGAACCACAACATTGAAATTTGACCTCTTGAGCCACAACAACTGCATGAATTCATTTCAAACTAATTTTGCCCCATACATAGACCTCTGATTGAGGTCTTCATACATTTCAAAGAAAAACAAGTGAGCTGTTCAAGCATGGCATCAACAACAGTGAATGGGTGCCTAATTTGCCAGGTATGGCTCAATGAATCAGCCTCAATTAGATAAGAAAACCTTATCGATTACCAGTGTGTTTCTGATTTGAAACATAGATACAACAACATGTCATTAATATTTGTTGCTGGTGCATGATCCCACATCATCAAGATCAAAATACTTGCCGTCACTTTCACCCTCCTGAGCCTCCTCAGTTTTGATTGCCTTTGGCCATGGTATGGCTGCAATGAGCTTGCCCAAAGTGGGCTTCTTCTCTGTGAGTTTCCACTTCTCTTCTTTTGCATGAGCCTTCTCTGACTCCCATATCTGTAATGCTTCATGATAGCGCTCTCGCCTGATGACTATAGCAATGAGTCTCAGCAGATTGGAAACAAATGCTAATAGATTGAATGTACCTAGAGCAACGAGTCTAGTCACATCAGTAGGAGTCTAGGTACAAGTACAAGAATAACATACCTCAGCAGATGGGAAACAAATGCTGAGGAAAACGTGTGAGTCCATAATGCTACTAATAGGTCTGAGAACAGAGTGATGCGGTGGCTGAGTGGTGATGGTGAATTACTATATAGTACCAAGAAGCAAGAAGGACATGGAACATGGTAACACAGTATCTATATGTCAACATCGCCACGCCTTATTCTCTGCCTTCTTTGCATCCTCAAGCTTCTTCCAATCTGCCAATGCTTCAGCATGTCTCTTCTGCTCTTTGGTCCTTGTCCTCTTCTTGGCTGCAGCTCTGGTTTGAGCCTCCTCAAACTGAATGACTCTTTCATAGAACTCATCACCTGACAACAAGTGTGGTAAGCCATCCCCAAGAATCTTTCCACCATTGTTTCCTGCCTGCTTTTTCAACTCCTGGTGTGCAAGCTGACTGCAAATTTTGGCACAGTACATCTCATTCAAGATATTGGATGCCTGGAGTGCAATATCACATTTTTTCAGTGTGACATTGGCTGCCTCAGCTTCATGGAGAGCTGCAAGTAGCAGGATTTCGTTCACAGTTGTAGGATGAATATCACATATTGCAGTGACCTATCTCCATATTATATGAGTGAATGGATGTGCATAATATCCTGTATAATACAGGCCAGCAGACCATGGGCCAAAGGTAAAAATATCCCCAACTATGACAGATGGGCTGGGAGGGATATTATTTCTGATGGGGATGGGTGGGCCTATCTATGCCCATGTTATAAATATCCTTGATAATGGTGGATGGGCTAGGAGAAATATTATTACTGATGGAGATGGGTGGGCCCATCTGGGCAATATGTAGAGTAGGATAGACATACAGTAAGCAACAAAACTGTTGCAATGTTTGTATGAGATTGATTACTCTGGCTATATCATTACAGGGATGGCAGCTATGAAAATGTAAATGAGAGCAATATTGTAGCCCTACATCCAGGCTACAATAGTTGTACTACATTGAAGATGTGAAAACATTTCCTTAAAAGGATATAAGCAGTTTACTACATGGTATGCATTGCAATGGTTTTGTTGCTGATATTTTTAAATATCAAAATCCTATCAATAGACACCAGTTATGTTATTGAGTATGTCTTATAATGTTATGTGACATGTAAAAGGGTCAATATGATATAAACAAAGCCAAATGTTGAACTTTCTCAACATTCATCATCATGAAAGCCCTCTCTGCTGACAAAACCAATCAAATCCTTTTTTACCTTGATTTTAACCAATCTACAAGGGAGATCTCACATGCTACTAGTGTACACCATAGTACCATTATCAGAATTCACTCTGAACTTAATTCTGACCTTCAAAAGACCTCTGGTGGTCGTCCTTCTGTCTTTTCCTCTCCCAATATTCAGCATGCTATTTGGTTAATCAGTACAGACAAGCTGAAAATGTCACTCAAGTCACAAGAGCACTTCAGGATGTCAAGAATCAGCCTATGTCCTCTCAGACAACCAATCATTCCTTGAGGAAATCTAGTATGAAGCTTGTAGTGAAGCAAAAACACCCTCTCCTATCCAAGTGTATAAAGCTTCATACTAGATTTCCTCAAGGAATGATTGGTTGTCTGAGAGGACATAGGCTGATTCTTGACATCCTGAAGTGCTCTTGTGACTTGAGTGACATTTTCAGCTTGTCTGTACTGATTAACCAAATAGCATGCTGAATATTGGGAGAGGAAAAGACAGAAGGACGACCACCAGAGGTCTTTTGAAGGTCAGAATTAAGTTCAGAGTGAATTCTGATAATGGTACTATGGTGTACACTAGTAGCATGTGAGATCTCCCTTGTAGATTGGTTAAAATCAAGGTAAAAAAGGATTTGATTGGTTTTGTCAGCAGAGAGGGCTTTCATGATGATGAATGTTGAGAAAGTTCAACATTTGGCTTTGTTTATATCATATTGACCCTTTTACATGTCACATAACATTATAAGACATACTCAATAACATAACTGGTGTCTATTGATAGGATTTTGATATTTAAAAATATCAGCAACAAAACCATTGCAATGCATACCATGTAGTAAACTGCTTATATCCTTTTAAGGAAATGTTTTCACATCTTCAATGTAGTACAACTATTGTAGCCTGGATGTAGGGCTACAATATTGCTCTCATTTACATTTTCATAGCTGCCATCCCTGTAATGATATAGCCAGAGTAATCAATCTCATACAAACATTGCAACAGTTTTGTTGCTTACTGTATATGATAGACAGCTGGGCTGAAGAGAGATGTATGGCAGATATTATTATATAGATGGGTGGGCCAATGGGATGGTGAAATACTTATTATATATGAGTGGGCCAAGGTGGGGGTATATTAGATAGATGGGTGGGCTGATGTAGGGTATATTACATAGATGGGTGGGCTGACATAGGGAGATGTCATATAGATGGGTGGGCCCAGATACATATCATTTAGATGTATGGGCCAAGGTATTGGTATACTATATGGACATATGAGCAATGCTGTTGCACTAGTTTTGATCCAAGTCATCAATGACATTCAGACTCAGATCCTGTCAATGTCGATCAAAGTCAACACAGCCAAGCACCCTGTCAACTCAGAATCCAGCGATACCTCGGAAGATAGTCCATAGATATAAGGGCCAATGTCATATCCGCATATCTGGATCTCAGATCCGACCCTTATCTCATCTCAAATCCACATCTTATCTTTGATGCTATCCACATCTTATCTCCCTCCAACATCTCGTCATCCAATCTGTTCCACTCGTCCAGTCCGGTCCACAACTCATCCGAATCCACAACCAGCACTTGTCTCCTTTCAGTAACCCCCTAACTCCGGTATTTTGGTTATCTGTATATCTGTCCTGCTCCCTTATCCACTACCTATGTTTCATTTCTGTTTCATGATTTGTGATCCGTTTCTACTTACCAATAGACTATCCACATGCTTTGTACATAGCCTTGGACTCTGCTGATTGATCATTCTGTTAGATACCTATAGTATATAACCTCCTGTAACTTTCTGTAGTACCTCAGTTCGAATATCATCTTAGTTCTACTCATTCCTGTCCTCCAGACTTGAGTACCTCTACTCTTGTCACCCTCCGAGACTTAGGATTGATTCCTATAGTCTATCCACATCTGCCTCTGTCCCTGACAGTCCATTACCATTAGTTTCTAGTCTGGACTCGTCCGGATTAGCCTTACAATACTTATCCCTCATCTGGAAGCCATCTGGATCCATTATGCTACTCATCCGACCTTCCGGATGTGCTAGTCTTGCCTTCCTGAAATAAGGGGCAATACTTGGGTAAGGGGCACAGTGCACGAGCTGAGGCCGAAGCCCTTCGGATCCAGTTACCCTTGAGTACGACCTTAACAGCCAAGGTATTTGTATACTATATGGACATATGGACATATAGGCTGAGGTAGTGATATATATTATATTGATGGGTGGGGCTAGGTAGTTGTTATCACACATAAACATAAACCTGACACCCAAAACCTGAAACTCAAACTCAAACATCGAAACAAATTTTGAAACTTGAATCACTGAGTACTGAGTCCCAAAGCCCAAACATCAAACCCCAAACATTGAAACCTGAAACTTGAAAGTCATAAAAATGTATGAGTTTTGTAGGTAGTTGTATATCATCCAAATCAAAGGAGGTAATAATTCAAAGTCATCTAATGATGAAGGTCACTAGTGCCAGAAAATCAAGCACCCAGTAGAGACATAAACATGCAACACCAACTACCAAGTAGCTAATGCACATGGCATGCATTGCCCTACGAGAAGCCAAGTTCCAACTACCAAACATCAAGTGAAGGGTACTGAGATCCAAGGCCCAGGTCTTGACAAACAAATATCTGATATCCAGCACACTGCCAATCATCTGGTATTTCATTGAGCAATGAACAATAACACATCTTTGGAAAATAACATCATGCGAGGCTCCCTTATCTGATCCTCACTATCTCCACCCCCTTTAACTCCAAAGTGTAGACATGCAGGGCCCAGCATCCAACTTCCCAAGATCAATTCTATCATGACTGTTTCTTCCACTTCTGATATTGAAATAACCCTCTGGCGCACTTGGGCCCTGACTCCCAGTGAGAATCGACAAAATACAGGTAGATACATGTAGATACATAGCTAAGTACCAAACGAGATAGATAGAAATTCAATAAATTTGAGACGTCAAAAATGAAATTGTCTGCAAAATGTCAAGAATCTTTGCAAAGGTAAAAAAACATACAATAAGCAAAGATCACATGCACTTTGCAATGTGCATGGGCAAGCTAAGATCAGATCGCCAATTTCAATATTAATATCACTAAGTCCAAATCTGCAAAACCATAAGGCATATCATGGACTCTATGGAAGCTGGCGTGCACAGACTTGACGATGGCACTATCATCCATGTGTGTGACTGTAAATCCTGTCTTCGTAAAACAGGCGGGAGGAATTTACGTGTTTCCAAAGCTACTTACTTCAGACATAAGCCCAGCAGATGCACATCAATCTTCCTTCCTCCGATCGCTCTGAGCATTGCGCCAGATCTCCCATCACCAGATCTTCGATGCACCCCTCCACCAGCTGCATCCTCATCCAGCAAGAGGCCTCAGGAAGATCTCGATGGTGGGGGACCTATAAATCAGAAAAAGGGACGTTCTGACAGCCCAGAACTAGTGCATACATCTGAGGTAAGTCCGATTGTTTTATTCCAGAGGCTCACTCACATATTTCTGAACAGCCTGACCCCCACCCTGATGACACTCATGAAGGTACGAGTCCTTCTTCTCGATCATGATCGAGAATTTAATATTATCTAGATTTTTATCAGTATGATGGCCTCAAGTATGACACCATACCTGAGGCGCTTCCTGACAATTGGCTTCCTGATGAGGTGCTTCTAGAAGAGGACCAAAATTCCGACCAACCTCGTGGTTCTCAAGGTGTCGCACAGCCAGACCAACAACCACTGGTGGCACCTATTGATCATATCAACGATCTCGATCAAAACAGAGAAGAGGGGAACGGATCAGAGGGGAATGGAGCAGAGGGGAACGGAGCAGAGACATGAACAATGGGCTGGACTGATGAAGACTTAGACAAACTTCACCGCATGGCGCGCCTCCAGGACGCTCAAGACGCCATGGCTTTTATTACAGCCCTTTGCAAAGCCTCACTCGACGATCCTCACGCACATCTGCCTGCAGAGGCACTTGACCGACTTCAAAATCCCCCACATACACTTCCTGATGCTATGGACCCTGATCTTACATTATCATTGAAATACTATTTTGCCAACCTTACAGTCAATGCATACAATCTTGTACGTGATGCAACTATGGAACGTCACCCCGAAGACAACATCCTCAGCCACTATTGCGTCAAACAAGCTGTCACGGAACTGAGTGGTGTCGTTCCGATTGTCCATGACATGTGTGTTAACACATGTCTTGCATTCACAGGACCATTTGCTCACCTTGATGTGTGCCCTCAATGCGGAGAATCTCATTGGGATGCAAAGAAGAGCAAGCCAACGCAAAAAGTCCCTCATCAGACTTTCGATACATTTCCTGTCGGACCACAACTGCAAGCTCTATGGCGTCATCCCGACCATGCAAAGAAAATGAGATGGTGTGAAGAATGCACTCAGAAGATTCTTGAAGAACTCAAGATTAGCGGAGGCATACCTGATGTCTATGAGGACGTACTCCACGGCAAGCAATATCTTGAAGCCTATCAGTCAGGCCAAATCAAAGATGGAGACTCTGTGCTCATGTTGTCAATCGACGGTGCGCAGCTTTACGAGTCTAAACAGTCCGACTGTTGGATCTACATCTGGGTTCTTTTTGATCACGCACCAGAGGAACGGTACCAGAAGAAGTATGTCATCCCCGGGGGCATCATTCCTGGCCCTAAAAAGCCAAAAAACCTTGACTCATTCTTATTTCCTGGTCTCCATCATCTGCGTGCCATCCAAACCGAGGGTCTCATCATCTGGAATGGAGCACAACGAATATCCTTTACCTCACATCCATTTTTATTCATAGCTACAGCGGACGGCCCTGGTATGGCCTTTTTGACTGGCCTCGTGGGTCATCACGGCAAAATGGGTTGCCGTCTTTACTGTGGTCTACCTGGGCGGCACAAACCTGGCGGGCCTACATACTATCCTGCTCTTCTTCGGCCAGATGGAACCGACTCTCACCCTGACATTCCCGTTGGCAAGCTGCCTTCTGTTGGATCATTTGACTATGAAACTAACCTACAGTGCATTATTAAGTGCAGAAACACGGCCGAGTATGAACAGACACGGCTCGAGACTGGAATCACCAAACCAAGTATTTTCTGCGGCTTCGACACTGATTGCATCCTCCTTGTTCCCCTCTGTTTCAGTTCGGACATCATGCACGTTGCTGCCATCAACGTTGGTGATCTTCTCATACCTCTCTGGCGAGGTACCTTCAGGGCAGACCCCACGGATGACAAATCTACATGGGATTGGGCTGTTCTCACAAAGGATGCCTGGAAAGCACATGGATCCATCATCGCTAGTGCAACTCCCTTTCTGCCAGGCTCATTTGACCGACCACCTCGTAACCCTGCCGAGAAGATTAATAGTGGTTACAAGGCATGGGAATGGCTCCTTTACTTATACGGAATGGCACCTGTGACACTATTCGGTATCCTTCCCACCCCATACTGGACCAATCTGTGTCATCTTGTGCACGGAATGCGTCTGATGCAACAGTACCATATCCCCTGATCAGATCTTGTCGATGCTCACCAGCATCTCGTTGATGTCTCGCAAGACTTCGAGGAAATTTATTACCAACGCCGCATAGATCGCCTTCACTTTGTTCGCCCATGGATCCATTCTACATTACATATTGCCCCTGAAACTATCAACAAGGGACTGCCGATTTGTTCGTCACAATGGACAATGGAGCGGACCATTGGCAACCTAGCTCAAGAAATCCGACTTCACAACGCATCTGTCTATGCCAATCTGTCTCAACGTGCTGTATGCCGTTGTCAAGTCAATGCAATCAAAGTCATCATTCCCTCAATCGAACCCGCAAAAACTAACCTTCCACAAGGTTCACAAGACCTAGGCAACAGTTATGTGCTGTTACGCCATCGAGAACGCACTCCTCACACAGTTCGGCGCTGTGAATCCGATGCCATTCTTCGATATCTCACTGCAAAAGACATACATGTTCCTACTACCCCTCGAATCATTAGGTGGGCTCGACTTCAACTTCCCAATGGACAGGTCGCACAATCTGCGTGGAAGGAGCTTGCAATGACTAGGCAGCCAAGGATGGCGCGAAATGTGAAGGTATGCTTTAAGTTTCTAAGTTACTCAGCTGATCTGACATTGGTGTCTTACAGTTATTCATTGATGGGACAACAACTATTGCAGAAGTCCTTTTTTATTTCAACATGATGATTCACGATGAAGACAAGACCTTCGCACTCATTTCAGAATATGGACCGCCACACCCAGAACTTTTGGAGCGCTCATTCCAGACTGTCGTTGCATGCACATATTGTGGCAACACATCATTGCGACTCATTGAAGTTTCTCATATCCAATCAGTGGTCGCCATGATTCCACATCAGTTTCCCAGCATTGATGGAGTGTTGTTTTACCTTGTAGAGCGTCCAGGGCTGGATATCATCAGGATGGGCGGCACTGAGGATAATATCCCTGATGAGGACTAGTAGAGTACATTTATGATGTCATACGCATACCTTGCATACCTTACATTGATACAATCAGACTACCTTGATCCCATCACACTGATCCCATCAGACGGAAGTTGATCGCACCAAAGCGTTTCATTAAGTGTGATCATGTCAACTACATACAATACAATGCATTTCTAACTAATGTCTTTGAGTTGCTGTTTCATTGAATGTACTGCGTGAAAGCTGGAGTCTGTTTTCGAACGATCATACCATTTTTCGTCTTCTTCACACGAGACATACTTCCAATAGAGTGAATCAGGCCCTGGGGGACTTGGAGTGTCGAAGAAGCCCTTCTTTTTCAGAACTGGAGTTGCGCCCTTGATCTTGATCAGTGTGGTGAACTCAGGTTGGGGTGGGTTTTTGGGTTTGCTCTCTGGTTCAGTAACACTACTTGGATCATCAATGGGGAGGGTAGGAGTCGGTATGGTAGGCTGGGGCGGGTTGTCGGGTTCGCTCTCTGGCTCAGTCATGCTGCTCGGGTCGTTGACGGGGAGGATGGGCATAGGTGCAGCTATCTCGGGTTTGCTTTCCAGTTCGGTCACACTGCTCAGGTCATCAACAGGGAGGATGGGCGTAGGTTTGGTAGGAGTAGATCTACTTAACTTGTATTAAAATGTCACAGAAATAAATTAAAACTTACTCTTGTTGTAATAAATCCCTCAGCCTCATCAGACGCGCCCTGAGAGGATCAGAAGTCCAATTGTCGGGATCCAGCAAGAAATCGTCGGACAAGGTCATGACGGGTGTGCTAGAACAGGTGGAGTCGTTGGAATCATTTGTATTGATGCTAGTACATAAGATTAATAGATCTAGATCTCAATCATGAAGCAAAGACTCACCTGGTATCAGCCTGATAACCATCAAGGTCTGGATCTGATGATAGGTCCAGAAAATCTTGGACGGCTGGTGGTAGCATTACAGATGTCCGGACTTGGTGTGTTTTTGGTGAGTTTCCTTTCTTGACTTCAACTCATACCATCATGTCACTCAACGACACAACCTCACCCGCCGGATACATCGACCTCTTATCTCAAATTAATCCACAGTCATTAACAGGCTTTGATCCGAATATTGGATCCAGCCAGGCCCAGATGTTTCATTTGCGGGACCCAATGGCTAGTAGCGTGAGTCGTTAAATTAATTACATTGATGCATCGAAGATCAGAAACTGATGTCGAATACATGGTAAGCCTCTGCTATTTCAAGATAGCCTTCATTCTCTTCTCGAAAATGATCGGCTGGCATGCAAAGACTCTGACACGAGTTTAGTTGCCCAACTCAAACGGCAACTCACAGAATCACAGCACGCTGTCGCCAGTCTGCAGGCTGATAGACTCAGGCTGATCAACGAAAATGCTGGCCTCAATTCCACTTGCCAAGCTTTACAGTAAGTAAATCTATTGAGTACATGCGCATATATGCTGAAAATATCGAATACAGGAATGTTATTGTCAATATCCGTGGTTCCATGAGCTCTGTAGCATCGACATCATCATCTCTATCCGCATGTGACACCTCGAACATCATTTCCAACAATCAAAAACCTTTGTTAGTGGGCGAGATAGTCGCTGAAGAATGTGATCGAGAACTTGATCGGAAGGACTATCCGTCAATTCGATCATGGATGAAGAAGGAATGGCAGGTACAATATCCGAAAAGCACATCCGCTGAACCCGAAAGTTCTAGATGCACATCTTGAGGATCTGGGCGCATGGCGCAAGGCATCAATGTGTCGTGTACTTACTTGCAGGACGAGAAAGGCGAGCCTGTTTTGGCTGATTGTGCAAAGAGCATCCGCAATCATATGCTCTCAAGCTTCCGGCAACTTCAATCCCAAGGCCTCGCACCGGTGTCTATTGGCCAAGCCTCGTTGCAAGTCTTACGGTGGCTTATTCACTGATCGATTGATGTAGTTCTAATCTTCTTATGAAACCTCGGCCCAGACCCGTTCCACCCAAACTTCCTCCGACTTCTATCGATTCCTCAACTTCTATCGTCTCCTCAAGTTCTGAATCCAACCCGGCTGTAGTCCTGCCCTCACACATCATCACACCAGTATCCATGACCGACATCTCATCGAGCTCGAATTCGACTTCACTTGCCAATCTGGCTTCACTCGCTGTGAAAATGGAACTCGTCAATGCTAACACGATCGACTCGAAGGCTGATGCCATCAAGAAGCGACAGCCGAGTACCAAGCCGATGCGTGTGAGCCCCAAGATCACGGCGTGGTGAGTCCTATTCCATATTTTTCAGTAATTAAGCTCATTACTATCTGTCTAGGAATCTTTGCGCCCTCGAGTGGCAGTCAAACGGCCATCAAAAGGAACCAGCCAGTGTCTTCGCTACTTACTGGAATAGGTTGTCTACAGCTGACAAAGAGGTTCATTTAATTTTCTTTTATTAACATCTAACTAACCTGTCTACAATCACACTAGTTATACAAGCGCAAAGCAGCTGTTCAGGTGAGTGTTTTTTGCATTGCTATCACATGTACTGACCGCATGTTCTATAGCTGTCTGCCCCAGGACTGGCTCAAGCAGACGACAACCAGGATGAATAGTGGGTGGGATGGCGGGGAGGGGGCAGGGAGGGCGGGGAGGGTGGGATGGCGCACTAGGCGCAGTGATACCCAATCTAGTAATGCTTGTGATACCACCCTAACCCTGGCGATACCTACAGATAATCTTATTTGCTCTCATTAGATCTGTTTTTGTAACAAATCGCATGATAAATTCGTATGTAAATGGATATCTGTGCAGCGAGAATCGCATCTAAACATCTAAATTTTCTCTCGATGTCTTTCTTTTTGCGTCTCGAAAAGTCTCATTTGTCAAAAGAGGTCAAACGGTATCGATATTTTTCATAGGGATTATTTTTTTAGGCTTCTATCTACGTATATCTACCTGTATTTTGTCGATTTTCACTGGGCCTGACTGTCATTCACGAGGCATGTGAATATACTGAACAGAAATTCAATGCAGAGAAGACAGGAGGAGACCCAGTTATACCTTCTCTGAACCTAGACACTGATCTGGTGATGGCTTGTGATTGATTGGTTGATCACCTGATAAAGGCATATAAAAATCCCAGTGGGTCTTCCTGTGGATTTGGAAAATTGGTTTTATCAGTCAAATTGCTTCATCACAGTTCAGATGCAGATTGATGTTGCAAGATACAGCAAAGTGATCTCCACAAAGGACACCAGGCATAATGAAGAGAGAGAGGAGAAGTTGCTTGAGAGGTGTCCCCCTGGCCATGAGGGCACAAAGTTGGTGGAGATACCCACCACAATTCTTGATGCATCTGGTGCCATCATTGCATGGTACGTCCTGGACGCCCTGACTGATGCCACCCAGGTGTGTAATATATATTGTTACTCAATGGATATTGAACATCAAATGGTGCCCACAGAAGGAAATTTGGGTGGCCTCTGATTTGCTTGCTCCAATCCTCAAAAAAAGCATTAAGCTTGACAGCAATTGGCGAACTAATCAAGAGTGGTTCAAACCAAGCTCGGAAAACAATGTCTTAACTCCTGGGTGCATCAATTTGTCTCTGGCATGGTTTCAACAGGGGCACAAGGTAGGATCTGATGCAATGGTGATTTTGGTAGTCAAACTCATGAATCCCCTAGAATCAGTCGGATCTGGAGGTATCTGCATCATTGAAGGGGGCATCCTCCAAGAAGATCCTCAAAGTGATTGCAAGGCCAGCAGCCATTGCAACAGCGGCACTCAGGATGATGCATCCTGAGCAGTACTGGGCAGGTTTGCAAGCCTTTTTGAGCCTCGGAGAAAAGGCAGAAAGCAAGGAACTGCCAAAGATGTCAGAGACTCTCCAGTACTGGGCATCTGTGTTTAACAGCCTGTCCATCATTTCCAATCGGGAAACCCCCAATCATCGAGACCATTTATCTATTCCAGAATGCTTCGACATTCTCACTACTGTGGGGAATTATTTTAATGCTTGGATGAGCATGCCAAGCCTTCAGCTGGAGTTCAGGTACAATCCGGGTTGCATGATTACATTTTCTGGAAGGATCATGAGACATGGGGTTCATGCAGTGGAAGGGGATTGGATTGCTTGGGCATGGTATATGAGGGATTCCATTCATGTTTATGCTGGGGTTCTGTCATGTGGATGGGCTAGGGTGGATTACAAACAGTGAAAGATGAAACAAGTGGAAAGTGTAGTTACCCATGTTAGCATGTACTGTCAAATACCAGATATTAGATATCAGGATCTTGAATATTCAGGCCTCAATATCCAGAACTCAAGACTCGATGGGCAATATTCGATACTCAATATTTGATAGTGGACATTTGGAACTTGATATTCAGAATTCGACATTCCATAGTTGGGTCTCAAATATCAACACCCGAATACCAAATACTGAATGCCAAGTCCCTAATATCAACACCCAAATACCAAATACCAAATACCAAGTCCCTAATATTGACACCTGAATATCGAGTTGGGTTTTGATATTCGATACTCACTAGTCAGGACTCGGTATTTGGTATTTGGTATTCAGTATTCAGGACTTGATATGAGGGACTCAATATTCAATATTAGGGACTCAGTATTTGGTATTTGGTATTTGGTATTTGGGTGTTGATATGTGAGACCTGACTATAGAATGTCGAATTCCTAATATTGAGTTCTGAATATCAAGCTCCAAATGTCCACTATCACAATATTAGGGACTCAGTATTCAGTATTTGGTAAGTCCCTAATATTGCGATAGTGGGCACTCAGAACTCAATATTCAGAATTTGACATTCCATAGTTGGGTCTCACATATCAACACCCAAATACCAAATACCAAATACCGAGTCCCTAATATCAAATATTGAGTCCTGAATACCAAATACTGAATACCAAGTCCCTCATATTGACCCCTGAATACCAAATACTGAGTCCCAACTAGCGAGTATTGAATATCAAAACCCAACTTGATATTTGGGTGTCAATATTAGGGACTCAGTATTTGGTATTTGGTATTTGGGTGTTGATATTAGGGACTTGGCATTTGATATTAGGGACTCAGCATTTGGTATTTGGTATTCGGGTGTTGATATTTGAGACCCAACTATGGAATGTCAAATTCCAAATATCGAGTTCCAAATGTCCACTATCATGATATTAGGGACTTGGTATTTGGTATTCAGGACTTGATATTCAGAACTTGATATTTGATGATCAGGTCTCGAGATTCGGTAGTCCATGTTCAGGACTCGGTATTGTGAACTCTGTACTTGATATTTGGGACTCAGTATTGGGGACTCAATATTTGATAGCCGGGTCTCAATATCTGAATCTCAATACTCAATACTCAATATTCACCATTTGGGTCTCAATATTCAGGAGTCCACATTCACAACATGATATACAATTGTCTGTACTCAATACTCAATGTTCAGTATTCAGGACTTGGCACATAATGTTAGGTTAGATATTTGGAAGACTGTATGTCATTTTCATGGAGTTTGGACATCAACATTCTGAACTCAAGGACTAGCACTACTCTCCTCTGCCTCTCTTCAATCTGGTCAGGATGCTGGTGTACACATCAATCTCTGCCATCTTTTCACTGATGCCCTCTTCTTGCTCCTCAACCAATGTCCAGAGGTGTTCTTTAAGCCACCTCAGTCCCATCAGTGATGGAACCGAGGTGTTATCCACCTGCTCAGGAAGAATCAGACCATTGTCCTCAATGCCACCCTAGAACAGATTAATCATCACTTGAGGAAATTGTTCATAGTTCTTACTAGCCAATGCTGATAGCAAAAGACACAGCAACCCATTACCCGGTCCCATTGCCATAATTCATCTGGGATTGCAGTGTGTCTGATCCACCATGCAGTATCATAGCCAGATATAATCCTGGAGGGATCTCCCAGATCTGCAACATCATGAAAGAGACATAAGTTGGATGAAAAGATGTGGTCTGGAACTGTGTTCCAGGTGAGCTGGGGAAACAACTGAAGAATATGGGCGACTGGGTTTGGAATGACCGAGATGATGTGCCTTGCAGCTGAGTACTGCAAGATGGGTGTCATAAAAGTCTGTTGGAAATCTCAGCATTGACCACCACAGTCATCAGTCTCTTACAGCAATCTCCCATTGCAGCCCAGCTTTAAAGTGCATGATCTGAGCAGCAGAAGGCTCCTTGGTGTTGGCAGCCTCCATCTGATATTGGGAGATCAATGCTTGGATGTGCGATGCAGCCATTCACATTGTGGCTGCAATATCTGCAAGACCAAGTGTGAGGGGTTGGTATTCATTGCTGGAATCCATGGCATCAGAAGGGGATGCAGGAGGAGTTTGCAATACAGGCATGGCTAATGCAGGAGTATGAAGCTGGAAATCACAATCACAATGCCAGCTGGTTTGGATGTGAAGATATGAGCCACTGGTTGATGGATAAAAATTTTCAAACTCCAATGTTTGTTCATCCGGGCATTTCCTGAGACTAAAATGTTTGGGTCAAAGTAGCTGTTACATATCATTGGCAAAAAAGTTCATTCATCTCAAGTGTCTATGAACCCACTCTGCAGGTCTTGAAATGCTGCCTGGGCATCCTGTGCCAGTAATGAATACATTTGGGATTGCCTTCCCAAGTAGCATGAATAACCTGGAAGGTGTTTCATCAATGATTCCCACATCCTGTCGCCCCATTGGGTTGCTTTCCACAAGAAAAAGTTGCATGTCCAATCCATCTCCAATTGGACCAATGTCATTTCTTCCTTCCATTGATCCCATAGGGCCTTTGCCTGAAGCCAATGAACTTGGTAAACTTCAGATGGGTCCCATTAGCTGAGCACGGGATACGTCAAGCATGCCTGAATTCACATTCCTCATTCCACAAGTGATCTGGACCCCCCAGGTCCACATTGACAGACCAGAACCAAGAGAGGGACTTGTTCCACTGACCTTGGGCATTTGGATCACCAACAGCAGTGCTGATTTTGAGCTGCTCCTGAAGCAGTGGTTTGTATGTCTGAAGCTGGTCTTGCCCTGGCTTGAGTTGCATCATTTGCTTCTGGGTCTTTGTATATATACTGGCATGGAGGGACACTGCCTGCTGCACTGATGTCACCTGGGACCAAGCTCGAGTTTTCAGGGCTTGAGATTTGGCCTGCCTGACCATTGTTTGGAACAGGATTGCCTTGTTGCACAAGTGAATCCAGAAGTTGTGAATCAGATCCTCTGCCATACAGCGTCTGCTTCAATCTACCCTGAGGTTTGATGGCAATGGGATGACAGTGAGCTTGGGGGAGTTCGCCCATGTATCAGATGTGTCAGTGAAATCTGCCGGGTCATCATCAAGATCATCGAGAATGTCTACATTCAAGTCATCAGGATCATTGTCTGCATCAAATCCCTCTCCCAGATGCATAAGAGCAGACCAAGTGAATCCATCTATCTGGCCTTGGAGACGATCATGTTGCTGGGTGATGTCCAATCTCCATGTCTCTGTAGTTCTTCTTCCAATTCTTCAGAGCTCAATGACCAATGCAATTTGAGCCTCTTCAATTGCCAACCCCATTGTTACAGTCACATATGCCCCTATTCATTTTCTCCTTACTATCCTTGTATTATGTCACAAGCCACATGATGCCACCACTAGACCTATCTCATTTGTATTACATCACGATCACCATTGCCAGATGACTCATTTCTTATCTCTGACTCATTGTTGACTTATGCCTGCCCTGAAGCATCTATAGTCATATATATAGTCAACAATGTACTTAGTAGTTCTTTACTTTAATCTTACTAGGTTTTCACCTGAACATTCTCTTGCTTAGGACTTCCAATCCTAAGTCATCTGAACTGATATTCAAGCCAAAGACACTCTCTTTGACTTGTCTTACAACCCTTGTATTTGCAAGGTCTTGACTATAACTTCAGCTGTCGCTCTTATCAAGCTGCTGTTGTTACGATCATCCTAGTTCGTAACACCCATTGATATCCATGTTGCCACTGATCTGTGAGCAGGTGCTGCATTACGGGCATTACCCTCCTCCAGCAGTCTAAGCTCGATCTCCTTTTTGCTCAGTGCTGAGTGCAACAATTAATTCTGACTTTGATGTAGCCAAAGTCAACTTACCCTTCTTGATATTAATCTCATATACATCCATTGCCGCAGGATCATTTATTCTGCTGGACTGAGTGATTCTCTTGCTGGCTAACCATTCTTTCTTTGAAGCTATGGGCGCTGCTTCATTGAGTCTGTTGAAAGCCTTTTCACTTTCAGCAATGCCATTCTTCACCTGCTTGTATTTACAGCAAAGAGTCCTTTTTATGTGGATCATCTTGCAGAAATTGGAATCATTCATCTGATAATCAAGACATTCCTTTCAATGCAGGGATGACATTCCCTGAGCAGCAGGGGAAATCAGGTTGAGATGTGACCATAGGGTCTCCATGATCTCACCATTGATCTGACTGATGCCTTCAATAAAATTCGACACATATCGGACATAGCAGCTGTCCTGATGTCCATGGACATGCTACAACCCGATTCCAGGAATGATGGTCAATTCTGGAACCATTTTGAAAAATTGGCTTCGATCCACCTGAGCCCAAAAATGCTTGTTGTATTGACAGTTGATGTCATAGAAGGTGACAGCCCTGGTTATGCCTTCTATGTTGTGCTGGGCAGCCTCACAAAGGGCATAATCCATGTTCATTTGTCTGCAAATGATGCACCATTAACTTGTGAATGTAGAATGGCATGGTTGGCTTGCCTTTCGCCTTTCTGAAAATCTACCATTGAGTGAGGGACAAAGAAACTGTGTCGGGCACAGGCAACTCCCCCAATTCCCATGGACTCCAGCTTGTGCTGAGCCACATTTGCTTGATTCACCACCCAGTGATGGTTGCAGCTTGATTTTTCCAATGTGTCAGCAGCCTCTGCAAGATGGCTTTTATACCTGTCCTTTCTCACCATGAATCCCAACCCATCGGAAAGCCACACTTCATCAAATGGCTTGATGGGATGCAGGTGTTTGGCTTTGAAATTTCCATCCATAACAAATGACCAGGTGTATTTCCAGCTTGGAGTTGTTATTATAGCTGAGGTGACTTCAGTATCAAACTAGACTCACTCATCAAGTGATTCATCCCCTGACAAGGATACATTAATCCCAGGCTGAGGACATGTGGGGCAAAACAATGTGAGATCTCCTGCATTCGGGTTGTCAGAATGATGGCCAAATCCATGCCATTTCATGGCCTTCAACTGCCTCCACTGTCAAGCAACTCTCATGAGCTCCCTGTATCAGTCCTTGCTACATGCTGTGTCAATATAATGTCCTTTATGTTACAGTAACGGCTGGGCCCTATCATTTTCTCTCACATTGTATCACGTCATGACCGCACTTCACCGTGCCATCACTAGACTAACTCCGCCATCATACTCATGTATTACAGCACGACCGCCTCATGCCGTCGCTAGCTGACGTCATACCTCTTATCTATGACTCGTCTCGATGACGTCATTTCTCTTATCTATGACTCATCTCGATGACGTCATTTCTCTTATCTATGACTCATCTCTGACGTCATTTCTCTTATCTATGACTCGTCTCGATGACGTGTACGTACCGGCCCTAAAGTGGCTCTACCTATATAAGCAGGGTCTTGTACTTAGTTAGACTTCACTTTAATCTACTAGGTTTTACCCAGAACATCCTTCGCTTAGGACCTCCAATCCTAAGTCGTCTGATACCGATATTCAAGTCAGAGACACTCTCTCTGCCTTGTCTTAAGAACCTTACATTTGTAAGGACACGATCCAGCTTCAGGTGTTACTCTTATCGAGTACCTGTTGTCGAGCCCATCCTAGTCGAATTACGGTTCGCCGTAACACTTTAGATGTTGGAGATTTGGCATTACTGGAACAAGATGTGGAAACATGCTCGAGGTCATTCACCTGAGCTTACTGTAATAGTTCATCACCAAGGTGCCACATTCAAGGTTGTCCAATAGAAAATCATCAAGCACCCTGAAGGTGAACAAAGTCTTCAGCTTGTTAAATGATGTGGGAAAAATCCATGTCAAAACATTTGAATGTCTGGACTCATGGCATTTGGACAATCACAGCATCGAACCTCAAGGTGATGAACTCTGGACTTGTCAATGATGACCATGGTGTTTTCCTTCGGCTGGAACTCAGGTCCCAACACAGATGGTCAATCTTCAGGCTCAAGCTGGTCTTCATGCTGGTCTTCTTCAAACAAATCCCACCTATCTGTGAGGACCAGACATTGTTTGCCATCATGACTGAGGTGTATGATGAGTCCGACATGGGTGAGACAACTCTGCTTGAAGAATTGACCATTCCATTGACTGATCCAGTGGAAAGGATTGCGACAATGTTGACTCCTGCAACAGCCAGTGCAATATAGTGGCTCCCCAAGACAATCTTGACATTTGTAGACCCCATCCTGGTTGCAGATGACGCATCTCCTATCTTCTGGTGGAGCTTCTTGATCCAGGAGGTGATGCAGATATGATTCCTGCCTTGGCAGCCATTGCCTGAGGTAGTCATTCTGACTCTGTATTTGTTATGCTTAGCTATCATTTGAATGACAATCCAACATTTTACATGAACTTGCCATGGTTTTTGGGAGTTGCAAAGGCTCAAATGAGCCTTGGTCATGCTCATAAGCATTGTCAGGAAAGTCTTCCCAAGGAGGTGGTGCCTCAACAGGCTGAAGTGTTGGTGATTCTGGGGGAGAGTCAGGCATGGACCTGTAGGCATGTCATTTTGTGCTAGCAAGTGGGACCTTGACCCAAGTTTTCCTACCTTTGCTGCCCCTTGCTTCTACCCTGTGTGATTTTTGCAGTGGGGTGCATCTGCCTATCTTCATCTTATTTTCTGATGTTGCAAGCAAAGCATTAGCTCAGGAAGGTCAAATGAATCATTGTTGCAATATGATGTTATGCAGTCTTGATGCATCATTACAAATTCATTTCCACTAATGGCATTGCATCCAATATGGGTTGATTAACCAACTGTCAGGCTTTGCTCAAAGTTCAACTTGTCACCATTATTACTTCCACCTTGCTTATCCTCAGCCCATTCTGTAATCTCATTCACCATGGCAAGATCAGGTCACTTCACTCAGTTGACTTCTGGAAGACATAGGGCACATCAACCACAGACACAGAAGCTCATGGAAAATGAAATTTTGGAGTTGAAGAACTACCTTCCTGAGTGGACTTTAGCAAAACGGAAAGAGAAGCAAGCAGTTTTCACTGCCATAGCTAGGGCTGCCAGGTTATTTGCTCCTAAGGTTGACCAAGCACAATGGAAGAAGAGGAAGCAGGTGATTCATCCTCCCTGTGTTAAAAAACTAAAATTTTAAAATTTTATTCTTCCATCAACACCCAGATATACAAGACTTGGTTGTTCAACAACAGGAAAAAGAAGGAAAGGAAGGACATGATAAAGTATGGGAGGAAATGGATGCCTAGGATGGTGATCTACCAGCAGAACCAGGAAGAGGTGCTAAAGAGGATCAAGGACAAGTCCAGGGCAAATGTTAAGGTCATACTCAAAGGGTAACTGGATCTGAAGGGCTTCAGCCTCAGCTCATGTGCTGTGCCCCTTACCTGAGTATTGCCCCTTATTTTAGGAAGGCAAGACTAGCACGTCCAGAAGGTCAGATGAGTAGTGTAACAGATCCAGATGACTTCCGGATGAGGGATAAGTATCATAAGGCTAATCCAGATGAGTCCAGAATAGAAACTAATGGTAGTGGACTGTCGGGGACAGAGGCGGATATGGATAGACTATAGGAATCAATCCTAAGTCTCGGAGGGTGACAAGAGTAGAGGTACTCAAGTCTGGAGGACAGGAATGAGTAGAACTAAGATGATATTCGAACTGAGGTACTACAGAAAGTTACAGGAGGTTATATACTATAGGTATCTAACAGAATGATCAATCAGCAGAGTCCAAGGCTATGTACAAAGCATGTGGATAGTCTATTGGTAAGTAGAAACGGATCACAAATCATGAAACAGAAATGAAACATAGGTAGTGGATAAGGGAGCAGGACAGATATACAGATAACCAAAATACTGGAGTTAGGGGGTTACCAAAAAGAGATGAGCGCTGGTTGTGGATTCGGATGAGTTGTGGACCAGACCAGACAAGTGGACAGATTGAATGACAAGATGTTGGAGGGGGATAAGATGTGGATAGCATCGGAGATAAGATGTGGATCTGAGATGAGATAAGGGTCGGATCTGAGATCTGGATATGTGGATATGACAGCAAAGCCAGGAGGTCCCAGTATGTTCAAGCATTATCAGGCAGCTGTGAAGAGAGTCATGGCTGAATTATCCAACAACGAGTTGGAGAAGGTGAAGGAAACAGCTGAAGAATGGTCCAACAACTTTCCTCCTCCTGAGATACAGGCACAAGTTGCTCACAAGAAGGGACCTGTGTATATGGAGCACTTTTCAAAGGAGATGTGGAGGCAATGCAGGATGAGAGTGTTTGTGATGTCAGCTTGGAAGAATGAACAGGGAGAGGTGCTGTTCAGGATGTAAGTGAATTGTGTCTGCCATTGCAGATCTTCAATCTCAATTGATGTCATGCAGGCACGATGATAATGAGGCATTAGGAGATGGGGACAGCTTCATGAAGACAAAGGACTGGGAGGACATCGAGCCAGTTTGGCAGGAGTACATGCAGGAACAGTTCAGTGAGTGTTTGAACTCTGGCTACTAGAAGGAATTTGTTGATCATCATGATGATAGGTGCCAGGGCATGGGATGGAGGACAACAGATGAAGGGAGGTTGAAAAATAATCAGAAAGCCTGCTTTCAAACTGGAAACCGACAGAGATGGGATGCCATTGCTTCTGGACATTACCAAAATGAAACTCAAGGAGAAGAAGGCCATAGTGAGGGCATTTCTTACATCGCACTATCGTGAGTCTATCATTGCAACACCCAAGAATTTGTTGAATGCATGGACACAGGGATCTGTTCCAGGAGTGACAAGGCAGTCATGCCATGGAGTGCCATCATACAAAGTCAGGATGACTTTGTGGCAAGGAAGTATATTCCGGCGGATGTGGACTTGAAGGAGCCTTCCAAGTTGCAAAATTGGGACACTATGGCCTTACTCAATTTCTGGCATGCTCAGCAGGAGAAAGGTGAAGGACCAACATTCCTGTTCAAAGCATGGAAGAACAAAGACAGAGACATGGTAGCATCAGTGGTGTCTGGGAATTCACCTTCTCATCAGACTTGTAAAGTCAGAAAGCAGATGATCTGAAGGCCTTGGAATTTGTCAACCAACACCGAGAGCAATCCTGGGAGTAATCCCAAGAGTGACTCTCATCACATGGAGGATGATGTTGATGATGATGTGGCTGATGGTAGATCCCTGCAAAAGAGACCCAGAAGAGAGCCAGGTCCTTTGACAGCACATGAAGGGACAGCAGTCCCACATGCAATTCCAAAGCCTTGCCTGGTCAAGCCGGCAAAAACTGGTGCACTGCTGACATCATGAATGGGTGACCTCCTGGCTGGGATGAGTGATGGAGTCACTGGCAATATTGAGGAAGATGTTGGATTGGAAGGAGAGCACATGTCTCCAGTGCCAAAAAAACATGCGGGGAAAAAAACCGGCAATTGAGCCATCAGTGAGGACAACCTGGAGTAAATCAACTCAACAGCCATCAGACAATACCTCTTGAGTGATAAGAGCAAGGGGAAAGGAGTAATGGACTGATACTACACTGCCTGCCTTTATGTACATGTCAATGTTATTCAATCTTCATGGCTCAGGAGTTCCCAGGTGTCGAACACGGAAGTTTAAGTCTCACTTTGGCTCACTGAGTCCTGAGTGTCAAACACCAAAGTTCAATTCTTGCTGTACAGAGGATCACCAAGTCCCAAGTTCGATTCAAAGATCAAACTTGGGACTCAGCAATCCTCTGTACAGCAAGAATTGAACTTTGGTGTTTGACACTCGGGACTCAGTGAGCCAAAGTGAGACTTAAACTTCCATGTTCAACACCCAGGAACTCCTGAGCCTCTGGAACACAATTGGAAATGGAAGAGGAATGCGTTGCAAATTCAGTTGTTTACACAATGTGGGTATGTTAATGAAAATTCAGAAGTTTACATGTGATTTTACTACTATCAAACATTCAGTACTTTACATTTGAATCTGATCTTCAAACTGATTGATCAGTGAATCTACTACCTTGAGCATTTCAATGCTCATCCATTGGGTTCTTTGCAACCTCTGGAGGTCCACATCAGCTCTTCTGAGTTTGTCAGAAGTTTCTGCCCAAGCCATCTGGAAGGGTCGCTTGGCCTCGAGTAGCAGTGGAATGGAAGGATCAGGAAGATCCCCAGTACAGTGTTTGTAATCACCAAGTCAATCTTGAATGAATTGCACTTGCAGAAAAATTAGCACAGAGATAAATGATCTGCTTGGTCAGATACTCACACCCAGTGTATTCATATGACCCAAATGGTTGGAACTCCCAGGCCATTAAACATAAATCTTTGTTAGTGAGCTCCGGCTGCTCTGACTGAAGTTTGTTAGAGGTGTCATCCACTTGGGAGATACAATAAGTATCTATAATCCTCTGGAATGAATGGACTCACATGACATAGACACTTCTGATGCAGCTGGAACATCAATCTTAGGATCAGCAGAATCTGGCAACTCATCCACATCAATGATATCATCCTCAGGCCCAAGGTACAAGTCTGGATTGATGAGAAAACCTGGATGATCAGCTTGAGCCAGAGGTGATTGATCTGCAAGGGGTTAGTGAGCATGGATGGTGATCCTTGATCCTAATGAATGGATAAACTCACTGGGTATTGCAGCCAAGACATCTGGTGATCTGGATGACAGAGAATCATATTCTATGTCATCATCCAGCCCTAGGTATAGATCATCTAAGGGATACCCAGTAAATAGATAAGGCATGATAAAAATACAACACACCTAGTGATGCCTGGGACACAGTGGACTCATCCACATCCATTGAATTGTAGTCGGTCACTGGAGGGTCATTGAATCGAATGGCTGACTGTGGACTCATGTTGTGTGGGGAACTTACTGATTTGTTGACTGATAATTGAAAAAACTTCGAAGTTCAACACAAAACTGGCAATTGCTGGAAGTTGAACTGGGACCAAACAAAGACAAACAATCAACAATTTTATCAATTGTCCATCAAATGTGTTGTTTCTTTTGAAACTTCATCCTTGTGATAACTGATTTCAACCCTATTTCAAGATCTTTAAATCTCTCAACTCAATCATCATGTCCACTCCAGTTGACAACTCTTTGACTGGTCTCAAGGCATCCACTGCCCAGATCATGGCCATCATCAGCAGCACCCAACAGATTCCCCTGGGTAACAGCCACTTTTCTCTGACAACACAGGTCAGTTCACTTGTGGTATGTAGCTTGCTTTTTTTTTTTCTTTTTTTCTCTCTAACATCCAGGCAGGCTCAAGTGATCAAGGACTATGGGTCTGAACACCTGCCCAGCATCGTGCTTTCATGCTCCAAGGAGCTATTGCATGTCCAGGGCATGACTCCCCAGGTCTGGCCCAACTGGCACAACATTGGGTACAATGATCCCTGTCTCTTGATGCACGTCTGGTGCCCCAAGCTCCTTGCCTGGGAGGCCTCAGGTGACCATACCTTTGATCTCCCAGTTGCTGCTCCTCCCTCCACAGGTCCAATTCCAGTGGACCTTCCCTCCCCACCCATTTGCACCAGCAATGTCACCAGTCCCTCCACCAGCACTACCACCAAGTTCTGGGACAAGGGGAAAGGTAAGGCCATTGATGCTGACCTGGAGCCTGAGGTGGAAGGGAGCTGGAAGAGGAAGTCTCCCATGATTTCAGGACTCTCCTCCCAACCACCAAAGTCTGTGATGAAGACTTGCAAGCATGCAAAGTCCTCTTGCTGGGTGACATCCAAGCCCCTAGTGGACTTGGAAGATGAGGAAGACGTGGGTATTCAGGTATGTCATCTGGTTCGTCTTTGACTTGGCTCACATTTTCTTGTAGCCATTGTCAGGTGGAGTGCCAGATGTCATCCTTCCCTGGCTCTCCAATTCACCTAGATCACCCTGGGTTCCAACCACAAAGCCCTTTGGCCCAGGCACCCCCGGTCATTGATGGAGGTGATATTCTCATTCCTGGACCAGTGAGTACTTTAATTTATTTGACAAGCATCCATTCACTAACACAATCCACAGAACAACCCATGCCAGGTTTGCACCAAGCTAAACTGGGACTGTGCAACTCAGTTGGACAAGAGGACCAGGAATCTGTGTATGTTGTGTGTCCACTGCAAAACAAAGAAGGTCAAGTGCATCCCAGCGACTATGGGTACCCCACCAAAACACGTTTGTGGGTCCTCTACCACCTGGAACACAAGGTCCAGGACGCCCTCCAAGGCTCCCTCCAAAGCTCCCCCCACCTCCCAATCCAAGGCCTGGACTCACAGTCAGTCTCATGGCAAGTCCAGAACTCTGGGTGTCGCAGCTGTGACAACCCCCAAGACCCAGATGTGTGGTCACAGCAAGACCATCACTACCATCAAGGCACCTGCACCTACACCAGCTCATAAGTCACCCAAGTTTTGTTTCATCACCATCTGACCATAATTTTCCCTTGTAGCACCTCCATCTTCAAGTTTGGCAGTCCCTGCTCCAGCACCCAGTCTGGCAGTCCCTGCTGCAGCACTTGACCTGCCCATGCTGGATCTCCATGCCATGGCAATTGTGATTTGGGATGGTGCAGCTTGCATCGCCATTCTCAAGGCTCATGTGGCAGAGCAGGATGGTAAGATTGATACCCTGCAATGCCTCCATGAAGGCCTTAGGCATGAAATCATCGACCAGCACCCCACATTCCCACTTCCTGAACCTCCAGCCAATGCAACATCCTTGTTGCTTGATCAATCCATCCCCCTGTCCATGTCACCATCTGCATCTGCACTCCCCCCTCCCATTGATCTCTTGATTGGAGAGATGACACCCGCAACCCCAAAATTTGAGGATGCCTCTGCCATTGAGGGCCTCCTGTTTGAGTGCAACCAGGTTGTTCAACCAGAGCTTCCAGATACATCCAGCAAAATTGTGGACCCAGGTGATCCAGGCAACCTGGTCCCAGAATATGATTCTTCCAATGACATGGATGTTGAGGTGAATGTTGAAGTGTCTTCTGAGGAGGTTGACATGGCTACATAATTGCATAGTGTTAAGAACCATGTTGCTCAAGGGGGAGAGAGACTGACTCAGAGGGGCTTGGCCTCAGCTCGTACGCTGTGCCCCTTACCTGAGTATGTGCCCTTCATTTCATATGAGGTCTGATGATGGTCCGACAAAGTCTGGAGGACTTCCGGAGGCTGGCTATTCTGCTGGAGAGCGCTAGAGGACTTCCAGAGGAGCATGGGAAACGTCTGGAGGAGTGTGGGAGAGTTCTGGGGGAACACAGGAAGTGCTCTGGAGAGTTCCCACTGCAAGGTAATACTTCTACAGGAAACAGGATGGAAGGATAGGAGGTCCGAAGGTCCAGAGGACAGGAGGACAGGAGGACAGGATGATGGAGGACAGAAAGACAGGATGTCCAAAGGTACGGAGGGCGGAACGTCCAAAGGTACAGAGGGCAGAACGTCCAAAGGTACGGAGGGCAGAACGTCCAAAGGTACGGAGGGCAGAACGTCCAAAGGTATGGAGGGCGGAACATCCAAAGGTACGGAGGGCAGAACGTCCAAAGGTACGGAGGGCAGAACGTCCAAAGGTACGGAGGGCAGAACGTCCAAAGGTATGGAGGGCGGAACATCCAAAGGACAGGATGCCCGGAGGTACAAGGGACAGGAGGTCCGGAGGTCCAGAAGGAATAGGGGCTACATCGGATGAAGTCCAATGTAGAAGCAAACAGAGGTAGACTACCCTAAGGTAGAGTCGGAGAGACAGGGATTGGACCTAAGTCTGGAAAGAGGGAAAGTGCCAGAAAGGCGGAGCTCCGGCCTAGGGAATCAATCCCTAGGCCTGATGAGTAGGACAGACTTAGGTGGACCAAAGTCCAAGAGAGGATTGGGCAAGTCTAAGTTGATATTCAAACTAAGGAACTACAGGAGTATCTACAGGGGTTATATACTGAACAGTATCTGAGGGGATCAGTAAGCAAAGGAGCAAGGCTATGTATGAGCATGTGGAAACACATTAGTAAGTAAGACAGAACATAAGTAAATGAACTTGGAGATGAAGACTCATACAAGGATCAATAAGCAAGACGGAAGAAGAGGTAACTGAAAGCCAGAAAGCAGAGAATGCCTAAATGGGGATAGGCGCAGGATATCGGACAGAGGGTGGGAATAGGTCCGGAGATCTGGGGATCCAGAAGACAAGGTGGATACGGGACCAGGATATGAGAAGGTGGATAGAGTCTGGAATCCGAGATGAGGTGAAGTCCGAATGTCTTGCTGGATGGAGTGTACATAGGGTGGATGGGACAGGGGGTTATGGTTCAGGCTAGCAGTGGAGATCCGATGGTCCAGAGCTCAGGGGTAAATCTGGAGCATAGTCAATCCTGCTGAGGTGTGGAGCACACAGCAGAAGGGGATCTGGGAATGAGTTGGATATGAAGTGTGGTCCGGACGTAGGCTTGGAAGGCGTGGGAATATGATGGAACATGGGTCCAGATTGTGGGATATGACACATAGTGATAGACATATGTACAAGTTTTTCAATGAATGTTACCTCTGCCAGTCCATTTAGTCAATCACTGAGTCTCAAGTACTGAGTAGTGAAACCCAAAAGTTAGAAACAAACATTGAAACTCAAAACCCAACAGTCATAACAATGTATGAGTTTTGAGGTTTGAGTGTTGATTTGTAAACTCAACACTCAAAACTCAAAACTGATACATTTTGACGAGTTTCAAGTTTTGGATTTTGGGGTTCAATATAAGGGGTTTGATGTTTGGGTTTCAGGACTCAGTGATTCAAGACTCAAAACTTGAAACTCATACATTGTTACGACTGTTGGGTTTCGAGTCCCAAGTCCTGAACATCAAAACCTGACACCCAAAACTTGAAGGTTGTACCAATATCTGAATTTCGAGTTTTGAGTTTTGAGGTTCAAGACTTGAATCACCAAGTCCCAAAACCCAAGTCCTGAACATCAAAACCTGACACCTGAAATTTGAAAGTCATACTGATATCTGAATTTCAAGTTTTGAGTTTCAAGACTCAAATCACCGAGTCCCAAAACCTGAACATCAAAACCCAACACCTGAAACTCAAAGGTTGTACCAATATCTGAATTTTGAGTTTTGAGTTTTGAGTTTTGAGACTCAAATCACCGAGTCCCAAAACCCAAAGCCCAACACCTGAAACTTGAAAGTTGTAAAAATGTATGAGTTTTGAGTTTTGAGTTTTGAGTTTGAAAATCAATACTTGAAACTCATACATTTTTACAACTTTCGAGTTTCAGGTGTCAGGTTTCGGGACTTGGTAATTCAAGTCTCAAAATTTGACACTCAAAATTCAGATATTGGTACAACTTTCAAGTTTTGGGTGTCAGGTTTCGGAACTTGGTGATTCAAGTCTTGAAACTCAAAACTCAAAACTCAAAATTCAGATATTGGTACAACCTTCGAGTTTTGGGTGTTGGGTTTCAATGTTTGGGTTTTGGGTTTTGGGACTCAGTGATTCAAGTCTTGAAACTCGAAACTCGAAATTCAGATATCAGTATGACTTTTGAGTTTCAAGTGTTGGGTTTTGATGTTCGGGACTCAGGACTCGGTGATTCAAGTCTTGAAACTCAAAACTTGAAACTCAAAATTCAGATATTGGTACAACTTTCAAGTATCAAATCACCAAGTCCTGAGTCCAGCTACCAACACAACTTCAGGTGTTGGCATTTGGTATGCGGGACTCAGTGATTCAAGACAGGAAACTTGACAGTCATACAAATGTTTGAGTTTTGAGTTTTGAGTTTTGAGTTTTGATGTTGGTGTTTTGAAGTTTTGGGTTTTGGGTTTTAATGGTCGGGGTTCGATGTTTGGGTTTTGGGACTCAGTACTCACTGTGTTGACTTTGATCAATGTTGACAGGATCTGAGTCTGAATGTCATTGATGACTTGGATCAAAACTAGTGCAACAGCATTGCTCATATGTCCATATAGTATACCAATACCTTGGCCCATATGTCTAAATGATATGTATTTGGGCATACCCATTTATCTAATATACCCTACGTCGGCCCACTGTTAAGGTCATATGCTCAAGGGGGTCAGATCACAAGGGCTTGGCCTCAGCTTGTATGCTGTGCCCCTTTCCTGAGTATGTGCCCTTAATTTCTGGGGGCTAGAACAGTCATCCAGAGTTTCCAGGATTTGACTAGGGCAGACAACAGACATCCAGATCTGAAACGTGAGATAAATCCAACAGATGTCCGGATGTTACTTGGGCAAGCAGATAAGACTAATCTGGATGAAGTCCAGACTAGAAACTAACAGAGGATAGACTACCTTAAGGTAGAGTTGGAAATGTAGTCTAGGATGCAATCCTAAGACTCAGAATATGACAAGAGACTTGTCTCAAGTCCAGAGGACACAGGAATGAGCAGGAACTAAGATGATATTCAAACTGGAGTATTTCCAAGAGTTACAGGAGGTTTATATACTGTAGGTATCATATAGGAATCAGTCAGCAAACATAAAGGCTATGTACAAAGCATATGCAAATTCTATTAGTAAGTAGGATGGATCACAAATAATGAACACTGGAAATGGAATGTATGTAATGGATCAATAATCAGAAGGGAAACATGGTTAACCGGAGTCTGGAGACAGGGGAAGTCTAAATGGGGTTGGGCGCTGATATAGGGTTTGGATTCTGGAAGGAAGATAAAGATAGATCAGATCATTTGAGACCTGGATCTCGGATCTGGATATCCAGAGAAGTGGATTTAGAGTTGAGAGTCCGGACTGGCATATGACACCCACCCGTATATATAATACATATTTCCCACCCCATCAGCCCACCCATTTATATGACATCCCCCTCCATCAGCCCACCTGTATATATAATACATATTTCCCCACCCCATCGGCCCACCTGTCTATCTAATATAACCCCCACCTTGGCCCACCCATCTATATAATAATATCTACCATACATCTCTCTTCAGCCCAGCTGTCTATAATATATGTCTACCCTACTCTACATATTGCCCAGATGGGCCCACCCATCTCCATTGGTAATAATATTTCTTCCAGCCCATCCACCATCATTGAGGATATTTATAACATCAGCATAGATGGGCCCACCCATCAACATTGAGGATATACATAACATTGGCCCATAGTCCACTGGCCCATATAATACAGAGTTTGTCACTGAAGGGGCTCTGAATATTTGTCATAGGTGTATGTACATGATTTCTTGATGGGGGAGATAGTGTGGGCTGTGGTATGCTGAAGGTCAGTCTGTGAGTTCATTGGTGTTGGTGAGATGAGTTTTGACAATGATGTTTCAGCAAGTTGTTTGATAATGGTCTTGAGATCCTCCTGAGTACTAGATGATGAGTTTATTGAATGTTCTTCTTCATTTCCATTGTTACTAAGCTGTGTTGACATCTTTTGAATGGCATCAGTGAGAACTCTCATAGGCATGGATGGTGTGATTGGAAGATATGATTTAGTTGAGGTTTCCTTACTTGGAGCCAGCATGTTGCTAGGGACAACATCACGATCAAATGGCCAGACACCAGTCTTGCAGAAAGCCATGCGAACAAGGTCTGGTGTGAGTGCACGGAGGTGAGTGCAGCCATAAATGGTGATAAAATTGGCCTTTGTGATGCCTTCACCTTTCTCTCTTTCCCATTTGTCCTGCTCCTCACTCCAGCACTGTTTTAGGACTGCAAAAACAATGACATCTAGGCCTTGATATACATGAGTTATGTGAGCTGGATAGGACAGGATGTCTGGAAGTATGGAGGACAGGAAGATGAAGACTTGTACAAGGATCAATCAGCAAGATGGAAACAGAGATAACCAAGAACCAGAAAGGCAGAGATGCCTAAATGGGGATAGGTGCAGGATCTCAGATAGAGGGTGGGAATGGTCTGGAGATAGTACAGTTAATATCCGGAAGTCTGGAGATCTGGGGATCCAGAAGGCAGGGCAGAAACAGGACTGAGATATGTGAGGTGGTGGATGTAGTCCAGTATCCAAGAGGAGGTAAAGTCTGGATATCTTGCTGGACAGAAAGTGCATAGGGTGGACAGGATAGGGGATCCAGGAATGAGTCAGATATGGGGTCTGGAAATAGGTCTGAAAAGCGTGGGAATATGATGGGATCTATGTCTGGCATATGGGATATGACACATCAGCACAGACCGTAACAATGATGGTGATGTTCTCTCGATTCCCTGTACATTGCTGGTATTGAGGCCCAGGCCATCTGCCTCCAATAACACATTCATGCTCACCAGAATCTGGTGAAATACCAATTTCATCAGCTGCATAAATACAGTCTTCATTGATGTCATACTTCTCAAAGACATCTTTGAGAAGATCAAACCAAGCTTTATTGGTGTGTGGGTTGACAGCTCATCCACATTTTGAGTCAAGTGAGCGAGACCATGAAGTCTTGAGACTGTTGGCATGCTTCTCAACAAAGTGATTGGTCCATTTAACTCCAACTCCTGGAAATGTATGTCCCAGTCGTGCATGACATATTTCATTGACATGTTCATGAAGCTGCTTGTGGCTGAGTGGAAAACCATGGTCACCAACTTCTTGAATATAGGCAATGACTTGTTTCATCTCCTCCTCAGTGACCCATGCCTTGGCTGCATTTGTCTCACTCAATATCTTTCCACCAGCTGCGAGACAGATGAGAGTTGAATAAGATAGCTTGATTAACTTTCCTGTTACTTCAAAGTTCATCTTTTCAAAGTCATGGCAGATTGTCCTTGCCCCACAATGTTGAATTCCTAGAGCTTTTTTGAGCTTGGCACAATATGCTTCCACAGCACATGACATGAGGTAGTCACAAGCCTCACAGGCTTCCTGCCTCTTTCTTGTTGCTGATTTGGGCCATCCAGGCATTGGTGTGAGTTCAAGGTGTGAGGTGAAGGTTTAGATATGTTGTTTGAGCCAAGACAGAGCATTCAGTAGTAATTTACTGGACTGGTGGACCCTGGCCTAGTACAAATTCTGACTCAGACCACATACCTCTCATGATCTGCTTGCTACTGTTGCAAAAATTCACCTATTCCTATGAATTCAAATGGAATGGACACCTGAGATGTTCTCCATCACATTCTATTTGTTTTTGAAGGCTTTGGGCTCCATTGGGTTGTACATGGCGAAGCAGAAATTTCAATTGGGCCAAATTTGAGCTTGTCACATATGGTAATCACACAATTTTGTCATCTTTTCTCAATCAATTCCAGTCATGTTTTTTGAGAGTCCAAGAAACATGTATTTAGCAGGGAATCAAGATGTGTTGAATGTGTAAAAGTATGTAGTTGTGATGTGATATAGAAAATGATTCATAGAGCCATCCTGTGTCATTGACCTAGTGCTGCTGTGGTCCAGTTCAGTCTGGTTCAGAGGGTCTTCAACAAGAACCAAGAACTGGACCAATGGTCTGGTTTGGTGAAATTGTTGAACCCAGAACCAGACCATTGAGAACCATTCTCAAAGGTCCGATTCAGTTTTTTTTGTGGTCCAAACCTAAACCAAACCGTAAATTTTTCTATAGGGACTACAAAAAAAATTGATGAAATACTAGTCTACACATTGAGTAACTAGTCTAATAAGATTTGTGCATACCCCTCTGCCTCTGTAGCTGCTGAAAGATGTCATTACAGTAAGCAGCCTTCAATAACTGTAGTGCAGAGAAGGTGGATGATGCAAGTGCATTGCAGCACAAGGTTGATGTGATTCCCCTGCTAGAGAAAGCATGTTCAGAGGGAACCACACTACCTTGAATCTAATTGCAGGCAATATGAGCAAGTGTTGGATACTGTAGCAAGTGTAGCTAATGAATAATGTCAGTTGAGAATGTATGAATAAAAAAACAACTTACCCCCCACCACACCACAACATCATCTGTCTCTTCTAATGGCAAACTAAGATATGAGGATGCACCTCATCTTCTGTCATGACAAGCTCCATTATGTACTCCAGTAACCCTTCCTTTGTGAATACAGCAGGTTTTGAAACAAGATTGTGATTGAGAGTTTGTTGTGTTGCAGTGAGGTCTTTGCCAGGTGGGATTGTGCAAGAATGCATTGTGATGCCCACAGCATTGCAATGCACCTTGTACACTTGAAAATGGGTCCATCTGTGGCAAGCAATGTGTGTTCATAGCGTTGAGGTGCCTCCATGAAATGTATGCTTGTGTGCTGGTTCACCAGCATCCCTTGTCCAACATCAAAATTGAATTTAAATTAAAACCAAATGAAAAACTTACTTGCACAGCATACAGATCCACCCCTCGGGGATACAAGTGAATATAGTCCTAATATCTGCTGTACATTCATTTTTTGAAAGCTAAATATACATGTGTTAGTGAAGGAAGACAATCAACATGAAAGATACATACCGTCTGAGTGGCAACTCCATTCTCAGACTTTGCGTCATCAGTGTCATCTAAGTCTTCAACATCAGGTTGAGGGACCAGCTCATCAGTGGATGATTCTTCTGGATGGATGTCCTTGTCTTCATCTTCATCTTCAGAGTCAAGAGGAGATAAAAATCACATAGCAACTTTCTTGGGTGCCAGATGGTCTATAGCACTTGATAATGTGTGCTTCCTCATTCCTGAAAATGAAGACAGCCCACAGGCATTGTCAGCATCACAAATACGAGCTGAGGGCTTTGAGGGATGGCCAGACCACCAAGAACTGGCTGCGACTGTTGCTGGGGTATGTCCAGCTTTGAGTAGAATGGAGTAGGCATCTCTTGTAGATGCAGTTAATGTCAATGGCTGGGTGGAAGGTGGGACTTGTGGAAGCAGTACATCATCATCAGGATCATTAAAGAAAGTGATATCAGAAGCATCCTTAAGGGAGCCATCAGTGTTAAGCACACAGGTGTCTTGAGACATTGTCAGAGAGATAACTCACAGTTTTGTCATCAGTACCTCCTTTTGTACATGGAGCAGGGAGCCAAGCAGGGAGCCAAGCAGGGAGCCAACACCAACACATCCCAGAACAAAGACTTGAGAGCCGGTGGAGGATCATGACTGTCTAGGAAGTGTGCAGACTGGAATAAACATATATCTGTAACATAGTCAAACATATGTCAGAAGGCAAGAATATTGATGATTTGATTAGTTAGTGCTTACCTTCAAAAATGCTCAAGATTGCCTGATTAACCTAGAGTGCAAATCCTGAAGACAACAGTCTGACATTGAGGCCAATGTTGTTGAAGTTGAAGTCGAAGTTGACAAGGGTTCGGAACGGTTCGGGAAGACCGAACCAAAATAGAACGGTCCGGGAATATGTATAACCGAGAACTGTTTTCCGGTCCGGTTCTGGCCAGGATGAGAACCATGGACCGAACCACAGAGAACCGGACCAAAAGTCCGGTTCGAACCGTGGTTCTGGACCGGACCACGGCAGCACTACATTGACCCATCCTTGACTGTATGATGACGCAGGATCTAGAACCTGACATACAATGATTAATATAGACTGATCCGAGAAAAAGGGTCTAGACCAGTGTAACGCCTCCGGGATTATCAATAACCGTCCTAGTCCCTGATTCTATGTCTGCGTGCCAAATAGTTACCTCGTCAAGTGTACATCTGTTAATATATTACAGTGAAGTTTCAATTTTCTAACAACCACCTAGCAGTGCAATTTGAAAGTCTTACGTTCCACTCCCACAGTGAATTCGAACAGATCTGGGAAGAAGTTTGCGCAGAGAACCGGTGACAGGTTGACATATGGTGCACACTGTAGGTTGACAATATATGTTGAAACGTTGATCTTACTAAACCCCACACTTGTGGAGTCAGTCATTAGCTAGGGCGGGTGTTCCGGATTCCTACGTCATCACCTGCCGATCGGATACTCAACAGTATACCTTGTACAGCATTCCCGCAGCCTACAATATCCCACTTTCTACTTTGCCTGCTCCATGACCTTCCCTTTGATTTGTATAAAAGGGACTCGGAGGATGGTGAGGTACACCACCTCCTTCACCTAGTACCTTTCGTTTCTTCCACTGGTCCTCCTACGGTTGATCATATAGTTCACTTTTGTATTCTTCAAGTTATTCAAATGTGGAATGCATTGACTTCTTTCAATTATTCAAGGAAACGTGGCGCAACTTCGAAGAGTCACGCACTGTCACTCTCAATACGGGAGTGGGACACAGTCACCTGGATGCAAGTCGGACATCCCCCTGCGGGAACATTCATGACTCTTGCATCTTCTGGCAGTCATAATTGCCTCTGGCGGTTCTCAGATCGGCAAACCATTGCAATCTTCCGGCGCTCAGCCCTGTGGACGTCAAATGTCGCTATCTACATAGATGGCAAGCACATTCTGAGTGGAAGTCAGGATGAGATGATATCAGATTGGGCAGTGCCCAAGGATGTTTTGCCGGAGAAACCAACATCAGCGGCACGTTTCCGTTGATTTCCTGCCCCTTTGTCATCTCATTGCTGCCAAGGTTCAAGTTTCTATTTCAAAGGTATCTTTCCGTGCTTGACTCTCATAACACAAATTGAACTTGCTTCATGCCAGATTCTCGAACTCAACACAAAGCCTGTCACCATTCAGCCCTCCCTAACTCTGAATTCTGCAAGCAGTACCATATTTGCAAACCGCAGCAAGGCCAAATTAGAGCAAACGCTATGGGAGGATGCGCTTCTCGATGCGCAAAAGGTACAATAACATCCATTCAGGCAGTGTTCTAGCTAATGCTTACATAGGTAATCGAACTTGAGCCTTCGTCTCATGTTGGATATCAGTTGAAGCACATGGCGCTTCATGGCGCACAACGGTATGTTGAAGCAATCGAGGCCTTTCAGATGATGCTCGCGAAACTGGCCAGTACTCACAGTATGCAAATACGAAGTAAGTTCCACGTAACACACATACTCAGATACTCAACTCTCTCTTCAGAGCTGCGCGACAAGTCTGTCAGTCCCTCTGAAGCAGAAGGTGTCATTCGAAAGGTCATAAATGTCCAGCTTGACTCCGCACCACTTCGCCTGCTCAACACCAACACCGGGCTCTTGTGTGACCGAGAAGCGCAGATAAGCACCTTCAAGACGACTACAGAGTACAAACAGCTTCTGTTATCGATTATGAAGCATGCAGACCTCCCAATGGAGCGCATCGCAGACCTGGTGGCGATGTATTTCCGTTACGTCATGTTATCCCATCGATGGGGTGAGAATGAGCCGCTGCTGCACGACATCCAAGACAAGATCGTATACAAGTTGAATGCAGCCGGTGTCATGAAGTTACAGTCATTTTGCAAAGTAGCTCGTCAAGCGGGGTTTCACTGGGCCTGGGTTGACACATGTTGCATCGACCAGAATAACCATGTCGAGCTCCAAAAGTCACTCAACTCCGCGTTTGCCTGGTATCATCGTTCAGCACTCACAGTCGTATACCTCTCGGATGTTCCGTCTGCATCCAAATCTGGCGCACTAGCTAAGAGTGAATGGAACACCCGCGGATGGACCGTCCCGGAATTCCTCGCTTCTAAAACCATTCGCTTCTACCAACAGGATTGGACGCTATATCTCGACAACCACTCCCTCAACCACAAGGAATCTATGGAGATCATGCATGAGTTGGAGGATGCGACGGGCATAGATGCACGCGCTCTTGTTGCCTTCCAACCGGGGATGAGAGATGCCCGAGAGAAACTGCAATGGGCGTCTTCGCGTGTCACCACTGTACCAGAAGACATTGCATACTCATTGTTTGGTATATTCGGCATCCAACTACCTATCCTTTATGGCGAAAATGCGCAAAATGCGCTCGGGCGGCTTCTGCAGGAGATCGTGGCTCGGTCAGGGGACATCACCGCCCTGGACTGGGTCGGACAACCATCCGAGTTCAATAGCTGTCTTCCAGCCGACATTACCTCCTACGCAGCTCCACCATGCGCCCCGCCATACTTATCTGAAGATGGGATCCAGACGGCAGTCTCTTCACTGCAACACACTGTGGCCATGGATCAAGCTTCGAAATTTTACGACCAGCTCGCAAATTTGAGCTATCCACGCTTTACGAATTGCAGGCTCCGTCTGCCTTGCATCATATTTCCTGTCACTGAAGTCAGGCGGAGGGCTGGTACAACCCAAGAGACATTGTTCACATACGGAGTCAAGGCAGACGGGCTCGATGACCTACTGATCACCACTGACGAGAAGCTGGTACAATTCTCACGGCTCAGACCAGCTCGACAGACGTTCTTACTTGTCCGTCCTTGGGATCGTCGCCTCCTTGAGCTACCTGACTTCGTAGATGATGCAGAAAGCTTGGGAGGTTGGTCGGAGCCCGAGTCTCTTGACGGCTCGCCTGGAGAAGAGGAGTTGGCTGATTTGGAGTCTTACTCACAGGCATTGCGATTGATCGCTCGCCTAGGACAGCCGTTTGGCGCATTTTTGCTTGCCCAACAGCGCACCGGAGAATACAAGAGGATCGCATCGGATCACGATATCATTGCACAAGTCAAAGATGTGACATCTGTGCACAACATGATGGACATCAGGACGCTAGAAATATTATAATTATGTATGTCTTTTTTTGAACATCAGATATCTCTGGGTGGTTTTGGTTTCTGACTTGATGATGATACGTCTTAGCACCTTATATCCCCACACAGATAACACCATGTCATTCCATCTGACAGTATTGATACCCCTTCATCCTCCTCTATACCCATCTGCACAGTTTTCTCGTGTCCAGGCTCTAAAACAACTGATAAACAGCGACACCGACTGCTGGCGCTATCCGATCTTTTGGTTAACCCGATTCAAGCATACATATACATGAACATCCTCCCCGACCTCCACATTCGTGGAGGAGAGCGAACCAGACCATACTATCCCGAACCATGAATCAGATCATAGCACGATCCTTCAACCAGACGTAGCCCTCGAACCTGACCCGCGTCAGCCATTGTCATAGACTTCGCTAGCTCTGCCTGAGGCAGCAAGTTCTGATACCTTGCATGGAATATTCGTGTGTTGCCTTTCTATCTAACAGAATTTTTCGTGCATGGCTTTTCTATCTGGTTTTGCGGTGAGCTGTGGTACACTGCTTCATCATCTTCATTCGTCGTGTTTTGACTAGATTTGATCTTGGGTTTGAAAGTAGTTCTTCCCCCTTGTCTCAGTCTTTGCGCGAGCAATCAACAGTTGACCTACGTACTTATCGAGACAATCGTTCATATGGTACTATACCTTATATATTACTTGAATGCCAACAGCTGTCAACTTTCAAAGGCCCTGTTTGAAAAACAGGTGTGATGAACGGTCGAGTAGTTGTTGTCCCAAAAGCAGAGTCAGGGTTTGGGGCGCGTAGTCAATATAGCACTGCAATGCCGGGTGCCAATACACATGTTCCAATCTTAAAAGTGCTCGCACCGAGTGGAGTCATTTGGTTTAAACCTGGGAGATACCGTACTATGCAAGTTAAACGACAGTTACGATATTGCCGAAGTCCTTGAAGTAGCGGGTTCAAGGGCCATTCAGAATTTCGGAGTGCCAGCTTTATCCAAGAGACGTCGCTTTACTAGAACAACTCTGGCATTTCAATACAACAGTACAAGTCACATCAAACGGCTGATATATTTATGTTTACATACACAGCAAGGCAAGTGCGCTTGCGCGTGATATTTAGTTCTTGCAGTCGCAGTTACCAGCCTGGCAGTTGCAGCTGTTGACAGACAGTCAGAAACAATTCATTTAAATGTCGAAAGGCAAAACTCACTCGGAGGTGCAGTTGCATTGCTGGGTGTTGTTGTTGAACATGATGGTGGTGGTGGTGAGTGCGGTTAAGCTACAAGACGGAGTCAGTCGCGTTATGGTCAGGGGGCTGAGAACTAAGTCAGACAACTTGCCTGGTATGTGAGGCAGTTGATAATAGAGCGGATTGCTGGAGGAAAAGTCAGTCAAAGAGGGGCCATTTTATATTGCTACTAGCCATTAGCGCCGTGAGTCGGAGTAACTAAAATGGACAGATGATAAGCGGAAAATCAAACGTGCATCTGTCTTCATTAATCCCAGGATTGTCAATACTGAGCATGATATGATACAGCCCCAGGGTGCATCAAGGGATGTAACTAAACAGGGTCGGCTTCTGCTCCAAGTCCGACGAGATAAAGACCTACGAGAGCTGCGGGACATGTATGCCACTCTCCAGGGTTGTCGATTGGATGTATAATGAGTATTGAATGGGTAATCATGATTTCATCGGATAAATGACTGACATGCGGCTTGCTATTTGTTCACGCAGTGGTGGCCATAGCGCAATGGCAATATTTCATGTGAAGATGGGAGTCGGGGACTTGCCGTGTGAGTGGCGTAGTACCCATCATGTAATGTGGTAATTGACAACAACAACAGTATTTTGATGTCCTTTCATCTCCTCTCTGACTCCTATAGCAGATAGCTACATCTTCCTCGATGGCCTCACATTCTCAGAAAACTCGTTGTCCATCCCTCTGGAGTCTGAACTGCCAAATTTTAAACTGTTTGCACGAATGTGAGCACATCACACCCTGTTCATATCCACAGGGACATCCGCATTCATCCACCACACTATCAGATATCTCGGATCTAGTTTGAAAACTCATACTCCGCTTATCTTCTGATTGCCCTCATACTTCTGATTTGGACTCTCTGCGATGTACAAATGGTCCCTCAATGACCGAAAAAAACTCATATTCGGAGAGTTCCATTCATCGCCCACTCCACACCCTGACAACGTCCTCAGTATCTCCTCACCAACAAGCAATTCATCGGAGTACCCGCTGCAAACACAATAGCTAAAGTCAAAGGAGAGAGTTCAGAACTGGCGAGACGAACAATGGAACTGATGCCGCAGCATGTTTACCAAATTCGAAAGCACGAGGATGAGGAAAGGCCCGCAAGGACAGAGGAGTTGTTGTCAAAGTCCCCGTGCTGCGAGCAAAGAGACCAAACCATGCAGCGGATGTAGACATCTTTGGACCCGTATGCAACGCGAAAGGCAAAGCACACGCGATGTTCGAAAGGATTGGCGATAATGAGCAGGTGAATAGATGTATTTGTGCTCCTTTCCCTTGCACGGTGTCGCGCTCGGGGTCAATTCCACAGATCATCGAAAAATATACACTGTCGGGCATTTTCAGGAAGTCGGTGTATCGATGCCGCATACCTGGAGTTGCGTGACATGGTGTTTGCTCTCGTGCGTGATGACTCCATGGCTGCAAACTTCGTTTCAGAACCACAGAAAACACACATTCAGCTTTATGTATCAACGCCTACTTGTGATTTGAGAAGGAAGCCGATCTTTGCAGTTGGTGTACCCCCGCTCGGACCACTCCCGATCACGCAGCACTCGCACAGTGAGGTAGATGACAACCAAGTTAATAATAAATGATCAGCGTAATAAGGGATATATGCAATAGGGCATCCAGAGCCGCAGCGCGATCATTCATAAGCATCCATCTAACCCACGCCATGCAAGAATCAATCTCAAGCGCCACCCCTCACACCAGCAGCAGGGAAGACGCTCCCCACAATCTCCTTAAACGCCCGATCATCCTCATACCTTTCCCTCGTCTCCTTAACAATCACCAGCAATACAGGCCTCTCCCTCCTGTGAATTTTTATATCATCCGCATCGCTATCGAAAGCTGAGGATGTGCTGAAACAGTTGAGCGCTCGGAGCACCAGGCTCGTGGAGCGCGAAAGGGGGGTGGATCGGGGTGACACAGACGACGAAGATGGAAAAGGAGAGTAGGCGTTTGTGGGAGACGGTGAGCACGAGAACATGCATGTAAACACCATCCGCGTGCGAGATAGCATACGAGTAGGACCACGATGGGGATTGGGATTAGGGTGGATGATGGTACGTGTGACAACAATGTCGTCGTGATCGTATATGTCGATAGGTGTAAGGGAAGTGGCGCGCGCTTCCGTAGAAGTAAAGGATGGGAGTGGGCACGATCCCTCCGAATCAGAACCTCCCGCCTCAAAAGGATCGACTACAACCTTGTGGTCTGGCCACATATCATCCACGCTCGCTCGCTCGGTCCTGACGCAAAGACCTTGCCTCATCATCAGTTTTGAAGTGCTAGTGTTGAGAAGCGAGACGAGTCTCTGAACAATGGAACAGATGTGAACGATCATGTTAAGAAGATGAACCAAAGGAAATACTGACTGTGCGAGTGCGCCGTAGCGGGTCGAAACGTTGTGCATCCAGGGGGTTGTGACGTGCGGGACCTATTTCCGTTTCCATGTCTATACAGTAAGAGGATACAGGTCCTGGAGCGATCCGATGCAAGCTAGAATTTTAGAGTGCGAATGAGGGGAGTGGTTGCTGACCTTCTCATCATAGCGAAACAGGTATTTAAGTAAACACCCAGTGTACAAGCAACTGTGGACGATAAATTGTGGAAGCAAAGCGCACGCCACTCACCATACCACTGACGCTTTTGTTTGTTTGCTTGGACAATTGCTCATTTGTGTGCTGTGGAGTTCGCCCACAGCCGTCGAGTATTAAATCCTGGGGTTTGAAAGCGTGATTTGCAAGACAACATGTCGTCAAACTGAGGGGAAGAGCTACTACGTGTTAAAACTTAGCATTGAAAGATATGACTCAACAGGTTTGTGCATGTTCTTTGTCGTATGGTCGTTGTGCTGAGGTGGTATGCGCAGATATATCACGCACAGTCCATGTACGAGCTTCGAAACGGCCCTCGGCCATCATATGCACAGCTCGACGGGACAGAACCTGAGTTTGAGGTACGGAGGGTGAGGAGGGTGGCGGTGCAGAGGGAGCAGGCGCGGTTGATTGTGGTAAGTGTCAGGGATTGTAACGTTGTGATGCTGTGCTTATTGCCATTGTGATATGATGAAGGTGGCACCTACTAGAAAGGCAACAGGTGACGATCATCATGGTCAGGCATGTCAAGATGATACTGGCACAAGAAGATGACTTGCTTACCTGAGGTAACCCGATAGCAAGGCGTCGATAACCAAAGATTTCAACGATGCCAGTTATCAGGGTTTCACACCCACTATTATAAAAAGTATTTGTAGCATTAGCGTTATGTAGTCAATGTATACTCTGTGATATAGCTTACACTCTCGTCCTTCGAAACATGCTCGTCCACCCCGCACGTCCAAGTCTGACACCAGTTTTCTAGAAATTCCCAGTTGTGGTTGGAGATTATCTCCAGCCTTTCGGATCCCTGCTGATACGTTTCTATCGCATATTGTAACCTCGGGTTTGCGGACATCTACATTGACCCTTCTTGACAAATATCACTACAAATGCATCATCAGAGTCCTCAGTGCGTAGCTTCAGCTCCAGCTCAGCGTCGGATGAGATATCTTCCAAGTTTGTTGATGCTAAAATTCGAATTGTCGGAGAATCTCTTTTCAGATGCCTCGTTCATACGCAGTGTCGAATATTGATATGAAGACTCTGAATCGTCACGCAGTTGTCGATCCAATTACCGAAGGGAGACCGTTGGTGAGGTGCAGAAAACATGTGAGAGTACCAACAAAGTATCAATAGAATGAATCATCGTGTCAGTTCCGAACAAAGTTGCTTTGTTTACATAAAGTTGTTTGCGGCTGCGTCCAACACGTTGGTAACTTGAAATGTATGAATATAACCGTTCACCGTCACCCTCGAACTAAGCTGCACAGTACTATCTAAATATCGATCAATGGTAGACAACAACGTTACAAGAAGTCCTAGTATCACCAAAATCCATGCCAGCATGGAGCAAACTGGAAAACAGACAAATTCGCGTAAGTTTCGCCAGACTTTACATAGCTAATTCATGCCAGGAAGCGCGTCCTTCAGATGCTCCTTCTTCAAGCATCGCGCAATCACACCACATGTCCTGCACTGCCGCTCCTTCGCCTCAAATGCATCTTCACCGTACCCACTGCCCGCCATATCGGGGTGTCTATCACCGTAGTATGGTTTACTACCGTCACCGTGAAGGTAACAGGGCGACGACAAGCAGTAGCTTTCGCCAAAATTCGATTTTAGACAGCGGCAAGTGCCTGGTGGGCGATTAAAGTACGGTACACCTAGGATTCACAGATTCAGCGGTCAAAAATGAGACATGGAAGCCATGAAACGTACCTTGCATATCTGGATGCGCACAATTCTTGCAAATGGTATAATCACAAGTCGTGCACCGCTTGAAGGCGTCTCCTACATCCTCCGCATCGTCCTCGTCGTCTTCATCTGGAGGAGTACCACGGAATCGCGCAAAACAGCCATCGCATTTTAGCGTAGGAATTGAGTTCTGCCGGCGCTCTTCCCAAGCCAATTGTTCCATCCTATCAATGCTGTCCATCATCGACCCCGGCCCACTCCATTTTTTCATCATTTTGTCCACCCTATGTAAGATGGCCGGCTTGGTGCAGACGCTGCGTTTGTGCACCTTCCAGTCAACTTTCTGGCACTCCACACTAGAGGAGAATTATTATGTGAGACTCCCAGTCTAACAAGCGCTAGCGCTTATGCCTGTCACGTACGAGCAGTAGCTGTCCCAACAATCACAAAGTCAGATCAAAAGTTTTTATCTCTTGTACCAGCTTGTACTCACATAGTTTTCTGACATTTTGAGCATCGCAGCGACTTTTCGCACTCGATCTTGCACACACTGCAACGACGCATGATGGCGAAGGAAGAAAGGATGGAGAACAGCAGGCTCAAGCCTCAAAGGACCGAGATAAGTTGTTCGGTAGCAGCAGCGCCGCGTGCTGATGCGGGTCTGAACCCTGCATTATTTTATGTCACGGATCACCAGGAAGAGGTGTGTCTCCTCCTTCATTAATATTGCGCATCACTGGGCGGTCGGCCATCTGACAAATCAGTGAAATCCTTTGAACTCCGATGTTTCTGTTCCACCTGTGAGTTCAGTACATCATATTTAATCCTTTCATACTGGCCATTGAAGTTATCAATAAAACACACCACAGAAGTTACCCGGATTCCTGCAAATCTCGTCTATCTCATCCTTGGTGACAAGTCACAACATCTAGATTGTTACTTTATTACGAGATGCGCTTAAGGGCATTGAACGCTGAGCTGTGACATACCCCTGATATTGCTGAAGAATTGGTGAGACAACCGGATCTTGCTCGTGTTTGGCTAAGTCTTGCAGTTGATACCGACTCGGATGTGGCAAGTAAATATGTGATATTTTTCAATACGGCTACCCTTACTCAAAAAAGTATAGACGTGATCTTTCATCCTTTCCTGATGCGAAGACTACTGTTTCATGTTGCACCAGGGAAGAAAAAAGTCTTAGGATTTACATCTACCTCCCAACGCATGTGATGACAATCTTCGAGCGTCTGCTACCTACCAATGGGTATATGTTTGCTTCATGAACCATCGAATACTGTTCACCGGAAAATGGACACAAGACGAGTGTTTTTCTGTCGTCCGAATGGATCTCCAGAGGATGCCGTTCTGACCGTTTTCAAACAAGTCTTCAAGTCTCCCAAAAGTGTCGAGATACATACTCTTCTACCTGAATTAATTGACATTGGTAAATTGAGGCTATTGACGAACCTTTCGGACAGACGTAGGGCGGCCATGGTGAGGGTAAACCTGGAGGGTATGCGTAAATTGCCAAAGAAGGGGTTGGATGCCTGCCTCAAGATATTGCAATTTGGTGTCCCTGAATAACTAGCTACTTGAATTTCAGCTCATGGAGGTCGCGATTGATTAAGTTATCATAACTGAAGGCGGTGTTAATTCGTGTGCTGCAGCTTGTCTGTAGCAAGGTGTCACGAGATGTTGTAAATTACTGATGGCGAGAAGTGGAAATAGATGAAAGGGCCAGGACAAGGGCAGTGCCAATGCGTGATTGGAATTAGAAGGTATCTATATGGATATGCGTCGTCTGATAATACAGCCCCCAGACTTCAAAATAAAAACCATATATGGCTACAATATTTCCAGAGTCCTAATGTCCATCATGGTATGAGCAGAAGACACGTCTTTGACTTGTGCAATGATATCATGATCCGATGCAATCCTCTTGTATTCTCCGCCCCGCTGCTGTGCTAGCAAAAATGCGCCGAACGGCTGTCCAAGGCGAACGATCAATCTCAATGCACGTGAGTAAGATTCTGAATCAGCCAACTCTGCTTCTCCAGGAGAATCGCTGATGGAGTCAGAGTCATCTAGCAGAGACTCGGGCTGAGGACGATCTCCCAAGCATTCTGCATCGTCCGCGATGTCAGGCAGCTCAAGGAGACGACGATCCCAAGGATGAACAAGTAAGAACGTCCGTCGAGTGGGCCTGGGTCGTGAAAATTGAATCAGATTCTCTTCGGTGGTGATCGATAAGTCATCAAGTCCGTCTGCCCTGACTCCATAAGTGAACAATGCCTCTTGGGCTGGACCAGACCTCCGTCTGACTTCTGTGACAGGAAATACGATGCATGGCAGACGGAGCCTGCAGCTCGCGAAGCGAGGAGCGCTCATATTGTCGAGCCGGTCATAAAATTTCGAAGCCTGATCCACGGCCGCAGTGTGTCGCAGCGAAGAGACCGCTGTCTGAATCTCGTCTTCAGACAAATATGGGAGGGAGCATGGAGGAGCAGCGTATGAGGATATGTGGGCTGGAAGACAACTATTGAACTCGGACGGTTGTCCAACCCAGTCAAGGGCGGTGATGTCCCCCGACCGAGCCACGATCTCTTGCAGGAGCCGCCCGAGCGCATTTTGCGCGTTTTCGCCATAAAGGATAGGTAGTGCAACGCCAAAGATGCCAAACAATGAATACGCGATGTCTTCCGGCACAGTGGTGACACGCGTAGACACCCATTGGAGTTTCTGTCGAGCATCTCTCATACCAGGTTGGAATGCGACGAGGACGCGCGCATCTATGCCTGTCGCATCCTCCAACTCATGCATGATCTCGACAGATTCCTTGTGGTTGGGGGAGCGGTCGTCGAGATATAGCATCCAATCTTGTTGGTAGAAGAGAATGACTCTAGAAGCAAGGAATTCGGGGACGGTCCACCCTCGGGTGTTCCAGGCACTCTTCGCTAGGGCGCCAGACTTGGCCGAAGGCGGAACATCCGACAGGTAAACGGTCGTGAGCGCTGAGTGGTGATACCAGACAAACATGGAGTTGAATGACTTTTGGAGCTCGACATTATTATTCTGGTCGATGCAACACGTGTCGACCCAGGCCCAGTGATACCCTGCGTGGCGAGCTGATTTGCAGAATGACTGCAATTTCACAAGACTGCCAGCTGCCTTTAACTTGTATACGACCTTATCCTGGATGTCGTGCAGCAGCGGCTCGTTCTCTCCCCATCTATGGGATAACATGACGTAACGGAAGTATGTCGCCACCACGTCTGCGATGCGCTCCATTGAAAGGTCTGCATGGTTCATAATCGACAAGAGAAGCTGTTTGTACTCTGCAGTCGTTTTGAAGACGCTTATCTGCGCTTCTCGATCACACAGGAGCCCAGAGCTGGTGTTGAGCAGACGAAGCGGGGCAGTGTAAAGTTGGATGTCGATGAACTTTCGAATGACGCCTTCTGCTCTAGATGGACCGACATACTTCTCGCGCAGCTCTGAGGAAAGAGCTGAGCATCTGAGCACGCGTCTTGCTTAGGGCTTACTTCGTATTTGCGTACCGTGAGCACTATCCAATTTCGCAAGCATGATTTGGAAAGCCTCGATAGCTTCACTGTAGCGGTGTACGCCATGAAGTGCTGTATGCTTCAACTGATATCCAACATGTGACGAAGGCTCGAGTTCGATGACCTGTGTATCGTGTTAGTGAGCATCGGCTAAAACAACTGTCTGAGTGGATATCATCGTACCCTTTGCGCATCTACAAGCGCATCCTCCCATAACGATTTTTCCAACTTGGCCTTGCTGCGGTTTGCAAATATGGTGCTGCTTACAGAATTCAGAATCGAAGAAGGCTGAATGGTGACAGTCTTTGTATTGATTGCGAGAATCTGTAGCACGAAGCACGCTCTAATTGTGTTATCAGAGTTAAGGATGGAAACATGCCTTTGGATCAGAAACAGCCTTGGCGGCAAAAGTATGCGAAATGAGATGACGAAGGGGCGGGAAATCAACGGGAACGTACTATTGATGCTGGTTTCTCTTGCAAAGCATCCTTGGGTGCTACCCACTCTGAGATAATCTTATCCTGACATCCACTCAGGATGCGGGTGTTATCTACAGAGAGGGTGACCACTGAGCGTTGGAAGGTGGTGAAGGTTCGTCGATCTGACAGCCGCTGGAGTCCAACTTGGCTGTCAAAAAATGTGGAAGCGATGGGTGGGCCCGCAAGGGAATGAGTGACTTGCTTCCAGGTGGAGGCGGACTCGGATGTGTTCCACTCCAGCAATGTGCCGCGATCGGGCGTCCACGTGGGTGACAATGTGCAACTCATGTAAAGAGAGGTCGCCGAGGAGGGCTGAATGGCGACAGACTTTGCATTGATTAGGAAGCCCTGTAGCACGAAGCACACTCAGATTATGTTATCAGAGTTAAGGATGGAAACATGCCTCTGAGTTAGAGGCTTGAGCCTTGGCAGCGAAATGACGCGAGATGGGATGACGAAGGAGCGGGAAGGTTTTTAGGGGTTGTCCGAACTGCTTCTGGGTAGATGCATTCCACTCCGGTATGGCGGGATCTTCCCTATCCCTGGCTGAAAGAAGGTGTGTGATATATAGCGAACCTAAGGAGAGCCTTGTCATCTGTGAAAGAAAAACAAAAGAAAAGGATGTTAGTGCTCTGAATGGGTGCGCAGGAGTACATAGTCGTTGCTGCTTTTTAAGTGGGACCCTCAACCGGTCAATGCTTCGATAGTGGTGTTCCTGTACTAGAGAGCATAGGTAGCTTGCCCGATGTGGTTGGGGATGCGGCTACCAAAGAGATCCCCACTAAGCGGGAACTTAATTAGACACCGATGTCGGAAATTTCCCACCTTCATTGCAATGACCGGCGATTGGGATAAGGATAGATATCTAAGTACCAAATGAGATAGATAGTAATCTAACAATTTCGAGACGGCAAAAATGCAAATTGTGAAATTAAATGCAAAGTCCAAACTTGCAAGCAAATGTTTGAAATTTGCAGTGTATTTGCTGCAATCAATTTGTTGCAAACAACACCTTGCAAATTACAAAGCTACGCCTAGATTAAGGGCCTGGACAGCTGCCATTTGTTTCTCAGTTTGTTTCTCAGTTAGTTTCATTTACCACAATATATACAAACAGCAGTGACATAGGGTTTAGTCACACATACTAAGGACTCAATGCCGCCTCCACTGGCAGCAAGAGAGCAAATTCACCGGTTCTATGTCCTCCGAATGGCAGCAGCAATGGTTATCCAGCTCATAATAGGTGCTATAATTGTTTACATGACCCCATTTCTCAATAAAGAGCCTTACCATACCTCGATCCTCTCTGGGCATGCATGGGTGCAAGAGCTTGTCAACGGACATCCCAACTGGATCAAAAATGAGCTTGGGATGAGAAAGGTCGTATTTCATGCACTTGTACAGGAACTTCAGGCTTGTGGACTTTGTGATTCAAAGTATATTTCACTTGATGAACAGATTGCTATATTTCTCTACACCTGTGTGACTGGGTTATCGAGCTGTCATGTTGCAGAACGCTTCCAGCACTCTCACACGACAATACAAAAGTATGTTCACCTTGCAAAGATATTTGTACTACCAGTAGCCTCACACAGGCCTTATCAGATATTTCAAGAAAGTCCTACTTGCCATATCTTCGGCTCCATTCTACAACAAATTTGTATCCCTTCCGCACGACAATGCACCCATACCAAAGGAAATATTGGAAAATTCTAAATTCTTCCTGTACTTTTCAGGTGCACTCGGGGCAATTGATGGTACCCACATTGCATGCTGCCCATCTGCAGCAGAACGGCAACTATCACGAAACCACAAAGGTGGTGTCAGCCAAAATTGTCTCACTTGCTGTTCCTTCGATCTCCAGTTCCAGTATGTCCTCAGTGGTTGGGATGGATCAACATCAGACTCGACACTCTACAATAATGCCTGGCTCACAGACCTATATATTCCAGAAGGGAGATATTATCTTGCAGATGCTGGGTTTGGGATATGCGACTCACTCCTTGTCCCATACTGAGGTGTTCGGTACCATCTGGCTGAATGGGGGCGAGCTGCAGTTCGGTGAGTGATATACGACTCACTGTAGTGTCTTCTCAACGCTGTGACAGGCCAAAAACGTCAAAAGAAATTTATAATCTCCGGCATGCTCAAGCTCGTAATGCTATTGAGAGAATATTCGGGGTGCTCAAGAGGCGGTTCATGATACTGGTACACCCACCAGAGTATAGTATGTCGATGCAAGCTCGCATCCCCCCAGCCCTATGTGCGATCCATAATTTTATTCGCATTCATGATCCAACAGAAATAGAAGAATTTGCCGATGAAGACATTGTTGACTGCGATCCAGGCGAGTCTAGAGGCGACCTTGCAGAGGGACCAGCTGACCGTGAAGAGAGGCAGTGGGCGACTGAAGACAGAGATCATATCGCGGTCGCCATGTGGGAGGACTACCATAGGATTTGTTGCGCTCGTCAGAATACGTGAATAGAGACCTACAATACTAGTATTTGAATCTACAGAACCTGCCGGTTAATATGTTTGATTTTTCTATCAACAAAAGACTTCCTTGGACCGTCATCTGTCATGACCATATATGCATCAGCAGCGCTGACATCCATCTGAAATGCTTCAATGAGCGCTGCCATACTATCATCGTCAAGATGCTTTTCTAGCTCCTGTGCACGTCGCATGGCCACCTGTTTGCGCTGAGGTGACAGTATAATAGATGGGCTTGAAGTGTGTGATTGCGACGAGGCTCGGAAGATGTCGCTGAATGCTGAAAATTGGTCATTGATTGCGTAGAGTGCCCCTGCTGATCCGCTAAACTGACGGCGTTTCGATGGTGGACCAGAGCTTGTAGTACCAGATCCAGAGGCAGTGAGGGAGGGTGTTGAAGACCGGGTAGATACGAACTTGCGCTTGACCATGGTTCTGACAGGAGTCACCTCCCAAGGAATAATATCGTCTTCGTCGTCGTCCTCAGCCACTACCTCTCTCTCGGCAACCGTTTTCCCTTTGTCACTGACCATTCCTGCTACTCGCTCCTGGTCCTTGACATACTCATCAACTAACCGCTCTACCTCATCTTCCACAACAGGTTGAGTATCGTTTCCATTGGCCTGGTCATCATCAGGGGGTGCTTGTTCAGACTCGAACGTCTCATGTCCAGCATGGAAGGCGTTGGTACCGCGAGGGCGTTGTGTGCACATGAGTTCGTCCATCTCGTGGAAGTGTTCCCAGCCCTTGTTGCGAAACGGTTTGGTATCAGGACGTGTCTGCAAACTCATAATCATATCAGTACCCCTCTCATATCATAACTGAAGCGCACCTTTGCAAATGCCATCCAACGAGCGGCGTCAGCAGGACCAATATTCGCACCAAGTTCATCATCCCATGAAAAGCCTGATTGAGATTTGATATCGATAATAGCGGCATATTTTTTTTTGCACTGTGCAAATTACAATCAGAATATAATCTAGCATGAGCAGAGAACGTACATTTAACCACTTGTTCTTGCATGATTGCCAGTCCCTGCCAGATCCCCCTACATGGTTTTCCTTCAAAACGCCACCTGGTGGCTCCTGCAAATGAGTTGATGCGCCAGTAAAAGTAGACTGTTTGAATCCTGTCCCATCTCCACCTTCAGCACGGTGAGCTATGAGGTATTCGAGAAGGCGGGATGTCTCTTCGACAGTCCAGCGAGCAACTGCTAAAGTCCCGGCATTGTTTGCTGAAGGTACAGTAGTCTTTTTCTTTGCCATAGCAGCGGTAAAGGGAGGTATGAGTGGGCATTTGAGACCGTCACACAAAGGTCACTGTTGGTCACTGTTATGTCACAAGTGCCACGCCACATACAGAAACAAACTGAGAAACAAACTGAGAAACAAATGGCAGCTGTCCAGGCCCTAAGTTTACATTGCGATTGCGCATATACACTTGAACTTCCCTTTGTGATCGCACAGCCTCTTCATGGATTTTACAACGTCCGAGAACCTCGAGGCTGGCATACATCGACTTGCAAACAGTGATTATACTCACATATGCGATTGTGATGCCTGCCTTTGGAAGAACAAAGGCAAGCCCAAGCACGTACCCTGAACTACTTACTTCCAGCACAAACCCAAAAGAGTCGCTAGACTTTTCCCCCCACCACTTCCCACAAAAGCTACAACTCCTGTACCAGTACCCTCGTCTAGCAAGCACCACCTGGAAGTACCAGATCATCGGGAACAGCCACCCACATCAAAACACAAGCCTAACTTACTGGATGACACACTGGCAGATCCTTCCGAAGGTATTGAGCCAGATGGTGCCTTTGATGATTGGATTATTGCCATTGATGGTGCAGAAGATGGTGCATTCATAACCCTGTGATCAAGATCAATTTACTGACATGAATAATAAGATCTTCATACACCTGAGGCTGCTGACAATATTCCAGGCCTTGACACACTCAAGGCAGATTTCGATCACCTTGATGGCACCAATTTTGGTGATATGGGACCTGAGGACAGGGAGGAGGAAGAGGAAGCTCAGGTTGAGGAAGAGGAAGCTCAGGTCGAGGACATTATGCCTGAAAATTTTGATCAAGACATGCCCCAAGATGACGTTGATCCTGAGGGTGCAGGCCCTGACTTGGGCACCATGGGCTGGACAGATGAGGACTTAGCTGAGTTACAGTGGTTGTCACATCTTGAAGATGCACAGGATGCCATGTTTTTCATCACCGCTCTTCGAAAAGCCTCTCTTGATGATGCTCACTCATGGCTACCTACAGATGCACTAGACAGACTCCGAAATCCCCCTTGTGAACTTCCTGATACATCAGATCCTAATCTCATCCTATCCCTAAAGTATTATTTTGCCAATACAACAGTCCATGCTTACAATCTTATTCGCGAGGCTACAATTGAATGACATCCTGAAGACAACATACACAGTCACTACTGCATGAAGCAAGCTGTCTCTGAACTTAGTGTTGTTGTCCCGATCGTTAATGACATGTGTTCAAACACATGTCTTGCATTCATGGGTCTGTATGCCACGCTTGATCATTGTCCTTGATGTGGAGAAGATCGATGGGACACCAAAAAAAGCTCACCTCAGAAGAAGGTAGATCAGAAAATGTTTGACACATTTCCCATTGGACCGCAGCTCCAGGCCCTATGGCGCCATCCAGACCAGGCTGAGAAGATGTGATGGCGCCAGGAGTACACCAACAAGATCATTGACGAACTGAAGACTACCGATGGCATTCCGGAGGTATATGAAGATGTCCTCCATGGGAAGCAATATCTGGACACATGCCAATCTGGCAAAATTAAAGATGGTGATGCGGTTCTCATGTTCTCAATCGACAGAGTGCAACTCTATGAATCCAAGCAGTTGGACTGTTGGATATACATTTGGGTAATCTTCAATCACACACCAGACAAATGGTACAAGAAGAAGTATGTACTCCCAGGTGGTATCATCCCTGGCCCAAAAAAACCGAAAAATCTAGATTCTTTCATTTTCCCCAGCCTACACCATCTTTGTGCGATCCAGACTGAAGGGCTACCAATCTGGGACAGCGCAAAGAAGATTCTATTCAGATCTAATCCCTTTCTCTTCATTGCAACAGCAGATGTCCCTGGTATGGCATTCCTCACTGGCCTCATTGGTCACCATGGCAGATTTGCATGCTGTCTCTATTGTGGACTCCCAGGGAGGCACAAACCAGGTGCACTGACATACTATCCTGCCCTATGTCAACCTGAAGGTACTGATCATCCTGATCACCCTGACTTCTTCATTGATCGGCTTCCCCTTCCTGGACCATTTGATTATGAATGGAATCTTGAGTGCGTGATCTGCTGTTCCACCATGGCCGAATATGAGCTTGCACGCCTCAAGACAGGCATTATGAAACCTAGCATCTTTTGTGGCTTCGACACTGATCATATTTTGCTAGTCCCGCTCTGTTTTGGCCCTGACATCATGCACATAGCTGCCATCAATACCAGCAATCTCCTTCTACCCCTCTGGAGAGGAACTTTTAGAGCCAAGACAATGGATGATAAATTCATGTGGGCCTGGGCAGTTCTGATGAAGGCAACTTGGAAGGCCCACGGATCTCTGATCGCAGATGCAACACCCTTTCTGCCAGGTTCATTTGATCGACCCCCTCGTAACCCTGTGGAGAAGATCAACAGTGGGTATAAGGCCTGGGAATGGCTTCTCTACCTGTATGGGATGGCACCAGTGACACTCTATGGCATTCTGCCTGAGCCCTATTGGTCGCATTTTTGCCATCTTGCCTGGGGACTATGTATAATGCAACAATATCATATATCTCAATCTGATCTTGTTGAAGGTCACCATCACCTTCTTCATTTTGCAGATGAATTCGAAGAGCTCTATTACCAGCACCAGATTGATCAGCTTCATTTCATTTGACCATGGCTCCACTCAATCACACATATTGCTGGTGAGACTGTCAACAAGGGACCACCTATCTGCTCATCACAATGGACTATGGAATGCATAATCAGCAATCTTGCTCAAGAAATCCGATTGCATAACTCATCAGTCTATGCTAATCTCTCTCAATGCGCTGCTCGTTGTTGTCAAATTAACGTTATCAAGGCCATCATTCCCACAATTGAACCCTCATCAAACACTCCCCCAAAAGGATCACTGGACCTTGGCTGAGGCTATCTGCTGCTCTGGAGATGAGAGAGAATAGCACATGCAGTACATCCCTGTGAAGCCCAAGTGATACTTCACTGCCTGGCCAACAATGACATCAATGTCACCTCTGCTCCTCTCATCACTTAATGGGCATGTCTTCACCTTCCAAACAGGCAAGTTGCACGGTCTGCATGGAAGGAAAATGCTATGTCCAAGCAACCAAGAATGGTGTGCAATGTGAAGGTACATTTTGTATGGTCACTCTACCTGTATCACACATTGACATGTGCACTAAAGTTATTGGTTGACATGCAAGACTGCTGTAGCCAAAGTCTTGTTCTATTTCAATATGAAGATTCACACTGAAGAGAAGACCTTGGTGCTCATATCTGAATTTAGCCAACCACACACTGACCTATTTGAAAACTTGTTTCAAATGGTCTTCACCTGTCGGTATAACAGAGACGCTTTGTTGAAACTTGTGGAGGTTCATACTATACAGTCTGTAGTAGCTATGATTCCTCACAGTTTTCTGGGTATTGATGGTATTCTTTTCTACCTTGTGGAGCACCCAGGGCTGGACATAATAAGAATGAGCGGCACGGAAGAGGAGGAGATTCTTGATGAGGACTGAGTTCTTTTTTTAATGAGATGTAATCCAGTTTATTCAATGTATCACTACACTAACACATACTGTGCACTAAGACTTGTCTTCAAGTTCTTGTTTCATTGCATGAACCACGAGAAAATCCTTGTCTGTTCATGATCGGTCATACCATGCATTATCCTCCTCCTGGGTCACATACTTCCAGTAAATTGATCCAGGTGGGGGTGGGCTTGGCACTGTGAATATAGACTTCCAGATAGTGGCTTTGGGTGTGGAAGTGATAGTGATACTTGGCTTGGGTGGGTCACTTTCGGGTTCGGTGATGCTGTCCAGGTCATCCATATGAGGGGGAGCAGTGACAACTTGCGGCAGGTGGGTCACTTTCAGGTTTGGTGACACTATCTGGATCATCTACATGAGGGGGAGCAGTAGCTTGCAGCAGTGGGTCACTTTCGGGCTCAGTTATACTATCTGGGTTGTCTACATGAGGGGGAGCAGTGGTTTGTGGGGGTGGCAGATCACTTTCAGACTCAGTGATACTATCTGGGTCATTGGGACGAGGGGGAGCAGTGATGACTTTGGGTTCGGTGGTGCTTTTGGGATCGTCAGGCCAGGGAGGTAAGGTGTGTGGGTGATGCCTTAGTAGATACAAATTCTTGAGCTAAGATACTGTACAATAATACAATGAGAACTCACAATAGTCGCTGTCTAATCATATGTCTTTTCTCTGGATGTGCTTGCCAGTATGCAGGGTTGAGAAGCATATCATCCGAGGGTGTCATCTTCGGTGTGCTGGAAAAAAGATATGCTAAGGTACAATGTTAGTGGTTACAGCATTAGAAGTGATGAAAAACATACCTTGTATCAGCATCATAACCATCAGTATCATGATCAAGGGACATCAATGGTTAACTTAGTTGAACTTAGTGTAGGATGAGTTGAACTTGGTCAATTTCCTTTCTTGACTTGTACTGCAGCACCCCTTCTCATCACACCATCATTATGTCCAACACAGCAATTTCACCGACAGGATATGCCAATCTCCTCATGTCTCAAATTTCTCCACAAAATTCTCTTGATCCGCAGCTTAATTCTGGGAGCTCGCATCATTTTCAACACACCCAGCGTGATTGTGATACCAATAACACCGTGAGTTCTATCAGATACACCTAATATTACATTAATGAGATACACACAGCAGTCTTCCACATTGAATGAAGGCCTCTGGGCCCTTCTTATTCGGGATCTGTTATCTCAAAATGATCCTGATAACAGCATGATCTCACAATTGAAGTGAGAAATTTCAGAACTCCAGCACACAGTTGCCTTTCTCCAGTCAGAGAAAGTGATGCTCATCAACAAAAACTTGTGTCTGAATACTAAGTGTGAAATGTTACAGTAAGTTTCAGTCATTGTGCGCGCATATATGCACGATCACCACATATATGCGCTATCACCATGTTTTCTGATGCAATCAATGATATCATGCTAACCCTAACAAGACTATACTTGTTAATAGTCGAGGTTTGGCTAGCTCAACTGCCTCAAGTTTGTCTCTGTCTGTTGCAAGTGATGGTACCACAGACCAAAAACTTGATCTTTTGGACGTTGCTCATGAAGATTCCAATTGTGACCTCAACACAATCAATTACCCACTGGTCAAATCATGGATGAAGAAAGACTGGCAGGAGAACATGCCATCAAGTACATCAGCCAATCCTGGATCTTCTGGCAAGAAGCAAGGGGCCACACACATGGCATGAGGCATCAATGTAGCATGTACCTATCTGCAGGATGAAGCTGGACAGCCTGTTTCTGCACAACAGGCAAAAACTATTCAACTTTTCATGCTGTCATGTTTTCAACAACTTGAATCTCAAGGTCTTGTGCCTGAGTCCATCGGCCAAGCATCACTCAAAGTCATACACTGGCTTATTCATATGCTATGCAAACATTACATTGAATTCTGTCTGTGTGCTGACAATTGGAAAGCTATGAAATTAATGATTGACAACTATTCCAAATGGTACCACTACCACATCGCGAAGAAGCAAACTATCAAGTCTGAAGATGAGTCCCCAATGCCTGCTGTCACCCCTCCTTCATCATCTTCTTCAATGCCTGCAGTTACCCCTCCTTTGTCAGCTTCTTCAATGCCTTCTCTGAAACGAGTTCACATTGGTATCAACCCTGTCGCAGAACCAGTGTTGAAAAGACAACGGGTCGAAGTGGAGGATCTCGATGAAGATCTGTATATTCCTCTGGTAAGCCAAACTTGCAGTCCTTTTTATTTATTAAACTGTTGTAGATTGCGCCTGTGTCACCCCACACTGAGAACCCAGAAACCCTGCAACACCCTTCACTCAAACGCAAGCCAACTCCACTGCCCCGTGCTGACAAGGGAAAAGAAAAGGAATTGATTGCTGTAGAAATCAACAATCCACTGTAAGTGATCGTTCTATTAATTGATTGATCCTACTGATGTGATCAATTAAGTTCTAATATTGTCTTCAAACCTTGCCCCAAACTGATCACAAAGAAGGTCCCTACTTCTTCTTGTGTCACCGACTCTTCGACTTCTGGAACTACTACCTCCGAGTCAACTACAACTGCCCCTCCATCAAATAACCTATCAGACACTGATCCATCTTCCCTGGCTGTCAAGATGGAACTCATGGCAGCAAACCCCCCAAAGTCCATTCCTTCTAATATGATTGACTTGAAGGCCCAACCAATTAAGAAGTGACAGCTGAGTACTAAGCCAATGCACATGAGCCCCAAGATCACAGCATGGTGAGTTCTATTTAGTATTATCACAGCAAGTAAGCTTAACACTATCTTTCTAGGAATCTTTGTGCCCTCGAGTGGCAATCGAATGGCCATCAAAAAGAACCAGCAAGTGTCTTCGCAATCTTCTGGAACAGTCTATCGAGCACCGACAAAGAGGTACATCATTTTAATATTTTCAAACAAGGCGAGCTGGCGAAGCGCAGTACCCATGCTGGGGTGGAACCACAGTGATTACCACACTACGCCTCTTTTGTCGCCTCATCCACGCAGACGAAAAGATACTTGCCAAGATATGCGTAGGGGTCTTTAACCTTGCGGAGAGCGAGCTGGTACTGGCATGTGTCAACTTATTCGAACTATGCGGTACCTGTATTGATGTTATCAGATGAATATATCTATCCTCACCATCAATGACATCCACTCACACATCGTCTCCAGGTTGAAGCGCGAGGGAGAGATTCACTTCGGTCTGCCTGAAATTGCCACTGTCCAAATCCTTCAAGCAACTGCATCAACTTCTTGCTAACCAGACTGAGGAGTATGTCCCCATCGTTAACTGACTACAAATAAGACATCGATCTTCCTTATTCACCCTAGTTGGGGAGAAGTTCTCATTTTCTTCAATCTCGCCGAACACTTCCAAAATGAGTGTTTATTATACGTACTCGTGCTCGTAGCTTCGATCCCGGCCACCTGTTCTTCACTTCTATAACCGAGATGACATCTAGTTGCACCGCAAGAGTCAAGAGGACCCAGGCAGCGCCATGCATCATCGCCTGCTACAATTATGGCGGTGTCGTCGCATTTGAAGTTGCCAGGCAGCTCGAGGCCATGGACAACAAAGTCAAGTTCGTCTCAACATACCTCCTCATCTCAGCTGACCGCATGCTGTAATTCCTCAGTCTCATATCGGATCAGGCTTCTGCCCCGAGAGCGCTCACGGAGAAAGAATAACTCGAGGTCACGTGTAAATTGTTGCCTCCTGAACGTCTCGTCGAGCTCCAGCTGACGCTGGAGATGCTTGATCGCTACATGGGTGGTCATCGCTAGGTCTCTCAGTGAGTGCGGAAAAAACTACAACCCATCAGGCTCTGTTTGTAAATCGTTCATCGTCTAACTCCAAAAGTGCTTGCTCATATACTACAACTCCCTTTAACCACAGTCGCCGTTTTTGTGACATTCTCCATCACAGAAGAGAAGCTTATTGGCTCGACAACCAGCTGAAGCTATGGTCTGGTTTCAGCCGCGGTGAGCCATATACTGACGTGCCTGTGCAGTACAACAGAGGAGCTGCCCCGTTCTCAGAGTGTTGTCTGGCACTACGGGACCTCGATGTTGGTGATCTTGTTTCTTGAATATATCAATAGACTGTCTTCTGTGTTTATTTCTGTGTCCTAGACTGTTCCAGGGCAATCTAAAGGAGTTAAAGATATAATGAAAGACTTGAAGACAACTTGCGGAGGAGCCCGAGCACACCCAACCACAGCGCTTTGTATTTCCACTAGATTCGCTGGTACTCGAGTGTAGTCGTGATCTCATGCGAATGTCAGACCGGTCAGGGTGAATAATTCACGAGGTATAACTGGCCTTGTAGCAACCTTGTAGCTGTAAACAATTCTTCGCAAATGACACATTATGCTGGAAACACGATGGTGACGGAGATTATCGGTCGCTGTCCGCCTGGATGATACATCAATGCCATTGGTGGACAAACAAATTCATTCAAAGTACAATCAAGCACAATCATGAGCAACAGTATCTGCGTATTCATGATTATGAGATATCGTTAATGCATGAATGAAAACCTCTCAGAAGTCTCTGGTCTTCAAAAAACATACAGCTACAATACTTCTAGCGTCCTGATATCCATCAGACTGTGATTAGAAACCTTGTCTTTGACTTGTACAATGATATCGTGATCCGAGGCGATCCTCTTGTATTCTCCGCCGCGCTGCTGTGCTAGCAAAATTGCACTGAACGGTTGTCCAAGGCGAACGATCGATCGTAACACTCGAGAAAGAGATTCTGAATCAGCCGGTTCCTCTTTGACATGATAACCTCCGTGCGAATAGTATAACGGAAACTCAGATTCGGACCAATCTCCCAAGCTTTCCGAGTCTGCATCGTCTGCGAAGTCAGGCAGCTCGAAGAGACTTCTGTCCCACGGACGGACAAGCAAGAATTTCTGTCGCGTGGGCCTTGCCCGCAAGAATTCGACTAGCGTCTGGTCGCTGGTGATCAGCAGGTCATAAAGTTTGTCTGCTTTGACTTCATACGTGCGGGGGGTTTCTTGGGCTGACCACGCTGCAGTCTGACTTCCGTGACACGGAAGGAGATGCAAGGCAAATGCAGTCTGCGGTGCGCAAAGCGAGTAGTGTTTAGGTTCTCCAACAGGGTATAAAGTTTCGAAACCTGATCAACGGCGACGGCATATTGCAAGCGAAGAGACCGCTGTCTGATTCTCAGTCTTCAGACAGATATGGGAGGGCACTTGGAGGAGCTGCATATGACGCAATATCAGCTGGAAGTACCACTATTGAACTCAGAGGATCGTCCGACCCAGTCGAGGAGAGAGATATCGCCTGACCCCGCCACGATCTCCTGGAGGAGCCGCCTGGCACAGTCGTGGCATGCGTAGATGCCATTGAAGCTTCTCTCTGGCATTTCCCGTCCCCGGTTGGAAGGCACCGAGAGCTTGTGCATCTATGCCCGTCGTATCCTCCATCTCATGCAAGATCTGAAGTGACTCCTTGTGATTGGGTGACTCGTGATCGTCGGTCGAAGTATGGGGTCTGGTCCCCTGGGTTGAAGATGATAATGACGTTATTGAAATTGAAAGTAGCAGCCAAAGGATGTTGCTCAACGTCTGGAGAACCGCTATCATATTCACGCCACCTAAGGACGTTGCTAGAGATGGATGTTCGTAAGAGAGAGACAGTGTGTACGAAGATAGAAACATACCTCAGCGTCTGGAGAACAACCACTGGGGTACAAACCGGACGATACAGCACATATATACCTTAGTACTAGTACTAATAGTACGTATCTGTTCCTGTGAATATTTCTCCTCAAGGCACATTCTTCGGGAGACCGCTCTGAGATCAGAGTTTAGTCATGATACACATTCACCATGAATGCTGCTTCAGATGTGTTTCTCGTGTTTCCACGCCCAGGAAACGAGGCCGTTTGCCTGGTCGTGCGGGATTTTCCAGAAGACGACTTGAACGCCTGGCTTGAAACTGTTGTCAAGAAAAAAACACTGCATAGCTCATGGTTTCAAAATTACAAGTGGACCAATTAAGTATACGGTGATAGGAAATCACGGAGCATGTGCAAACGGCAGTCAGAAGGCATAGTGAACATGAGGAAGGGCATATATGCATAGTTCAAGTCATCGGTAGAAAAATTGTCAATCAAATGCTCACCACCCAAACGCGAGATCCCTCCCGAATTGAGCATATCGACCCAGCGCGCCAGAAAAAAACAAGAACACAAGCGCCGCAAAAAATATAAGTTGTCGTTGCTGTTGATATAGAGCTGCGCTGGTTTTGTCACTTTCGGCCTCCCCAATGTTCCCTTTGACCGGTGCTTCTTCGCTGTGTGCCTTCTGCGGCACGTCGGGAAGGCCTGGGTTAAAACCAGATACTTCGGGATAGTAATGAGACACGCTTTCTCCCACTACACCGTTATCGAGTAGTTTTGAGATGCGACCTAGTGTCGCTTCCAAAATGCGTTCAACTGCCGCGTCGTACTGCCGCACAATACGTAGGCGGTCTGCGCGTAGGGACGCGGTGTCTTCAGAGGGCGTTGGTTCTGCATTAAAAGACCAATAATTAGCACTTGGACATGACACTCCATCAGATACATCAGAAGGTACGCCTCGGAAGGGCATACGCGAAACAAAAATCTCCATTACGAGACAAACACAGGCAATACGTTTTTTTTCAAGAGCATCACGAACTCACCATATAGCCAAACAATACCCTTCGAATCAGCCAATACTTTTAAAGCAAGCAGCGACAATCTTCCCTTACAGTTCTCCTCAAACGGCTGCATTCTCTCCAGATCGATCGCCTATCACGTCGATTAACATCCCATTAGACAGAGTACCATGTAGGTAGCACGCACCGAACACCGTTCCAGGGCCCATTTACCCTTCACTTTCTTCAAATCCAGCTCACCCGTAGGTTCAAGCGCAAAGTCATTTTTAAGTGCAGCCCAGGGCTCTTTCATCGGGTTTTTGCCCCGAGTCCATTCTGGAAGAAGATATACGCGCACATGTCTGTTGGCCCATCATGATGGCTCAGCAATCAATACCAAGCGAGGATATACATAGAGTTCGCGCACCCGGGTGGACAGGAATGTGTGAGTGGACTAGGATTTCTCCACATGTGCTCCAGATGCTCTTGCGGCGTGCGCACAAATATAGAGGGACCGCTACCCATGATGCTGTGAATGAAACCGACTGTTAGTGGACATCGGCTGCACATAAAATACTATCAAGTGTTTGTTCCGTGTTGAGAACTTCTCAACGAGATCATGGTGAGATGCATGAAAACAACAGAGCCAAGGAAACCGGATTTAAGGTCGCATAAGGCCTCAGCAGAGCAGAGTACTTTCAAGGAGATGGCATGAATGTTATTGAATATAAGTGCCGATCATAAAACAAGGTCGCGAAAGTACAACAACATGCATTTCAAAAGGTAATCACAAACTTACATAAGCATGTATTTCCGGTGTCTCGGTGTCAATTGTGTTCACTCCATGGACCATCATCCTACATGGCGGCTGTAATCCATTTGCCTGCGTTCCTCTGAGAGCATCCTGCTCTACTGCGTGCTCTTAATCATTCCCTCTTTTCAGCCTCAAGTTTATCTCTCCTGGACCACAATCAGCAGCACATAGGTACAACCTGCATCTTCCAGTACCTTCCCCGTCGGGTTGGTCGGCGTTCAAAATGCGTCCAAGTATCAATAATATCACACCAAAAATTATTGGAAATATGACGGTTACGTTACTTTGCCTGATGGTGACTTGGCCGCGGCCATTAATTTTTACGGGCCTTGGAGCTAACAGCCTAACACAGCTTCAAGCGTCGAGGAGGACATTTATCTTATGCATGCTCGCGCTGTATTTGATTCAGCAGTGACTCTAAGGACTGACTCTCATGAGTCAAGCACCACTCTGGATCCCAGAATAGACCATGGTCAACTATATATCACTCGTGGAGATACACTCTATTTACTTTCGTCAACAAACGCCAATACTGTGAGCGCTTTCTTTTGTAATGAATGCAGTTTCACTTAAATTAATATACGACGGCCAGAGGTGGCAGCTTGTGAGATATAGGATCGATCCCTCCCCGCTATCATCAAATCCAAGGATTCATATGATTGCATCTCCTATAATCTACGTCCCTTTGCCTTCCAAGTATCGCTCATCCACAATCCCGAAGTTCATTCGTGGTTCGTCGCGCTTTCAGAAATGGAGACATCTTTTTCACTCCACCCACTAGCAAGCTTATGCAAATTTATAGGATCGTAACTTATGATAATCCTAATGACCTATATAGATATATATCTCGAGGTGAGCTAGGTAGCTGCCTGTCGTCTTCAGTACCAAGCTCTTGATGTTCTGCAGAGGCAGATACTCTGTTGTTGCATTGCTCATTTGGCATGCCTCGCCGGAAGTGAGCCTGGCTTGGGCGAGAACGGACGAGTGACCTACCTGTCACTGAGTTGATAACTTGTGCGTGTCACATTCAATGCTTGTGCAATGTGGGTCATGATCTCGGCGTCAACGCTGCCGTCTGGTGTCTATGCACAGCATCATGTGGAATAACATACATCCTCCCTTAGCGAATCTACCATTCAGTTTTCACAAACACAGAAAGCATGTGCAGGATAACCTCCAACATGGGGCGGTCCTCAGGTGATCACTAAAGTCAATGGGTCAGATGTCTGGGATACCGCCATTGTGCGTCGCACCTCAAGGCCTCATGGCGCGCACGCATTTTATTACATAACGCTAATAAGTACGTCAATATAATAACAATCCCGACGCTAAGCCAGAAGTGGGCTCGTGAATGCTTTGTTAATGCCGTTCTATATAATGAGAATACGTTTATCGACTCCGCCTCCAGCTTCACAATGAGTGCTTCATCCACCGCTTCTCAATTTCCTTCACAAGCTCCGCAGGAGCCTCCAGATATGCCGAAGCATTGGAAGGTCCCGGAGGACGATGGAAGTTTGCTATCAAGCATCAAAATCCTCGCGTTTCGTATACTCTGCCTCATCGCGATCACTCGTCCCTCCCTCGGTGTTCACTGTTGGGTTTCCAAGAGTGATGACAAAGAGTGGGAGAAACATCGAAAGATGGTTTGTGACAAGCTTAATGCGTCAAACATTGCGGTCAGTGTTTGCTTGGGATTTCAAGTCGATGGCACAAGTTTACACATTTTATTGTGTAGGCAGGGCTGATTTTGACAACTAGCGCAGTCTATCTGACTACCCAGCCACCGCCTACAGAAATGAATCTGTTGCCCTACACAACGTTAGCATCCTACATATTCTCTATTCTATCCTTCGTGCAGGCATTGGCAAGTATGCTGGCAGGCGTTGCTGTTATTGCCGTGTATGAATCTTGTGACAGGGAGTGGACTTTGAAGGTTGGCGATGATTCATGCCGACTCAATGGGTCATTAATACTTCATCCCGCAGGTCCTCACCTCCACTCGCTTCCGCGTATGTTGCACTCTTATGATTATAGCCAGTCCCAGCATTTCCCTTGTTGTCTCTATCTTCTGTCTCATGGCCGGTGAGACCTTCAATCCCTCTGCGTAGCCCACTGACAGATTGCATGCTCCAGCACTCATGATCGCTGGCCTAACGTCTGGTGTTTGGTTCATCCGGCTAATCGTCTACCTAGAAGTTGCATGCTGGATATGGGTACCGTTTATTTTCCTATGGTGTGCTGTTCCGGAGGAGTTTTGGGACACTCACCTGCGATCGATCAGGGTCGGAGGTGTCGCACGTTCTCTGATGCGAATCCCGGGACCGTGGCGTAAACGACGACAAAGATCGATGCCGTAGCTATGATCGTGAAGTAGATTATATGGGACATTGGACGGGGTAATTTATGACTCTAGCTTCAGGAACTCCGTGGCATAACCAGGGGCTCACAGCACGTATACTTCTTCACGATAAAGATGTATTCACTGGGACAGGTCCCACATCATTGGGCGAAAGCGGCACCATTGTGAGTGTAAGTGGAGGTACCTGGGAAGTCCGAAGGGACGATATCGCAATCTGAGCAAAAAACTCTGCAGCTTCGTAGAGAGGAAGGGTCGATTTCGAGTTCATGAGTGTTACAAACAAAGGAGAACATGTTCTGAAGATGTATGGATATATCTAACACGAAAAACTGGCGGCTCGGTATCAATTGTGTCCATCCCGTTATGCTGTGCAGCGCACTGATTGACCTTTTCATCACAACCTAATATTGGGAAATAACATCAGTGGATACGACTACACGCAAATCATCGACGACCATCTATCGCACTGTAACACATATCTTGGAGATTACAGACTACCAACCGCACGACGGAGATCTTTGGAACTTGGAAGTGTACAACAAAGAACTATACTTGCGGGGTGAGCGAGAACATGTTACATGTATAATCAATTCAATGCCGCTGAGTGATGAACGTTCGAACAACGTGTTTCCGAGCAAATTTGCCATGTAATTCAGAGTCACGGGAGCAGTCTTTTCTTTGTGGTCCAAGGGTCGATCTGGACAGACTTTTTTGGTGAAAGCATTATCCTCCGCATTGCGAGTACATATGTCCATGGACGCACATGTTCGGAATACCTGTCACTGATGACGATGTTAGTGTCCACTCCAAAATACAACTATTTTCACCGCATACCGCTTCATTGAGAAGCAGGAGCTATTATCTACGATGGTCAACGAATCGCAAACAGTTTCCTTTGAGACTAGCTTACGCGACTTGACCACTTTCAATAGTTGCCAAGGTCTCACAGTTCTGGATCTCAGAATTGATCCTTTTGCTCGTGGTCAACTATATACTGTATTGTCCCGCATTAAAAGCCGTCTAGATACACCGTGCTTATTTCAGGAGCACATGAAGAGAAAGATGATGTACTGCTTTTGTAGTGAAATGACATGAGTGTGCCAATAAAAAGCGACTGAAGGCCACTGCTTGTATAACATAGACAAACCGCCGTCCGCGGGTGAAACAAGGATTTGGTCGTTGTAAGCACCAGGCTTACAAAGTGAAAACTACTGGCGATATCTAGCGTGATTGAGGCTTGTAAGCATACTTCCACATAGTTTCCATCAACATCGCCCCAATGTTGACGACGTATGTGACCATCCAGACCGCAGTGACGATGCGGCAGATCATACTTTTAGAGGAAAAGCCAGTTATCAACATCGCTGGGGGTGAAATTCATGAGGGACAAGAGGGGGGCTTAAATGATGAAACAACTCACCAAATATGAAACAATGCAGGGACCAGGCAACGAAGGACATGGGGGCGACTATTGACAGCAGGTAGGACAGCACGAAGTAGCTGCCCGACTTAAGTTGCTGATCATATTTAGGTCAGTCGGCGCAATCGGCACGGCGAGAATGACCCCTACCTCCTGAGTCCAGTGCCGATCGGCATGTACCCAACGTATCATGCTCGAGCCAGATGTCAACAGCGCGATCATAGCGAGCATGAGCGATATAAAGAGCAGACAGTGAGGAGCGGGTGATGTATAGTCAAAGTATGGCACAGGAGAGCCGGTAGTGACGAAAACACCACTTATAGCGAGGAGGACGCCCGCCTTTTTGAAAGTATGTCAGCGCCGGATTCAGCTCGCGCGGAGTGGGACAGCTTACTGTGGTGATAGTGCTGGCTAGGATAGAGCATAACCTAGTTCTAACGGTTTCGAATGCTTGCTCTGATTGAAGGGACTTCCAATGATCTTCGATATCTGGGCGTCCAAGCGCCAAAAAACAGAGTACCCTCGTCGGGAGGGACGTGCGACGAAGGGCCTCGGGGAGGGGTTGTTCTTCAGCGAGTGCTCTCGAGTCAGCAGTCACATGTAACTTGAAAGGCAAGCGTAGTTCAGCGATACAGCAAGGATTCCTAAGTTTTGAAAGCGTACCTCAGTGGAATCGAGTGAAGCCATGGAGTCAAATGAGAGAGTGAAGATGGATTAATGCTCATACTGAGAACAGGGATATAATATCGTCTTTAACGCACCAGGGGGATTATCCTTACATCAGCGTGCAAAAAGCTTCACCGAGCACCGTGTTGTTAATTTTAGGGAAACCGGGAAAGCCGTTCGCACGCTGATCGCGCGAACCTTTGTTGAGCGCTAGCCTCAGACACACCTTGAACTTGACATCGTAAGAATTGAGCACGCCTATAGTAGTATCAAAGCCGTTCGCATGCTGATCGCACGAACCTTTGTTGAGCGCTAGCCTCATCGTGTTGTTGATACTACTATAGGCGTGCTCAATTCTTACGATGTCAAGTTCAAGGTGTGTCTGAGGCTAGCGCTCAACAAAGGTTCGCGCGATCAGCGTGCGAACGGCTTTCCCGGTTTCCCTAAAATTAACAACACGGTGCTCGGTGAAGCTTTTTGCACGCTGATGTAAGGATAATCCCCCTGGTGCGTTAAAGACGATATTATATCCCTGTTCTCAGTATGAGCATTAATCCATCTTCACTCTCTCATTTGACTCCATGGCTTCACTCGATTCCACTGAGGTACGCTTTCAAAACTTAGGAATCCTTGCTGTATCGCTGAACTACGCTTGCCTTTCAAGTTACATGTGACTGCTGACTCGAGAGCACTCGCTGAAGAACAACCCCTCCCCGAGGCCCTTCGTCGCACGTCCCTCCCGACGAGGGTACTCTGTTTTTTGGCGCTTGGACGCCCAGATATCGAAGATCATTGGAAGTCCCTTCAATCAGAGCAAGCATTCGAAACCGTTAGAACTAGGTTATGCTCTATCCTAGCCAGCACTATCACCACAGTAAGCTGTCCCACTCCGCGCGAGCTGAATCCGGCGCTGACATACTTTCAAAAAGGCGGGCGTCCTCCTCGCTATAAGTGGTGTTTTCGTCACTACCGGCTCTCCTGTGCCATACTTTGACTATACATCACCCGCTCCTCACTGTCTGCTCTTTATATCGCTCATGCTCGCTATGATCGCGCTGTTGACATCTGGCTCGAGCATGATACGTTGGGTACATGCCGATCGGCACTGGACTCAGGAGGTAGGGGTCATTCTCGCCGTGCCGATTGCGCCGACTGACCTAAATATGATCAGCAACTTAAGTCGGGCAGCTACTTCGTGCTGTCCTACCTGCTGTCAATAGTCGCCCCCATGTCCTTCGTTGCCTGGTCCCTGCATTGTTTCATATTTGGTGAGTTGTTTCATCATTTAAGCCCCCCTCTTGTCCCTCATGAATTTCACCCCCAGCGATGTTGATAACTGGCTTTTCCTCTAAAAGTATGATCTGCCGCATCGTCACTGCGGTCTGGATGGTCACATACGTCGTCAACATTGGGGCGATGTTGATGGAAACTATGTGGAAGTATGCTTACAAGCCTCAATCACGCTAGATATCGCCAGTAGTTTTCACTTTGTAAGCCTGGTGCTTACAACGACCAAATCTCTTTGCTCAGACTTACATCACGTGATACATTGATACATTGTTTGGTTCGGACTTCGCCTTGCTTGCAAGGTCATACTATCTCGATAATTCTGCGAATCATCCACACGCATAAACAACTGCGGCAAGTCCTGAACAAGCTTGAGACTCTTCACTGTTTTAAGCGTCGCTATAAGCATCTCAAATGCATCATATAATTCTTGGTGTGAAATTTATTTCTTATTTCTTAAATCATTCATATAGCCATATTTTTTTGCTAACGAGTTGAACATTTCGCGATAATTGACGGTACATTTTCATTTTTCGGGCGTTCCAACAGATTACAAATATACGTCAGAGTTCCGAACCACTGCGATTGGACCATTGGTGATATGGTGTTTTATGTAGTCAGTTTTGATCAATCTATCCTAACAGTCATGTGGCCACAGTTTTGTTCACATTCCTGCCGTGGCAACTTGAGTGTAAGTACCGTTTTTATGAGGATGTTCGTCGTTTTCTAGCAGAATTCTCAGTCTTAGGAGATTGAGAACTGCTTGAAATGGTTTTTGAACCTTTGCAACTGCCTGAACTTCTCTAGCAAGAATGTCATGCTGCAAGACTCGTTATTGAATAAGCGCCGGCGTCACCATAAAACAAGGTTGCGAAAGTACAACAACACGCATTTCACAAAACAATCACAAAGTATGTATTCAATACAATTATGTGACAATGATCGCAGGCGTTGATTGGATATAGTCGGTAAGACGAAACGTGATTCTGCAGTACATAGGTATGAAAATCGATCAGGGTATGGTACATATCGCCCAATGAATGACAGGAATGGAGGTTCGGGTAAAAATACAAAGAAAGATACAGAGGCGGCACGACCCTGCAATTCTATTCGCTCAACACGCTCACCAGGGTTGCTCGTCGACAGTGCCCCACCCACTGGTAGAACTCTTGGGGGCCTTCGCCTGGGCCCGCCCACCACGCTTGCTACCAACGGTAGAATACCCATCATCCTCAGGGTATCCAGCAGCGCTATGTGCGTCCACCTGATCTGCCCAGGAAGTGGGAGCCCTCCGATTGGTCCAGGTGTTACTGGCGTTGGTGTTCGGCTGGGTTTTCTGCTGGGGTTGGAACTTCTGCTGAGGCTGGGGCTTCTGCTGGGACCTCCACTGAGACTGGGGTTGCGCCTGAGATTGAGGCTTCCACTGGGACTGGGATTGCGCCTGAGATTGAGGCTTCCACTGAGACTGGGATTGCGCCTGAGACTGAGGCTTCTGCTGGGACTTGGATCTCTGTTGGGTCTGAAGTTTCGGCCTTTGCTGGGACTGGGGCGGGGGCTCAGCCTGCCAAGGATCAAAGCTAGCTACAGACTTGCCCCAACCGTCATCAGACGGCTCAGGCGCGTCATTGCCCGTAGGCTCCGCCTCCTCCTCAGCCACATCTTCGCCCACACTCCACGAGGCATTTGACGTATTGCCCCATGCATTCGGAGTTTCAGCTGCGACAGATTCCGCTTCGTTGCTTTCCCGGCGCTCAATAGCGGCGGCGGATACGATGGCCCTAGGAGCGCTTCGCCAGGTCGACTTCACGGGTGCGCCGCGACCTCGGAAAGCATTGTTAGGAGCTCCTCCACGATCTCCTCCACGATCGGTGCCTCCCCCTCCTTCTCCGCCGCCTCTGCCATACCCCTTGCCTCTGCCTCTGCCCTTAGCCTTCTTGTTATTCGAACTTGTATCCTTCTGATGCCCTCTCCGCATCGCGAACCTGCTTCGCGTACTCCCTACAGATCCCCTTCTTGCAAATGATTCCATGGGCGTTACATATGATCGGCTTCTCCTTCTCCTTGTCGTCATTCAGCTCTCTCCACTGCGCCTCAGCGTCCGCAGGAGTATCGTCCCAGGTAGCCCCATCGGCAATGGGATGATCCGACCAAACATGGGTACTCATGGGCTCATCCCATTTCCCGGGTGCAATCGAGTCCAGCTCGACGAGATTGGGATCTATATCATCATGGACCGACAGCCCGTCTAGCGCTTGTTCCATGCTTTCCGAAATTTGGACTTGAACCTTGTATGGGTCGTCCTCAGGAGTGAGTACGATATCGATGCTGGCATTAGAGGACCCTCCGTTAGAGCTCCAGCTAGCGACACTTGTGTTGTCGCGATCGAGGCTAGGCGCCGTCTCGATGCGAGGAGCGCCCCATGCGTTTGGTACTGCCGGAATTCCGGGAGGATGAGCAGGGTAGGACGTTCCAGCATCCCAAGCTTTTGGACCACTCAGACCGGGAGGGACGGTGGGAGATTGATTCGATAATGTTCTAGGTAAAGGAGAGGGGCCTCCGCTGGGGGGAGTGTTCATTCCAGAACCAGTGGGGGAGTCTGACCACCCGTTTGATCCAAGTCCTGAGGGCGTAGAAAGGCCGACCCCTTATCGTGAAACAAAGGAAGCGCTTAGCGTTGATGGTACTTCAGAAGGAAAAAGTGGACGACATACAAACATCAGATGCTTTCACTGCGATGGGTCCGCCGCCAACTGCGGGCTGCTTCTTGAGCCCAGGGATGGCCGGAGAGGAAGTAGCGATAGCAGCCTTCCATGCATTCCCAACTGGTGCTGTAAGTTTGGGGGCGCCTTTGCCCCACGCCCCTGCCCTCGCGATGGGAGCAGGTAGCTGTCTGTCGGTGGTCCATTGTTGGGAACCGACGACTGTAGCAAGGATATTGATAAATTAGACCAGAAATAGGGCAGGAGGCAAAAGAATCCCACGCTTACTTGGTGCAGGGGCAATCAGGGTCTCAGGGGGAGGGGGTTTTACAGCGCCCGGAAGGGGCCTGCACATGGGATGATTAGTCTGATCCTCAATCGGCACTTCACAAAAATGGGTTTCAGGATAAGGGAAAGTGATAAGACTGGAAGAATGAGACGGTACGTCAGGTTATGCAACTTACGCAGTTATGAGTTATGAAGAATGAGGACTTACTGATTGTTCGGCGACCACGTTGTAAACCAAGCGTCTTCGACATATATACGCTTCCAGCCTACAAGAGAAATCCGATATGGTATTAGCCACCTGATCATGATCCGTTCATAGAAGGTAATCAAGACTCAAAACCGATCAAGCTTATCGTCTAGGCGGCTGAATTTAAATGGATTAAACTGGACTCACCATTCTTCTGCACTTGTCTTCCAGTGCTATAAGTGCAATAAAAACCTTCGTGACTTGATCCTGCTCTTGTTTGGATGGCCTTCTTCAAGAACTCCCTCCAGCGATGCTCGCCGAGTAAGCGATCAAGCTGGGGGCACTCGCGAGCTATTTTCGATGATAACCATGTCGCGTGCCTGATTGATGCGCCACAATGGGGAAGGTTAACCATATATACTGCACAGAGGACCCATACACTACTTACACTGGCTTATGGAAAAACGCGTAGAAGTATTTAGCGTCGATGCAGCACGCCACCCAACGCGCAAAATCTTGTCTATCCTTGGGCAACTCCATGTTGCAATGCCCGTCGAGGACGTACGGGTGAACGACAGTGAGATATCGAGGTTCATCGTCTCCAGGAGGAGGAGTAGGAATACGCTTTGGCATGGTGGAAAGATAGAGAAATGTACGAAGGAGAATGGAG